>NC_138880.1:34165710-34765710 GCF_965194805.1 Balaenoptera borealis | reverse complement strand
TTTTACACCAGAAAGATTGGACTAGGGCCCACCCTGATCCAGAATGACCTCATCTTAAATTGATTATATCAGCAACGACCCTATTTCCAAACAAGGTCCAATTCACAGGTACTTAAGGTTAAGACATCCACATTCCTTTTCAGGAGAACACAGTTCAACACACAAACCTAGTGTTCCGGGAGGAGAAAAACAGACTAATTAACCAATACTAAGTACATGACCTGGGAAACTACTACAGGAGAGTTCACTGGAGAGAGAATTTAATAATCAGCTCTTACTATTAATACCAGCAATGACCATAATTATACTAATTAATACTAACAAAAAATGGCTATAATAACACAGGACCAAAAGTTTCATAAGATATATTTAAGCAAAATTAAATATTTAGTAAAACAGATAGCCTTTGGATGGAATGTAATGAAAATATATAAAAGGAATGTTAATGTTATTGCTTACTGGATGCCTTGATGTCTTGCAAAACAAAGAACATTTCAAGGAATGTGATATAAATGTTTAATGATGAAGTGATTTACTTTAGAAAGAAACTGAAGAAAAGTAATATCAAAATATCCCTTTAAAGAAAACTATAATTATTGCTATAGGTACAACTACTAAATTAACAAGTAAAGCTATTCCTACAGTAAATGTATTAATATGAATATATAAATATGAATATTTTCCAAGATGAACATAAAAGCATCAAAATATTTATTCCTATACACCCAAATAATTAAGAAATGTTTATATTATTAGAGAAGACAGCTTTATTTTTGTAGCTCATAACTGACCCTTACAGTTCTCATATTTAATCAAATTTTTTTTCACCTGAAGCAATACTCATGACTTTGAAGAACAACATTTTGATTTCATTATTTTTTTTATTTTTGATCCAAACTTCTGAAAAATGTGTAATGGGATATTTGTATAGTCTCAAAATATCTCCCCATAATATATTATTAATTACAAAGGGAAAGCAGAAACTTTAAAGTGAAGAAACCAACTTAACCAAATAAAGTTAACCTTACCAATAAAGGGAAAATTAGGCATTATGTGACTGGTGCTATAATGCATTGAGAAGGATGCAGGCAACATTAATTTTGTGTATTCCTGCCGAAAATGCATAATGCAATCATGAGGAAACACCAGGGAAGCCAAATGAAGGACATTCAACAAAGCAACAGGCCTGTTCTCTTTTTAAAAAGTCAAAGATATGAAAGACAAAGAAGATTGAGGAACTGTTCCAGATTCAAGGGCATTAATTGGCCATTTGCCACATGTCGGTTGAATCCTGGACCAGAAAAAAAATTATTTGTCCATACTTGTTATAATGGATATTAGTGGAATAATTAGCACAATTTGGATGAGGAATGCAGATTAGATAATAGTATTTTTATTAATGTTAATTTTCTGATTTTTATCATTGTACCGGGTTAAGTAACAAAATTGTTCCTATTTTTAGGAAACTCTCATTGAAGTATTTAAAGATAAAAGCACATCACAAAAGCAACGTACATTTAAAATGTTGCATAACCATTGAAGAATCTAAGTGAAGGGAGGGATACATAAAAAGTGTTCTTGTGAATCTTCTACAAATCTGAAATTAATTCAAAATTAAAATATTTTAAAATTATATATTTAAAAACTATATATTAATATATAATATATATAATAATAATTTATATTATATATAGATTGTATTCAGTTACCTTTAGATACTAATCTGGAAAATACTAAAATTAAAGAATTGCTAAATGGAGATTTTAAAAGATATATTCTATGGGCTCTAAAATATTCCTAGCCACAAACTGAAGGCGTCACAGATTGTACATACTTTCATTTATTTATTATTTTTTAATATCTCACCTATGTCATCAGCCCTCTGGGAACACTAGAATAATTAAATTCTCACCAGTTAAATGTGTAGAATAATTAAAGCTGTCAGAATCTCCAACATGCACAAATCCTGAGGCTATTCATGTAAACAAAGCCAGGCAACATAGATAGTGTCACTTTAAGGTCACTTTTAGCATTTTTGAGTTAAAGAAGAATGACATGTGAAACAGTATAAGACATCTAATACAGAACTTATGAAACCTGGGCAGGAATTTTATGTTTAGAATAGAACTGTAACAAGTAATAGGTTAACAGGTTAATAACTATTGGATTTTTTCCTGAATGTCATTCTCTAATAACTAGGCTTTACCATCCCACGCTTTTTGCATAAAAAAGAAAAAATATTTAGTGGTAGAAAAAGGTATGAGCAGTAAGAAGCAAACTTAATGTTCACTCTTTCCAAATGGTGAGGCTCTTCGAAATAAAGGTGCAGGGTCTGAAACACTGTGAAAAGTAATTATTATGATTTCTATGCAAAGAGCAAAGGCAAAGCTAGTACTGTCATCTTTTTGTATAAAATTTCTATGCTAAGGAAACTCCTAATCTATACGGCATTGCAAGCTCACTCTTTGAGTTCTTTCTCTGCTTCAAATATATAGCAATAATGAATAGAATAAAAATGTACAGTCAAAAAATAAAAATGTACATGAACAAGAAACAGAACAGAAGCAAGCAAACAAAATAAATGAAACTAGATCTGCAGGCTTGTTCTGGGAATCGAAGCAAGGAAAGGTGGCCTGGGGTTCCATCTTCTGAAGAACTATGAGAAACTAAATCAGCCAATATGACATGTAGAACTGGAGCCAGATGCACTGCATGAATCAAAGTCTTACTGTGGAATCCCTCTGCCCTCGAAAGGAGGCTAAAAAGTTCTCCTCCTGAGCCCTACCTGTAACCGGGCTTCTGTGAATCCGTCTGTCTGGGAATGTAGAGGAAGCTGACTAGAGGCTTCATCCATACCAGCCAGCTGACTTCGCTCCTGAGTCCACAATATTGCCCCAGTTAATAGAACAATTGCAAATATGGCCCAGGGTTGGGGACCCAGGGGAGTCCTAAGGAGGAAAGAAAGAAACAAACAAAAATCACAAAAGCAGAGAGAGAAAATTCACTCCACTTAAGGGAGCAAACCAAAATTCCAAAATCTATGAGGAAACCTTTGAAAATTAGCCAACAAAATGAACAATTAAGAGACAAATTCACTAAAAGAAGAGTAAAGCGATCTAAAAATGATTGTGAAACGTACATGCTCAAGATTTTCAAAATGTAAGTGAAAATAGCATTTATAAAAAGGAAAAGAAATTATTTTTTAAAGAGAAATGAAGCAAGGAAAGTAGATATGAAAAATAATGAATTAGAATTCAACGGGTATAAAGTTTCAGTTATACAAGATGAATAAGTTCTATAGATCTGCTGTACAACACTGTGCCTGTAATTAACAATACTGTATTTTATACTTAAAGATTTGTTAAAAGGGCAGATCTCCTGTCAAGTGTTCTTACCACAATTAAAAAAAAAGAAAAATTAATGAATTGGAAATACTTGAAAAATGTTCATAAAGTGAGTTAAATGACCTAGATAGAGACAATAAACTCTAGGCTGCACACAAAGAGAAGTAGGGAACTGGAGAATAATTCCAGAAATTCACCCAGAACACAGCAGAGAGAGAAAGGGATTTTTAAATGCATATACATAAGGGGATCTCTTTGTTCCAATATGGATTCAGTTGATCCCTGAATTACTTATCAATGGTCATCCTTCTTCAGAGCAAACAGGAAAAGATTTTAAACAGGCTAAGTGTCCTTTAATATATTTTTGATAAGGAGTGACTGTCATTAATTAATTTTTATTTTGTAAGAAGAAGACAGCATTGTTACATGTTGGTAAACAAAACGTGATTTAGGACCTGTCAATATATTCTTGAAGACAAAATGTTTAAGTGAAAATCCCTTTGCTTGTATGGTAATAGAAGGATTCTTTTCTTTTGGGTGTGGTCGTGAAGTATCAGGTTTTGCCTTTTTGCATCAGTCCACCTTTGAAATAACTTCTTTACAACTTAACACAAATTCCTGTGTATTAATCTGGGGCTAAGAAATATTTGGGGACTGCCATTTAAGTCTCCATTCTCTCAAATTAAAGATTTTCAGAATAAAGAAAAATTTATTTGGCAACACAAGATTATATAAACTCAACATCTGGATAATTGAAATTATTTTCCTTTTTATCCAAAAGATTTGATGTCACGTGGGCACAATCACCATGTCTTCTATAAGGATACAAGCATCTCTAACAATGGGTGAAACCATGTTTGATAGAATAATATCCCGATTAGGACAATAAAAATGGAGCATAGCTAAGTGGATACTTTAAAGTGTCTATAATACAGGGAGTAGAAATTGACAATATATTTAGATGTCATTTTGACCTTAAAAAACATGTTGAAGCATTTCAGAAATGAATTAGCTTAAACTTGAACAAATTAGCAGGGCTTGTCGATGAAAAATGACTGGTGAAATGTATTATAGATTATGGAGCATTATTAAAATGTCTGATACATAATAGATGTTCAATAAACATTTGCTGAATTAAATCAGGGCTAAATGTAACAGGATACCTTGTATAATAGACTATAATAGATATAGAGTTTCATGAACACAGGATTAAAATACAGTTGTATCTCATTTACTTTTCTAAGGAAACACTTAAGCACCACTGACCCTGAAAAATAGTTATACTAATGTCACCTCCACCAGTTCCTGTGTGTCCAAAAATTGTTCTCTTAGTCTCAAGGGCTCAGTTCTTCCATGTTCTAGGAAGAGAGCAAAATGAAGAATCTAATTTCTTCATGGTACATTTGCTTTGGTGCTGTTCCATACATTGAAAACTGTTCTTGTGTATTCTGATGGATTGATATCCATGGCTTCTGTGATTAATTTTCTCCCTAAGATCAGTGTAATAGTCCTACGGACTTGAACCCCAAGTTTATGCTCTAGGAATCTCCAACCTAGACTCTCCTTCCTCCTTATGGTAGGATTGGTTCCCTTTAAGACTCTCAATGTCTTTTCCTTAATGTGCAGCCACCAAACTTTGACTCCCTGGAGCAGCTTCTCTCCTAGAAAAAAAATGAGTGTTGCCACCAAAGGCATCCATTAAAAGGTCTACTAATTCTCAGTATTAGGTTTCACAAAAAATGTTTTAGTCTTGTTAAATATATAGTCTGTGATTAAGAAAAAAAATGTACTTTTCTATTTTATTAACATAAAACCTAATTTGTTTTTAAGAAAATGTCACCAATTTTTACAGCGATAAGAAAATTATGCTAACATTTTTCCCTCTTTAATTCATTGTACATTAACCAAATGATGCAGTTAGCCACCTGGGCAGGGATTGTAAGGAAACTGGAGCACCCTAATATTTGAAATTGCAAATATGGACAACTGAAATGCTAATTAATGAAAAAACAAATATAACCTTCATTTCATTTGATCTTTATCAGCAAAATCAACTGGAAGACTAAGGTAACAATATGAATATATCAAGTTAAAAAAAATCAGTGTAAAACTTTAGCTATCTCTATACCATACGGGTCTTACATAGGTTAATTGAAGAAATTTCCTTTTATTTCCACATACTTTTAATAGAATTGATCTCACCTATGTCAAAATGTAGAAACATGGGTTCTATGTATCTGATGAACAGTTATTATACTACAATTCTATATTTCCAGGGTAGTATGAGTGTATATTAGGGTATACAGAACACTTAGGGATCCAATGGCAGGAGATACTTTTTAAGTAGAAGTTATTTTTATTTTTCAATAAGGATGTTTTTAATTTAACTTGTCTCTTCATATTCAGAAATGAAAGCACAAGTTATTTTTCTTGTGTGCATATCCTATTCATGTATTATATAGTTTTTCCTGACCCAGGTGAACCATGAGTATGAAAAATGAAGAGAGGATTTGCAAATAAGGCAATATAGTAAAAAAGGTATTTATGTGATATTTAATAGTATCATATTTCCTCCCACTTAAAACTATATAACCTCAATGTTTTATACATTCTCTAAGAACTGAGTTAAAAATGCTCCCATAATTGAGGTGATATTCATTTTAAGGTTTTATTTGTAAAAAAACATATTCTTTTTCTTCTTATTATATAATCGTGGCACTCACATTTGAAGAATGTGAAGAGTCAGCTAGAAGACACAACTCTGTCATTACTTCACTACAGTCATCCCACCTTTCTTCTGTTCTTTTTTTTCTTCTTATAATTGCTTTTTGAAAAAAAAAGGGAATATATGAAACGGTCTTAATGTTAATTTACACTTGACAAACATTGTAATTGGTACAATTTAAAATTATTTCATACTCATATTTAAAGTACAGGAATTATACATTGACTTAATATTGACAGGTAGCTCTTAATTCTGTAAATATTAGAAAACTCAGAAATAATCAAAAATAAATCCTAAAGCTATTAAATATGTTAAATCAATGTGATGACAGCCCACAAGTTTGGTTTTTAATTTTTTTGGTCTGAATTACAAAAAAAATGTTCTTTTACTCATTTTTCATTGAAATAAAATTAAATTATCTAACTAGTTTATTTAAATTGTGTAGTCACTGAGACAGATAGCCATTTCTTCATTTAGTTATCTACTAAGTTGATATGTAACCAAACAGATTTAATCAGTTTAGTTAAATAGCTAGACAAATCAGTCAAAACTTCAGTTATTTATCAAGTGTCAAGTAAATTTACAAATGAGTTATTTTATTTTGTAAAAAGTATTTTCTGTAAAGCTGTTTAATAGTCATATAAACAACTAGAGGAAAAACAAAATCCACACAATAATAGCAAGAATGGAGTAAGATCGCACTAAAATAGAGGAGTTAAAAAGAGAAAAGATGTGACTATTGCCTTATAAGATTTTCAAGACACTGTACAGTCTATTGTCTCTAAGGAAACTTTGGACAAAAACAACATAATTGTGACAAAAACACAAAAGTGATTTCTTTTATTTCTTCAAGAAACTCCTAAACTTTTAACACTGTCCTATTAGATCATTTAAGAAAAAATCATGTGTGAAGTTAAGTGTGTATTTATATACATGGATAGTGTTGCGAAGATTTCCCAGGCATTTATTCACAGTGCTCAGAAGAGATTGCTAACACAGTACTGCATAGTACAGCCATATATATATATATATATATTTTTTTTTTTTTTTCTTTAAGGCCCTGGACTTCCAACTGGAGAGAGAGAAAATAGCTTTAAACTAATATCCATCCACATCACAATAGTACATTCTAGGTAATCAAAAAGAGAGAATTCCACAATTGTGGTTGTTTTTAAACTATGTTTTTAAGAAATATAAAATGATCCTTTATTCTTTTTCTAATAAGTTTTAAAACATGTTATTTAAGTTGGCTTGCAATACTTTCACAAGCATTTTAGAGCCAAAAATATTTATCTTACAATTTACAAATTACACTATAGTAATTTGTAAGGTAAGTTTATCTGACTTTCAAATGTATAGAAATATCTTAAGTATATTTATTTACATATTTTGACTTGAAAACTGTAAGAAAAATAAAGTATGAGTTTTAAGGCATATATTTATTTTTAGTTGTAGATGTTCAGAATGAAAGATAATTTTCCCTACAAATCTCTGGCAAACTCTAACATAATAATCATCAATACAAATAATTATTCTATCGGATTTTCAACCAGATCAGGTAAAATATGGTTCTTCCATATGTATTTTTGAGGAACTTGTTTTAAATCATTAAAAATATATACAGTTGAGTTTGTGTCTACTGGATGCCAGCTTAAGTACTCCGTTTAATCAATCATTTAATGCAGTTTTTAAAAAGCCAAAGATTTACCCACAAATGACCAATGTGCAAAATCTGCTCAATTTTGAAAACTGGAGATTTTTGTCTCTAAGAATGTAATGAAAATTATACTTTCAAGATTGAAATAGTAACAATGAAGTACAAATTATATATATTAAATCCTTAACAGTTTACTCATTACTGTTACAGAGGTGCTTTGTCATGGTGAAAAAATAAAGACCTTAGATGGCTCTTTAACTGAATAGGAAAGGAAATCTGCATTTCTCATGAGTATGCCATGCCTTCAGCTGACTAAGACATTGGGTTTGGCTGATGGGGGCACTGGAGGTCAGAGAGTGAGGCAAGGAGATGCAGGGCTCTGATTTCCTCTGTTCCTCTATTTCCTCTCTTCCAGCTTTGTTCGGCAGGTCTGTGCTCCTCTACCAAAGCCAGAACAGCTGTCTGGAGGCCATTCCCAGGGCTGTAGTAAGTGCTGAGCTCTCCTAACAGCTTCTTCCTTTTTGCCCCTCAGGACTGATGAACGCTTTCTCTCTATTTATATAGTTGCTGGGTTCTTCACTCTCCCTGGTTAGTTCTTCAGTCCCGCCCCAGCTTTGTACACACTCCCTTAATTAAACTTTCTTTGGTTATGCTTTGTGTGTGCCACCTGTTTCTTGCCCGGACAGTGATGCATAAGCTGTAGAATGCCCAAATTAGATAAACTTGAAATGGCAAAATAAAATGACTAATATTGTGCTCTGTGCATAAACTGACGTATGTTTAGAGTATACATGTAAGCTCAATTCATTTCATTGAGCTTTTTTTTTTCCAAAATACAGTTTTACAATCCATTCTGCACTAAATGTTTTTAAATGGTATATTCAACTCCAAATTCAGAAATATAAAGTTTTCTAAAGGCAAGCTAAAGTACATAATATTTTATTTACATAGAATGGGATTAAATGTAAGGCAACTAGGTTTCATATGCCCACTTTACCATTTACTCTCTATGTGACTTTGGGAAACCTTCATAAACTTTCTGCATCAAAGGATATTACTCTGTAAAATGGTGATAATAACATGTAACCTCATGGAGTATAGTGTGGATTAAGTAAGAAAGTTAATACAAATTACTTTATGTGTACCCAGTATCAATATGTTATTTTTCTTTATTTCCATTAGTCATGAAATCCAAGGTTATTTTATAAGCAAAAAATATATACAACAATCAGTTAGATAACTGTACATTATATTATAGCTATAAATGAATAATTAAAGACAAATACTTTTGTAATATGGAGATTTTATGTCAAATTTGAAGGCAAATCTGGCTCCAGTATTAAAATTTTCTTTTAGAAAAAGATACTTCTCAAATCAGGAAACAAACTGCGATTCATATATTTATTTATTAGTAGGTCATAGAATTTAAATGGACTTGACAAGTCATTTTGTTAGTAAATGTTTGTGTCTCCTGATTAGTTCTGTGTTGAAGTAAATTTTCTCCACCTCCCTTTCTTTAAGGGAAGTTCTCTCATATCTATTTGTTTTTACATGTGTATGTATGTGTGTGTATATATATAATTTTATTTACTTAATCTCCATAAATACATTTTTAAGTAATTGAGAAAAGTATCAAGACTTCTAAATGATATCTCTATATCCAAACTTCTCTATTCCCTATATTGAAGCATGCTAAGAGGTAGCCCTCCAATGATTCTTTCAGACAGGATTTGTTTTACTAATAACAACAGTTTTGCTTCTTATATTCCCTAATTCTTACACTAAATCCAATTCATAAATGATCTGCTTACTTTCTGGAGGCATTTGGATTTTGACACATCCTTTAAATTATCATTGAATAATATCTGTACATAATATTTATAGTATTCTTAAACCAGCCAATGGGTCCATTTGAGGAAATCCAGAAATTAGATTATATTTTATCTCACTTCTAAACTAACCTAAAACTCAGAATAGTACTCAACCTCATTTATGACACTAGAAATAAAACCATTGATTTTTGAGGAGTTTCAACTCAGAGAGAAAACAAATTCTTTCTATTTTTCTTAATCCCACATTTTTACAATGTTTTGTTAAATCCCCCCTCCCCTTTTTCCCTTAACAATATAACTCATAGATCTGACAACTTTAGAGTCCTTTTCCAGGAAATGCCAACTTTTCAGTAAATTCCAATTGAAACTTCTGATTTCAAATGCAAATCAAGCTCTACACTTCCCTTGTCCAAAGCAGGTAGAGCTATGACTTCTGTGCTGGGAGAGCAGGCATGATTGTTTCTACTCTGATATATATGTCTTCTGTCTCCGGATGTTGTACTTATAAATTTTTAAGGATTGGATGGGAATAGATCAGGCAGAGGGAGCAGCTAATACAAAGTCCCAGAGGTAAGAGCTTACCTGATGGACATTGTAAACAGTTCAGGGGCAGTGGAGGCCCTTGAGGACATTTTGAATGCACTGGCATTTAATCTGAGACAGGAACCCACTGGAATTTTTGAGCAGAGAAATGAGGGCATCTGTTTTAAGTTATCAAAAGACACTGTAGCTTGTTTTTTGAGAATAATCTACATGCTCAGGGGTGGAGGAGCTGCAGAGCTGGGTCCAATGGTGATGATACAGATGATCTGCTCCCAAGAGCAGCTATATAATAATATATATAGCCCATAGAAGGACTAACCTGAGAGAGGAATCCTGGCAGAAAATCAGACCATTTATGTGCGTGGGAGCTCCAAGATTTTAGAGGTGTGAATTGTTGCAGATGTGACACACATACTCACCTGAATGCTCAATCAGGGAAAGTATTAACAAAAAAAAAAAAAGGGGGGGCAAGAAAGAAAAAAAAGATATATTAACTATCCTAGACTACAGTCTAATTGAAGACTTTAAAGCCTACATATTAGTGAGAACTAATGAGCTGGTGACTTATAATGGCTCACATATTAAAGTACACCTCATACTGAAATTAGCTAGATTATTTCATCATTAGACATGGTTACCAGCTAATGTTTTGGAAAATCAGATTATCAGTTAATAGGAATTACCTTTCTAGAATTACTTTCCTCTTTGCATTAATACTAACCCTCTCTCTTAAACTTTTTTTCCTATGATCTGTATCCTTGGGGTATGCCAAGTGTTTTCCTGCTTTACCCAACTTAAGGCTGCTCTTCTCATATCTGTGAATCTGGGTCATCTGGTCTCCCAGCAAGTACAATAAATAGTATAAAATTTGCCCCTTTAAGAAAACAATCCAACTTTCTTTCAATTAACTTGATCCCAGATTCACTTATTTTCTTAGCCTTACATCCAGACAGTGCTTTCTGGTTTTTGAGTACAGGGTATTAATGAATTCAACATGTAGTATAGGGAAAAAGAAAGTACTGAATACATTAGCGTGAATTAGGTTGAAACACAAATACAGTATGTAAAGGCACAACACCACAGAAATTTATTTCTTGCTTACATAAAAGTTCAGGGGGGCAGCTCTTCTCTATGTGATCTTTCAGTGACCTAGACTTCATTTATATGAATCCATCATCTTTGAGCACCTCATTATTGGATGCTTTCAAGAGGCAAAATGGGAAGATAGCTTGGGCAGGCACTCTTGCATCTTAAACCCTTTGCCTGGGAGAAGCATGCATTGCTTTTGCTCATAACCCCTTGAAAAGATTAGTCCCATTGCCACACCTAACTACAAAGTGGTATGAGATGTGGAGGTCGTAGATGGGCATCTACTTCCTGGCTACTATTCTGTTTAATAGAAAAGGTGAAAATAAAATTTGGTGGACCAGCTAATAATAGCCCATGCTTCTGGCCCTCAAAAATCTGTGTCCACTTTTATTCTCACACTTAGAACACTTTCCCTCCCTTCCTTAGAGTTATAACCAAAAGTCTATCCAGTTACTTCATATCAAAGTCCAGGATTTCTCAGTGATGCACAATCTTCTCTACTGAACCTCATGCTGTTGCCACTTAATAACTAAAAATGAAAGTTATTTCACACATTAGGCCTCCTGGCATGTTCACTAAGATAAACTCACAGAAGCAGGAGACATAACTGGTATGCAGGTCTCCTAGTACATACTGCACCTTGATTCAGTGCACAGGGACCCGGCAGGGACAGACATCAGGTCTGGGAGAGGGAGGAGGGACTTCTCAAGTTATGAGATTGGGGAAGCAGTAGACCTGCAGCCAGGGATTCAACAGCAAATACTTGTCTCTAGCCCAATTTTCTTCTCATTCGTGGGAGGGTGCGCTTCATTCCACTTCCTGGAGTGACCTGAGCCTTTCCGTTATAGATGTTTGATCTACTTCCTCAGCATTCCTGTAACTGGGGGAGCATAGCCCCTCTCATGGGGTGATTCTGGAGGCTGGAGTCCAAGCCTTGTGGTTGCAGCACATAGCACCTGGCTGACAGGTGACCTAATTCACCACATTCGGACCCTACCAGAATGGATGGTTTTAAGCACTCTGCTGTAGCCAGTTTTCATGCTTTGCACGAGACCACTCTGCAACTGGTTATTCCTTACCTCTCGAGATCAGGGATTCATTATACTAAACATCCCATGATTACCTGTAGGAAGCATGAGGAAACTTACAGAACAGGCATACAGAGGACAGTTAAGAGCTATTATATTTTAAGGCTTTGTTTTGGTTTTGAGCTTCTGACAGATATGTCACTTAAAAATTATATTTAATATGAGTAACATGATTCTGTAGAAGGATATTTACAGTCAAACCTATGGAAATTTTTTATAGGTAGAAAAGCCACAATATTAAATCTTAAAGTAGCTTAAAGTAGCTTAATGCAAATGCAACTTTTCTAAAATAGTTGTTTTAGGATAAGACCAAAGAAGTTTTTGTTGTTGATATAAAATACAATGCCTATCCTTTTATACAACATAGGGCATTAAGTCAGTAGGTACTTAAACTAACTTTATATTTTTTATACAATATTGAGTTATTCCTGACTTTGTGGAAAAATTTAAAAATTTATCTAAAGGTCTAATTATTGAATCCTCTGTTAAGGTTTTATCTTTTGTTTTTGGAATCACCTAATCATATACATATACGGTTTTGTGTCTTAATATTAGATAATATCCGATGTAGTTTGAGGGAACATACTTGATGGAGAAGGGAGACTGAGGAAGAATTATAATTTTGTTATGATATTTAGGGTATGAACTACCTGTGAATTTCTTATCTGGGTCAGATCAGAGATAAGAATTTACTAGATGTAGAAGAAACTCATCTCTTACAGATAACGGACTAGTGCCAGAGAAAGGAGAGTAAGGAGAAGAAGCTACATATAATAAGAACACATATACATGTGCAAGTTAGATAGTCTTACCAATAAAAAGTCAAGTTATAAATTTATGTTTCCTGTTATATCTATAAAGGTATATGCTTAATGTAAATATGTCTTTAAAATTTTTGTTATGTATAATAAAATGGAGGTTTTTTCCAATTGACTGAGAAAAGGATGATTTTCCATATTTTTACTAAGAAGATTAGACACTTTTTCTTCTTTATTTGGATGAATTCTACTTTATATTTTTAAAATACACAATTATTAGTAAAAATGTACTCTATCATCTACCTTAGGAAGTTTCAAAAATACAATTTAAAAAAATTCAAAAGTAATGGAAGGCTTGGTCTCTTTGACAACTTACTCTATAGGTTTGATCAAATTGTTAATTTGGTAGCAGAGATCCGAAAGCCTGAGCTATTTTAACATGGTTTGAAAAATATCGATTGGACTAAGTTTGGAGCAGACCAATAGATTTTTATTCTATTAGTTACTCTATCAAATAATATCTAGTATAATTCAATTGTATGGATCAGATTTTATTATATAATTACTAAGATTCCATTCAACTTTAAATTTGTGTTTAAGGTTATTTGTTTTTCTTTCCATTTGCTATATAGTAGTGATGGATTTTATTTCTCAAATTTTACTGATTTTATTGATTAGATATATTTTCCCTTATCATATGAGATTCAACAATAAAAGCAAAATGATCAGGGGATTTGAGAAATAAACCCCTGGGCACCTGAGGGATGTGACACAAAATTGGAGTGCAATGTGCTCTTGGCCTTTAATTTTTATGAGATTGCCTCTGTTCGAGGGTTAAGTCTCTAAGATCTGGCACTGAGGAAGATTGGTGAGTTATTAAATATAATAAATCTTACAAGGGAAGAAAAAATTCAGCTTCAGCTGTAGAAATATTTTATATATAAGTTAGTTCCTAGGAATTTAATGAACATGCATTCTCTGATTTTTCTGATTTGATACTAACAAACTAGTTAAATTTAGTTTTAATTTTTTTATTAAGTCTCATCATAAGCTACATCACAAGTGCATTTGTTAGAGATTTCTTACCAGTTTTGTTTGTTTTAATATTTAAAGGGCATCAACTGTGAAATTTCAGTTCCACCACTAATTCAGTTCTTACAGAAGACCTTGAAAGACGCCATGCAGGGGACACCTTAGAGTTTATTTTCCTAGGTATCCTTAAGGTAGATTTGGACTCTGTTCAATTGTTGCTTTTAGTTAATTCTGAATCCTTTACTGACCTTCACTAGAAATATCTTAAATCTTCCCTAAATGTTTGCTGTGCTATCATTTAGATGTTTGAGTGTTTTAAGACATGCAAATAGAAATATCAAGTACAGAATTGATCACAATTGACCTGAGTCATGTTGCACAACTGCCAGTATGACTGAGTATCCAAATTCTCCAATAATGCCCAGAGTCAAGCCTGGAGGAAGTCTACTCTAGAACTGGTTAATCTAGGTTTTTTTTTCCTAAAGGAATATAATGAAAAGACAGAGAGGCAGAGAGGTCAGCTAAAACAGGCAAAAGGTTAGCTAAAATAGGCTCCTGTAATCCAAACTTGATACGGAGGAGGAGTACTAACACGGCTTTAATAAATGGGAAGATGTTTAGAAGTCAAAAGATTAAAGCTCCTATTTATGTGAGTACATACTCATTCTGGGCACTGCAAAGGTAGAGGGGTTTGCTTTTGAACAGAGAAAAATTATAACAGACATAGGAGGGGAGTTTGGGTACAGATGTAGGTAAGTTTGTATGCTTCCTGGAAGAAAGGGACATGGGTCACTCTGATTAGAGTGTCATGGGTAGAGCTTCCCAAGTTTTCAGCCACACATTCATTCATTTCAACACATAAGGGGTGGTTCTTACATGTCAGGCACTAGTCTAGGCGCTGGACACTCAGTAGTGAATAAAACAGACAAGAATCCCTGCCTTTGAGCGGCCTACATTTCAGTTTTAAGAGACAGAGAGGAGACCTTCTTGGAAGATAAGTATAATGATAATAAGCTAGATGGTGATAAGGGGCTACAGGGAAAATAAGGCATGAAGGGGCTAGAGGGAGTGGGAAGGTGTGCGCGTGTGCGCATACGCATGCAAGAAATTTGAAAGAGTGTAGTGAGGGCTTCAGAAGGGGAAACCATATGTGTAAGGAGGTGAGGGAGTCACACTGGTTTTCTGAAGAAGGACCAAACATTGAAGTAAAAGCAAGTGCATTTCCTGGGGACAGAAAGGAGGTCGGTGAAACTGGAGCAGAGGAAGCCAGGGGCAGAATTAATGGGATGAGGCCAGAGTGGTATTGGGGTGGGGCTATCCCACCCCATTGGGAGTGGGATGGGGAGATCCCGTAACCTTGCAGACTTTTAGGTTGACTTTTGATGAGCTCTGAGAGAGCTTGGAAGTCATTGTAGGGTTTTGAGCTGAAGGGTTTTGTTTTAATGGTGTCCACTATGCCTGCCAGGTTGAGAATAGATGTCAGGCTGGCAGAAGCAGGAGGGGACTGAGTTATGGGGTTACTGCAAGAATCTGCATAGAAACAACAGTGATTCTCCCCAGAGTGGCAGCAGCAGAGATGGGGAGTACTGGTCAGAGATTAGATACACTTGAAGGAAGAACTCAGTTGTGGAGTAAAAGAGAAACTGATAGGAGGCTATCTGAGGGAGAGGCAGCTCTGCCGATGAAGATCAAAACTTCATTTCTTGTTTCTTATTGTAGTGGCATGGCATATTAAGTTTAGGCCATTTCATACATATTTTAAAGGGTATTTGAGAAAAAGGAATTCTGGCTGTTTGATTCACTTTGTTTGGTTCCCCTCTTCTAAGAAGCAGAGTGATAAAATGCAGTGTTTTTGATAAATGCTTAACAGAAATATAATTTACTTTTATTGGTTCTAGGCAGGATGATTGGTTGATGACAAATAAAAAAGATTGGTCTTGTCACTTTCAAAGCTGTATTTAACAGTATGACAATAATTCACAGCATAAATAATTACCATGGCAGCAGAGCTTGGATAATGAACAGCAAGCAAAACATGAATGAGGCAAGATCATGCGGATGTTGATTTACTTCTTTAAAGCTCCTAATTCTGCAAGTTGCCTTGATTTAAATATTATTCTCTAAGATCTATTTTTCATTTAAAAAGTGATCAAGGATATCTGCCCAGAGTATCAGGTCCTATGAAGCAGTTGAGTTAGAAGTTATTTGGAAAAAGTTATCTGAATTATTATAAATATAAAATCAGATGCATTCAAATATTTAAAATACCCCCAAAATGCCGATGTTGCTTTTGTTTGTATGACTAAATTGTATCTGTTCTGTATGTGTTTTTAATATAATAAAACCTTTTCCTAAATGGAGATGGCTTACATAAATTGAACTTTTACGGAACAAATTTTATTCTCTTTCTGTTATGTTCTATGACCTAAGCTTATTCTTCAATCAAGCAAATCAAGTATAGAATCTGAAAAAATGAAATTTAGGATTATCTTAGAATTGCCAGTTTCTTCATTATATAACCTCTTCCACAAACTCTCAGGATTCTTTCAGGATAAAAAAATATATTTTCACATCATCATCACTGCAGTTACCTCTGAAATTTATCTAATTGAAAAAGTAATGATTCTAGGGCCAAGTCCAGGATAATGGCAATTTCACAGCCCATATTTTTTAAAGTGCCCCGTTTTTCTTAGGCCATCTTGTAAAAGACAACAATTATAATATTATACCTATAGAAGGAATTAGTACTTCACACAAAATAGGAAACTTTGCAAAGGGACTGTAAATATGATCTATGCTATGTCAATATGATCATAAAGAACCTAGTAGTCACTAAGTAGTAAGCAACTTAGGATTCTTTTATAGCCCCTGCAGGAAACCTTGGAGTTTCATTGTTATTAGATAGTCTAGTTGTCAAAAACCTTTAGGCAAAAAAAAAAAAAAAAAAAAAGAAAAAGAAAAATTATCAACCTATCTATATACACATATATGTATATATATGTTAATAATGCATTAATAAAAGACATTTATAATTGTCCACTATATGCTAGACTCTGGGTCACAAATTTTTTATGCATATAATCCTCCTCCTTTATTGCATATAATCCTCAGAACTACTTACACTTAATACTCATGAAACCCCTTTTTGTTAGTATGCTCATTTCCCTTTATAGAAGAAGAAATTGAAGCTCTGGAGGTTAAATTACTTACCCAAGATTACAAGATTAGAAAACAGTGGAACCAGGATTTTCACCTCACTGTTGTAAATGTAGACTCTTGAGAAAGATTCTTTGTGTTAACGTTCTCTTCCTGCTTCTTGTGTTTTAAGGCAAGGAACTTAAAACCTCTGAGACCAGATTTCCTTATCTGTAACGGTAAATAATTATACTGTATTTACCTCATAGGGTTGCTCTGAGGATCAAATTGGATAATGTATGTAAAACACTGAGCATATTCCTGACAATTAGAAAATGCCCACCAGAACTGTATCATTCTCATAAGTTTTTATTCCTTGCCTTTCACTGGCCCTGCAGGATCTCTACGCCTCACTAACAATATTAATCAAGGTCATTAATAATGAACTCTGTTTCTCTTTAATGTATTGGTCCAAATTACACTCAATAGCCACCTTCCATACGTTTCTTGTCACTCTGAATCCTAAAGATTTTCTGCACTCCAGAGAGCAGTGATTACTGCTCTCTTAGTAGTTTAGAGAGCACCTGATTATCTCAGACCTTTAACGGAGTCAAGTCTGGAAGGTCAGCTTGCAGACATCGTCTTTAACCATGCCCTTTTCATAGCTGTGATTTCTTCTTATACACTTGTGTAATGCTGTATTAAGGTGATCAACATCTTCTAGCTATCTCGGTGCTTTCTCCATTTTAGAACAGAAACTCCTTTGTCCAGTAAGCCCCTCCAATACTGGGAAACCAGGAAAACTACATCATATAGTTTATATTATATAGTTTATATTTATAGTTTGTTAATATATTAATATTCCCAAGTAGTTGAAGGGGATGTGCTGGGAACGATCAAATTTATCATTGGAGAGTAACCTTCAACTCCTCTGAAATCTTGGAATAGTTTTTGGAACTACTGTTTTAGTCTGGTTTCTCCAGAGAAACAGAACCAATAGGATATATAAAGACACTTAAGAGGAGATTTACTATAGGGACTGGCTCATATGATTGTGAAACTGAGAAATCCCACAATCTGTCATCTTTAAGCTGTAGAACCAGGAAAGTCAGTGGTGTAATTCAGTCTGAGTCTGAAGGCCTGAGAATCGGGGAGCTGATGGTGTTAAGTCCCAGGCTGATTCTGAAAGTGTGAGAACCAAGAGGGCGGGAGGTGAATGTCTTAGCTCAAGCAGAGAGTGCAAATTAGCCCTTCCTCTCCCTTTTTGTTCTAGTTAGAACAAATAATTTTTATTCTAGTCAGGCTCTCAACAGATTGGGTGATGCCCACTTCATTGGTGGGGGCAATCTTCTTTACTCCATCTACTAATTCAGATACTAATCTCTTCTGGAGCCAACCTCACAGACAAACTCAGAAACAATATTTTACCTGCTATCTGGGCATCTCTTAGCCCAGTCAAATTGACACAGAAACGTACGGATCACGCCTACCCTTCTGTTTTACCCTTGGTGTAGTCGCGCCCTCTAATGGCAGTCAATCCAAATGGTGCCCAAGTTTAAGACATAGAGGACAGCTTCTGGTCTAAATCCAAATAAGAGCTGATAAGACCAGCATTTGAGACGGCCTAGATAGCCATATAAAGTTGCACATTGAATCACATATTCAACTTTTTATATTATTTTCTGTTTTGTAGGTATATAACTGCTTTTAGTGTAATTTTGTGGTAGAAGGAAGAAAATAAATATCTCATATTATTTTAAGATAAATTATTTTATGTAAGTAGTCCAAAATTTTACGATGGAAAATTTCATTTGTAGGGGATTAACCACAATGAATATACGTCCATGATTGAGGGAAAAAAATATATGTATGACTATATATATGAACTGATCAAAATATATGTATAAATATTTCCCTTTGCTGACTCAAATAAGCAAAATCCAAGTTGTGTAAAACTAGATATGTGCGTAATTATATTATACATATCTATCTATGCATATAAAAATTTCATTATCTGTTTATTTTTTAATGACAATATATTATTGAGTCTTCTCACCCTTTTGTCCTTAGACTATGTGGGTATGCATGTGTATGTGAAGACAAAAAAATTAAAAAATAATAGCAGAAATCTTATACAGAAGGACTTCCGATGAAACTTCTCAGTTTTAAATATAATTACAGGCATTCATGAGTGATCAGGAAAAAAACAGGTAATTATTAGATTTAAACTGGTATAATAGCTTTAAATCTAATTTTACTCTTACAAAGTATGATATAGACATCTATCCCAGAAATATCAATTTGTTAGTACTATAAGATGGTGCCACTGATGACAATATTATTTCCCTTCTAGACCTACGGTGTTTATTGTTGGAGTCACCATTCACACTGACTTGACCATATTCAAAAATATTTGTAAAATCTTATTTACTCAGCCGTAGACATGGCCATCAAATTGCTGAGGCTTCAAGGACACCCCGAAGTGATAATTTACTTCAATAGGAGAGTTCTTTACCTATACTGGTATGGTTTATTTCCATCAAAAGGACATTCATCATAGAATCAAACTTTTGTCTGAAATAATTCTTGGACAAATATTCAAATATTCTTGAACAAGCTATGGATCAGCCAATTTTTAAATCTATATTATATTTTGATAAAGTTTAAGGAAATTTTAAATGTTGTAGAAAATACCTCACATTATGAAAATGGAATAAAATAAAATATAAAATTATGGATTTCACACATCTTTATATTTTAAATCAGAGCCTAAATTAAAGATATAGGTTTCTAAGGCAAGTATAGTTCAATTTAGAAATAATTCAGGTTACATACTTGAATTTTTATTATATAAAAGATGTGGGTTTTTTTTTTTTTTCTTTTTGGTAGAGAAATAAGCACAGAAAACAATAAAATTCCACACGTTTTTAGCTGATTTCCAACAGGATAAATAAGAAAACTGTTTTTATCTATAAAAAGTTGACCTAAAAGGACCAAGTTTTTCTCTGGGAATTTTGAACAGAATCCAACAAAATAGAATAAAATATACACTTTCTATGCGAATGAACTAGAGCAACAAGTTCCCCAACCATCCCTTTACACATGCATTAAAACAGAATTTAACATGGTTATCTCCACACATCGGTGTCAGTAACTTGGTAATATCCTTGCACATAGAGGAAACAGATGTTGAGCAATGGCCAGTTTTGTCTTATTTATATTTGTATTCATTCTTATTATAAAACAGTTCAACTGGTTTTATGACGGTATCATCTGAACAAACTCTTCAATAATTAATCTAATATGTTTGGCTCATCCTGGGAACCAAAGTTATTTAAGTCATTTCAGAATTTCCAGGGTCTAGAGACTTCTGTAAGTCTCTGTTAGACCTTAGAAAAATGTTGGCCTTTATAACCCCTATAAGGAAAATTGTAGACCTGCAATAAATTATGAGCTGGTCGTGGTAAGAAAAGGCAGAACTTTATCTTAATAAGGAAAAAAGATTATAATAAGTTCCTACATTCCCTTGAAATTGAACTTCCTCTAAAATTACATGCACCTCTCCTCTTTTCAATCTACACTCCCTCATCTTACCAACTACTCCTATGGTTTGAACAATTTGCCTTATCTATGACTTCCAAATGTTATTTCCAGTTTTCTTGATCTTCTAACCTCTAAAATTTACAATTTATTTTCACAAACAGGATAGAAAATGTGAAACTTATTGTATACCTCTTTCCTAGAAATGTGTTCTTTCTACTCCATTCCAGATATAGGTTAAGACAATTGATAAAACATACCCTGCCTTCTAGGATAGCATCAGATGATCATCTAGGACATCACTTACACCTGACTCTCACATTTAATGTATCACAAATTTCTGTCAATTTTCACTTTCTCTTCAGTAATTGCCTATTTTAACTTCTTAATGCCTTAATTCAGAACATTGGTAATTTGGGTCTGAATTACCACAAAAACCTCAAAGTTGGCAACTATACATATTTCAGTTATTTATTGATGTGTTAACAAACAAGAAAACAAAAACAAAGACAAAAAAAAATTATCCAAAAATTTAGAGTCATCCAACAACAACCATTTTATCTCACCATTTTGTAGATCAGGAATTTGGGAAATTCTGCTCCTGTGGCTTCATCTGGTATTACTTGGTGGTATTGGACTAGATATCGAGTTATTCTGGAGAGTCCAGGATTGCTTCACTCATATGCCTGACATTTGGGACAGTTGAAAGAATGGGCTCATCTTGTCCACGCTCCCTCTTTAAGGCCATGTCAGGGAATCCTCATGTGGTCTCACTAGCAGAGTGGACTTCTGACTTGACAACTCCAAATCCTCCAAGAGAGCAAGGAGGAGCAAATCCTCCAGCCTTCTTAAAGACAAGACTCAGGAACTGCCACACTGTCACAGCATCTGCCATACTATTTTGGTCAAAGTAGTTATAGGCCAGCTCAGCTTCTGGTGGAGGGGAATAGACCCCATACTCACAATGGGGAAAGTGTCAAAAATGGGCAGCCATCTTCAGCCAGCAGTCTACCCTGTGACCATAGAGAATCTATGGTCATCTTTAATCTAACATGTCTGATATATCTTACATTTCTTCAATTTTTTACTTTTCTACAGAAATTCCATCAGAATTGTCTTCCTAAAACACAAGAGGAGTATTCCATTACTGATAACCCTTCATTACCATTCTAAGCTCCCCTTCTTAGAAGAAGTATTTGCTTTTCTCCTTAATTTGTTGTTACATCTTATTATGCGTCTTATGTTTTGGGTCCTATTGCAAACTTTCTGATTTAACTAGATAATATATGACAGTCTGCTTTAATATTCTCTTCAGAAGAAAAGGCTTATAGCTCATTATTAGTTTTACTAAGGTCATATGTATCAGGTAGGATACTTTCCATTGTAAGGCATAGAAAACTCCAATTCAACTACCTCAAACAATAAGGAATATTTTTCAGCTCACCAAATAAGGACCACTAAGTAGTGAGGTTTGAGGAGTACTTTAGTTTAGTGAGACCATGTCCTTAACAGCCCAGGTTCCTGCTCTCCTCCTGTTCTTCCATTAGCAGCATATCGGTTGATATGTGACAACTTGGTTGTAGTCCTTTTCTTCTTGTGTGTGTGTGGTTTTGTTGTTGTTTTGTTAAAATTGCACTAAATACCTATGCCTAAAAAAACAAACACAACTCTAAAGAGGTAGGAGACCTAAATGATTTGCTTATCCAAATGAGGACAAACCTCTGAATCTCAGTGAGAGAGGAAAGCAAATGAAAGAGCATAAGTTCTGCCAGCATGGAAGGAAAACTGAACCGCTATTGGGGGCTTCTCAGCCATGACTTCTAAAGACACAACTCAGAGAAAATGAGGGCTTGATAATTATCAACCTAAAGCCGACATAACTAAACTGACAAACCTTAATTACATTTAAAATTTTAAACTTTCTCAATTTTACAAATTATCTCTGATTTATAGGACGTTATAAACCAAAGATGTCCAGAACCTAACCATATGCCTTCTAATCTCTCCTTTTATCCAAACTAAGTTAATTATAACATGCTGTAGGAAATTCCTCAGCCCAAGTCTATCTGCTCTTCCTTTCCTCATTTCCCAAAGGGAGATGAACCTAATAATAATTTTTCAAAATCTCATGTGAAGAGCTGCATCAGGCGACTCAGTCTGTCCTTACAAGTTAGTGGATGCCTTTTACTTTCCTATTAAATTCTATTCTTGTTTCAAGTCCCAGTTCAAACACTGACTCCCCTTAAAATGTTCTCTAAAGGACCAGTTAGAATTAATCCTTCCCTCAGGGCTAAGTGATCCCTTCTTTACAACTCCTTCAAAAGAACAGCACAGTGCATGCTTTGGAGTGAAAAGACACTCATTCAAATCCTGGATCTGCCATTTTACCAGTTGTGTTACCCTAAACAAGTCAAGTAACCTCCCTCAGTTACTTATTTCTTATTTTTTAAATGCTGAAATCAGAACTCACAAGAATATTTTTATTATGAATCATAAAATGATATTAAAATGCATACTATTTTTATAATTACATGAACCTTTATTACTTTTAATAGAGAAATCATCATGCTGAACAGTTAAATACTTTGGGTAACAATTTCCTTGGATACTTTGCTGAAACTAAGGACCTCCTCCTTCTTATAACAATGAACATAAACAAATATAATATATTTTCATGTTTCATGACCTTGGAAATGCAAAACCTGGCTCACAAATGAGTGTTGCTTCAAATATACTTGGAACTTTCATACTTACTTTTCTTCAGATGAAGGTAGAATTGTGTCAAATAATGCCAGAATTCTTCATGACTATTTTGAATTAAATTAATGTCAGAATGTTTCCTTTTTCCTATATCCTTATTGCTAAAGTCAATTTGGTTAGGGGCTGCATTATGAATGCTGTCTATATTAGCAAGGAAGCTATTATGAATCCACATTTCAATTCTAAAGTCATCTAAAGGAAATATTTTAAAGTGCTTTTTGTTTTCAGGTATCTGGAGATTTCTGTCCACAGAGAAATTGACAAGACTTTGTAGTTATCAATTCCGTCTTGAAGAAGTGCTTTTTCCAGCTTTGCAAAGTTTGCATAATTGAGTTCTGTAGCTCCTCTTCCAGAGTGGCACCATGGAAAAGACCAGATAGTTCTTTTAACAGCATCTGTAATGGTGATCTCGGGGTCTTAAAAAAGTAAAGCTATATCTCATAAATGTGGCCAAAAAGATCCAAGACAGAGAAACACTAAAAGAAATCCTTCTTCCTGAATTATTCTGAAATTAAACAATCTTTTTTTTCCACAAAACAAGTAATATTTATCCCCAAAGATAAGTTTTAAGACATGTTCTATTTTGTAAAATCCATTGACCATCTGCATACTAGGCAAGAGCATTCATTATATGTTGTCCTTCAGTTTTTTTAGAGATTTCTTTAATCAAGACTTTCTCATGACCCTGATTGTGAAGTTGAGATTTCACATCTGTAGGAAAAACACATTTTGGTCTCACTAGCAGAGGCAATGATGCCAATGGATATTCACATAGAAAGAATGAGTCACAAAGCCGTCTGGAGGTGTACCCTTCATTCATGTAGCAACATTAGATGTAATACACAATGCCACAAGTTTGTCATCTGAGCTCAGAGTGAGGAGACTTTTCTTCCAATCAAAGTTTTACTCAAGAAAGAAATGATTCATGACTTTGAATTTATCAGCTGCCTTTCTCGTTTCCACAAGGGCATCACAAGATAGAAATTCTCCTTTAATATTCAGCATATCCTTAGATGGAGGCTTAGAAACTGGGTTACTGAGAAGTACCAATACTTTTGTGCAGGTACCTGCTGAGAAGAAGTGGCATAGCCGAAACATCTACCATGACCTACTTCAAAATACTGAAGAAAGACCAGTGATTCAGAAGTGATGACATCATTTGGCAGAGATACTACTTCCATTTCCTACCCTACTTAAATTACAAAATAGCTAAGTCACTTCCAGGATATATAAATTTACCATGCTCTCTCCAATATCAAGTGACTTCTTTTGATTTGCCATCCAACCAGTGACCCTGAAGGATAATTCACATGAAAGCTTTTGGGTAAAATTCCAACCTCTTCAAATGGGGTCATTTTCTTCCAGAAAAGTTACTTTTTCTGTTAGCTTTTAGCTTCATGCTTGCCCCCCACCAAATAGTACCATAGCTTGTGGTTCCAAATAAATATGGAAAAAATAAGTATGATTTCTGGTGCTTTTTTTCTATATTTTCCAATATATACATAAAGACATGCCATAGTTATAATGTCTGATCAGTACATTTTTCTTCAAATTTTTCAAGTGGACACTTAACAGATACTGCAATAAAAATGACTACCACTCACATGATTGTAAACAGTGTCAAAAGTTATTCTATAGTCTGGAGTGAAATAAAACATTTATATTGGGGCTTCCCTGGTGGCGAAGTGGTTGAGAATCTGCCTGCCAATGCAGGGGACACGGGTTCGGGCCCTGGTCTGGGAAGATCCCACATGCCACGGAGCAACTAAGCCCGTGAGCCACAACTACTGAGCCTGCACGTCTGGAGCTTGTGCTCCACAACAAGAGAGGCCGCGATAGTGAGAGGCCCGCGCACTGCGATGAAGACCGGCGCCGGCTCGCCACAACTAGAGAAAGCCCTTGCACAGAAACGAAGACCCAACACAGCCAAAAATAAAAAAATAAATAAAAAAACATTTATATTATGTGTTTGTTTTCAGAGGAGTAGGAAAGAAATTGGAGAGAAAAAAAAAACAACAAAAAACACACACCTGGTAGTTCATGGACCCCATGGATTATATTCCTAGATTCTTTAAGTATAAGATTTGAAATCTGGTTTATTACTCACTGGCTGTGTTCACTTAAGCAAGTTACTTAAATTTACCAAGCCAGTTTCCTCAAATATAAAATGAGCATAATTATGTCTATCTCATTTTCACAAAAATGAAAGGATATAATTATGTAGAGTGCTTAGCAAATATCCGGTAAAGAGGTACACTATAAAAAACCATTTTCTTCTTTCTGTCTTTCCTTATACATCAACTTACATTTTCCTCTACATTCCCCATTGTTTGAAGTCAGGTCTTTCCTTAAAAAACTGGCAAAGCTCAGCATTTACATATTTTAGATTCTAGGATAGTTTCTGGATTGTAAGCAAGTTGGCACAGTACTGTAATGCCCTTGTGCTTAATAGCACCATTTATTCTTCTGAGAGATTTATTGCTGGTCCATGATCTTCTAAATCCTTCGTGCTTTGGTTGAACCTATGCTACATTCCATACTTCTGACTCAGTATTCAGGGTCCTGGGCTCTAGTCTCTAATCTGAGTTTGTTCACAGCTCTACCTAAGTCTTTCTCTGGAAGAGTACCCAGTGATATTCCACTGAATAGGAACATTTCCATAGGATCCAATTATTTAATGCACTATGTTTCTTCTATCTTGTTCCCAAACTCTTTTTCAATATTTTATCATACAGTCAATTAAAAATTTTAAAAGCCGATTGTTGAGTTTTCAAATTATTTCAGCATTTATTCTCCTGTTTTATTCCATCTGCCTATGTCATAATGAATAACTTATTTATCCAAGAAAATTGATCCACGTTTACCAGTATATCTGCCCAAATAGTTGGATATAAACTGGAAAGAAAAAAGAATCGTATCTGCTAGTCTATGGAGAAAGGGTGCCAGCATGTTCTCTTTTTGCATCACACTGCTGCCTAGACTTCAGTGGCTACTCATGGTCTGCCTGGTTACATCCAGTCTGACTTGGGGAAACACTTCCCTTCCTTTAACAGGAGACATAAGACCAACTGAACATTTCTCTAGTTGCTTCTCACTTTGCTTGAAGCAAAGTGAACAAATAATATTATGGACAAAGAATTGAAGATAGGGGAAAAAGAAAGAAACAGAAGGTACTATTTGGATGAATTACATGTCTTGGTGCTATCAGCGCCCCAGGATTTCTGTGATGTCAAAGGGGGAAGTATTTGGATTTTCAGTGAACAATTGTGTCCTGACCTCTTAATTCCAAAAATTCAAGAAAAAGAACATTGTTCAATCCCGATACATAGGGATGCTATGGTGTTCTACTGTAATACCAGTCCCCTCAACCTTTCAGAATCAAAGCATGCATCTCTCTGGATGCTGGGACCACTGACGATTGTACCACAGCGTTGCCTCTTCTGCTGACTGTTCACTGATGAAGGGATTTTCTGGCTGAAGATGATATCCCTTTTTCTGTGGCCATCTGTGTCCTGTTACAGGAATGTTGCGAAGTGTAGAGATCCAGCTACCAGGCTGTAACCAGGGACAATTTTATAAGCCATCCTAGCTCCAGAACTACCTAAGTGATCAATGGAGGGATTTGTTGTCACCATCCAGCAACCCAGCATCTCCCTAGTAATCCTGCTTTCTTTTCTTCGCCTGGGAGTTGATCCTAACATCACTCCCTATTAAACTTCCAGCACACAGATCTCCGTCTCAGAGTCTGTTTCCCGGGGAAACTGACCTGCAACAATATGTGTACAACATTTTACAGAAATGTAATGAAGTTTCCTGCATGGTTGTGTCAGACGAAGCTTTTCAGGGGCTTATATTGGATAAACAGTCATAGCCAGGGTTATTGCGATGCCAAAATAATTGTGATCCAAAAAAGCATTTGGTAGAAATTAAGGTAAGATGTAAAACAAGAGGTGATGTTTCATTGTTCTGTTTATCGGACCCTAACAGGAGATAAATATATCAGAATTAGATAACAAGTTCCTGATATGACTCCATAAAACTAAGCAACAGTATTTTATTCTTTGAAATTGTATGATGCTCTCTAGTTCATTATAGGACGATTAAATGTGAAGGTAAGAGGGAATAAATGGGATGATCAAAGATAAATCTTGGACATAAAAGGAAGAGACTCTGAGGGGATCTCCAAGAGTAAATGCCATGTTGTGTTCACTTTTGAGTTAACAGCACGGTATTGTGATGGGCCATAGTAAAAGCTAAGCAAATGTTTACTAAACCAGAATAAAGCGGGCCCTATTCTCTCTCTGTCATTCTAATCTCGCTTAGCATTCTGGTTGTACTTATTTATTTGGGTTTTGGGAAATCACTCTTCGATTAAACAAGGTACTATTTTCTGCTGCACATGATTGCCAAGGGGCCCTTAGACAAATAAAAGATTCTAACATTTAGAGTGGTCCCTCTAGCAATGTAAACTCTGGTGAGAGTGAGCAGTTGAAAAATCTGACTGCCACAGTCTCCTGGCCAATGTCACTGCTGTGGAAAGAAGGGCATATGACACTGCAGGCTTTAGTGCTTATTTGCTATTATCTCCTGCCTTGAAGATTCATAAAATAGGACTGAGAACACCTCCATCCCTATTACATCCAATTAAGGTTCCTATTTGATGAAGTACAATTTGTATAATAAATAGACTGTAAAGTAGAGCAAAATAGGCAGGAAATCATTAAAAATCAGATGCAGTAACAAAGTCAAGTATTTGAGGGAAATTATCTTAGGGAAAAATGAACTGATATTTCAAGTTTTTAAAAAGGCAATTATAAGTTACACAAAATAGCTTGATGAATTTAACATTCCTTCTGGATTGGATATATCTTTATAAGAAATAAACACCCTGTGCCTGGACATGTTTTAAAGTAATACTTTAATTTTGATTAATGATAGACATCAGTATGCTTTAAACAGCGTATGGACAAGGGTAACTCGACTTCAAAGAGAAGAAATTTAAGTCTCATTTGCACTTGAGAGGAGGCACATGAAGGACTGCAGTCAATACAGAGGAGTTCATTGTATTTCTGTGTTAAGTATTTGATATACTCTCTTGAAAGTTTAGTCACATACTTCATTTGCATGAAGAATTTTTCTTAAATGTCAGAAGTGAGATATGACAATAAGTATTCTCTTTGATTAACATGTCCAAAATTTTGCTTGACTTTAAATGAAGATATGCAATAGTAACTCACTTCAAAAATGTGAATTTGGTCTTTATAAATTGAAACAAAAAATCCATACTGACAGTTAAGATCAGAGTGCCTTATCTTGTACATAGAGATACAGTGCTAAAATATATATTTTGCCATCTTTCAGACATTTTCTTATACTGCCATTATTGAAAATCATTATTCAAAGTTGTCTTTTTTTTAAAATGTCTTTGTACTTTAGTGAATTCATGAGCCATCTTTGTCTAAGATATAATGTAAGAGGCGATTTTCTGGTAGTAATAAAATTTAAATAATATTTATTTTGTAGAAAGCTATTACATAATGAAGCGTTCTTATAACTGTCATAAAGCATCAAATGCCTATTGACACATTCACGCACATATCTGAGTTGTTTCATGTGTGAATGTGTATACACCCACATATGTA
The DNA here is from genome assembly GCF_965194805.1 of Balaenoptera borealis. Taxonomy (NCBI): domain Eukaryota; kingdom Metazoa; phylum Chordata; class Mammalia; order Artiodactyla; family Balaenopteridae; genus Balaenoptera; species Balaenoptera borealis. The sequence goes on along the minus strand of NC_138880.1, from coordinate 34,736,565 downwards.
TAATTACTTTGTAATTATCGACAGCCCCAATGGCTTTTAGTGGAGCAGGAAGTCATTATATTGAGAGACTGTTCATATTCAGATGTTTGATAAGAATTCCTAAGACATGTAAACATACGTTCAGTTAATACAGAAAATTGTCTTCACTGTTATAGAATATCTCGTGACTATATAAGAATATGCCTATACCCAAGAAATATAAACTAAACTGGGTATGTATAAATATATTCAATACAATCTTAAATTTGCTAATAATTGAAAATTCATATTTATACTCCAGTATGCATAGCTCTATTTCATCCTTAAATGCAAGGTATCACCTCATGTTTCTTACATACTTAACCCAGTTTGAGTGAATTGGCAATTCACCGGTTAGTTATTATCTAGTCATTAAAAAGGATTCTTTCCTTAGCTTTGTGTCTGGGACATAGTTATTGAATGTTCCTATGAGCAACTTAAGAAGTGATCAGATGACCCAGTAATCCCACTACCGGGCGTATACCCAGAGAAAACCATAATTCAAAAAGACACACGCACTCCAATGTTCACTGCAGCACTGTTTACAATAGCCAGGTCATGGAAGCAACATAAATGCCCATCGAAAGACGAATGGATAAAGAAGATGTGGCACATATATACAATGGAATAGTACTCAGCCATAAAAAGGAACGAAATTGGGTCATTTATAGAGACATGGATGGACCTAGAGACTGTCATACAGAGTGAAGTAAGTCAGAAAGAGAAAAACAAATACCGTATATTATCACATATATGTGCAACCTAGAAAAATGGTACAGATGAACCAGTTTGCAGGGCAGAAAGAGGGACACAGATGTAGAGAACAAACGTATGGACACCAAGGGGGGAAAATGGGGTGGTGGTGGTGTGATGAACTGGGAGATCGGGATTGACATGTATACACTACTATGTATAGAATAGATAACTAATAAGAACCTGCTGTATAAAAAATAAAATAAAATTCAAAAAAAAAGAAGTGATCAGAGGGAAAGAAAATGCTGACCCTCATCCTCCACATCTGTCTCCACAGATTAAGTTGTGAATTGCTTCCACTTCAAACATGCATAGAAGAGTCAAGCAACACCGGACTATGTGTAAGTCCTGTGCCGTTTGTTCTAGTAGTTATACTGTACCAAGTCCCACAGATGAATGGTAAAGCATATCTCCCTAGCTTCTCTCTCTGCTCCAAGTATAAATGATATACATTCTTGAATCTCTTTAGTTTTCTTAATGATAGGCTAATTAGGTTCAGTGATAATCTCCTTAAAAAAATGACTTTAAGTCCCACTGGGAATGCTATAGCTCTTTAAAGACAGCGGAAGAAAGTAAAAATCCTATTTTAATTAATAGGAAAGGTATATGTTATTTAAGTCTAACGATAGGTGTTCTCTCACCTTGTCACTTCAGCAACAGCATGACCTGAATTAACCCCTACTCGGCACTCTCCTCCTCCTGAGGTAATCCATCATCCATTTCCTCTTTGTTGTTAAATTACTACTCATCTTACAAGTCTCTTTTCAAATACCGCCTCCTCTGCTCAATTCCTCATCCATGCAGTGCTGTCACCTAAAACTTTACCATATCTCTATACTTAAAGTGTGAGCAGAGGAAGAGTAGCAGTACCCATCCCCAAAACAAGGTTAAAAAATAACATGGATAGGGTGAGAATTAGAGGTGCACAGTGTTACAAACGCTCAGGTTGAAAAGATAACACTAAAAAGAGAAGCACAAAAAGGCACAGAGAGGTCAACCATACAAGAACCTGTGGTGGGGATCAGGCAAGGCTCTGATTTCCTACTTTAGTGATAAATAGCCTAGTGGCACTTTTATCAGTTTTACACAGCGGGTTCCACACAAGGCTACAGGTGAAGAAAAGCTCCCTCGAACGAAAGCAAAGCAAAAGTTTGTGAAATGGTCACGTAGTTAAGAGCACTGTAAAATCAGTCATTAAGATTGGGGATGCTACACTGCACCATCTTCATGAACTTGCTATTTGATTTTGTGCTTTAACCATATATACTGAGGAATTTGAAATAGACTGGGCTTTAGATGTCTTACAATCGTAATTTTGATTATATGAGATTCAGCATAACAGTGGTTAGTTGTACAGGCTCTGGAGAGAGTATACTTGAATAAATAGCTTGGTTTTAAGACTTACTGGCTGTGTGACTTCGCAAAATTTACTTAACCTTTCTGTGTCTCAGTTTCTTCTACGGTAAAATGCTGACAATAAAATGACCCAACTTATAGGCTTATTGTGAGAATTAAATGAATATTTTAAAAAAGATTTGGAATATACCAACATGGTAGGTGATATATAAATGTTTGCTGTTAATCATAGCCATATAATTAAAAAATTCAGATTCAGTAGAAAGGCAGTATAAACTCCAATGCCAAGGGTTAGAGGAGTGAAGGGAGCTTGTCACTACTTCTGTGGATCCCCTCACACTGGAGATCACAATGATACCCTCACATCTAGACTTGAGGATAGAAGTTCAGCATTAGAGGGAATCTATAAAATCTAGTACAAATTGAGCCAATCCTGGTGCCTTACAACTGTTCCCACCAAGTTCATGCAGACATGCAACTGCAAGTTTGAGCATAGACTGGGAGAATTAAATTACAATTTCCCAAGGGACTGAAATACATTTGTGGATACTTTCTCCAACTAGCTGGACCATGAAAGGCAAAATTGTGAAATAATTTTGTTTTTCTTCCCGCCATCCTTCTTCAAGCCTACGATATTGGATTTCTTGTCTCTGGTGCTGGAGAAAATGTGGGGCAGAAGGCAAAACCTTCCAGTCACTCTCAATCACATTTTCGGAAATTAACAACCGAGCCCAGTGTAAATGAAATATGCATCACTGTTCCAATTAAAAAGTCTCTACTTCCTCAGAGCTCCCTGACAAATCAATGTTCAGAAATCAGCAGTGGAAAAAGAGGCTCCAATTTCTTCCTCTTTTCTTGTTCCACACCAATCCTACTTCCTCTATCCAGCGTCGGGCAGCACAGTTTGGGGCAAGGGCATCAAAATGTATTGTTTGAATGTTGCCCTTATCGTCTGATGTTGAAATTCCCTGATTGGTTGATATCCAAATACTGGCTCCTTCTTTTATGGGATGTTTTCTCGATTCTTCAGAGGTGCACCCTTGTGTAATAAAGTATTTGGCTGGCATTTGTTCCAGGTTCCTAGGAGGTAAACTCTAAACCCCTGGAATCTAAGCCCAAGTGATTAGAATGTCTCTATTTTTCATAGTGGGCCCCTCAGACCACAATTGATAATTTATGCTGATGAGGTGATCCGTGGTGAGCCCCTCTGGCCATGCCAGAAAGACCACCCATGTGATTAGAGGGTTGGGGCTATGAGTCAAGTGATACTAGCCTGACCTCTGGGGAGGGGACAAAGGTTGGAGATTGAGTTCAATGACAGGGCCCGCATGACTCAATCAATCACTCCTATGCAATGAAGCCTCAGTAAAGCCCTTGACACTGAAGCTTGAGTACACTTCCCTGACTGGCGGTACTCTTTTGAGTATTGTCAAACTTTCAGGCTGGGAAGCTCACACATTCCTGAAGCCGATAGAAGCTTCCCAGAACCCTCCCAGACCTCCCTTTATGAGTCTTTCTCTCTGGCTGATTCCAATTTGCATCCTTTTGCTCTAATAAAACCGTAATCACACAGTGCTTTTCTGAGTTCCGTGAGTCATTCTAGTAAATTACCGAAACTGAGGGTGGACATAGGAGCCCCAAATTTGTGGCCTGCTGGTCAGAAGGGAAAGTGGCCCAGGATCCCTGAGTTTGTAGCTGGTGTCTGAGGTGAGGGCAGTCTTGCGAAGGACTGTGCCTTAACTTGTGAAATCTGGCAAACTCATCTATGGTCACCTTCCATTGACACCATTCCTGGTGCAGGTGATGTCCACTTTGGGACCCTGGAGAGCCACTTTATTCTGGGAGTTTGAGACTGCTTGGCTTGTGTACATGTCTTTTTACAGTATCAGTTCTGGATGATGTACGATACCTACTAATTCCAGCCTCCAAACCTTAGAAGTGTGGGCTACCTCCACTGGAGTCCTACTTCCTTCTACTGTCCTTAGGTAAGTTCCAGAGTCTCACTTTTACACCCTTTTCAGGAGAGCCAGGCACACTTTCTGTGTCTTCTGAACTTAAGGGGACAGATGTCAAGTTCCACCAGTTTTATGAAATGCTAGTCTGACAAAGAGCATTCCTCTACACCAGGGGCTGCAGGGAGGAAATGCCCAGAACTCTTATAACACTTCCTAAAGAAATAATCATTCATTCTTATTCTTCTCATTTTCTTGATTTTTCTATATATTGAAAAATGGCGGGGGTGGGTGGGTGATGGACTTTGGTCCATCTGGTACTGACTTGTGCAGCAATCTGGCACATTTCTTTAGGAAGTGAGCGTACCTAACATCTGGTATTCTGATTCCAGATAAGCAAATACAGAGACAAAAAACAAAGTCTCATTTAATTTCCTGATGCACATTTGGCTAGGCCCAACTGTGAGAAATAAAGATCTACCTGAAACTTGCTTAATGCTTCTAAGTGCTTCACAAAGTATTTTGGGAGATACTAATTCCAAAGGATGTTCATAGTTGTTCTCTAAGTGTAAAAACATTCCATAGCCTCAAACTTGGAAAATTCTGGGTTAAACATACTAAAGAATTTTCATTTTGGCAAGACCGCCTAGATTCTTTAATATACAAATATGTTGGAAATTTCCAAGTGTTTGATATAACATGTTTTCTAAAATTACTTGATTATAAGGACATTTTTAAAAGTAATATCTGATGGGACAGTTCCATGATATACCAGACTGAAAAATGAGGTACACATCCTCTCCATCTTTTTAAAAAATTCTTTGTGGTTAGGTAGTTTTCGTTTACTCACACTTCTCAATGGCAGCCTTCAGCTGATTGAAAAATTAAGTTATGCCCATTCTTAAATATTTTCTTTCAACAGATAAATAAAGAAAATGTGATATATATTATATTATATATAATTGAATATTACTCAGTCATGAAAAAGAATGAAGTAATGCCATTTGCAGCAAAATGGATGGACACAGAGATTATCATAGTAAGTGAAGTAAGTCAGACAAAGACAAATATCATATGATTTCATTCATATGTGTAATCTAAGAAAATGAACGTATCTACAAAACAGAAACAGACATAGAACACAGACATGGAAAACAAACTTATGGTTACCAAATGGGAAAGGGGAGGGAGAGGGATAAATTAGGAGTTTGGGATTAACATATGTACACTACTATATATACAATAGATAAACAACAAAGACTTACTGTATAGCACAGGGAACTATATTTGATATCTTGTAATAACCTATAATGGAAAATAATTTGAAAAAGAATATATATTTATGTATAACTGAATCATTTTACTCTATACCCAAAGCTAACACAACACTGTAAATCAACTATACTTCAATTTAAAAGAAAAAGAAGGACTATCCTGGAAGGATACAGAGTTTCTTCCAGAGTCGATGGAGGCACTGAAGAAGCAGACATCAAGAAGTTGGGAACTACAGCAGGATCCAGGCCAGCTCTTCAGGACCCCCAGTGCAGATTAATCAGGTGTAGTTGCTGCATTAAGATTCAAGTTTCTGGGAGAGAGAGTCTGGCCTAGATTGGGTCTCGTTCCTCCTCACGTACCAGTGGTGTTTGGTTCAGATTGACTGACCTTTCCCCCAAACGGAACTAACGAAAGTTCCTCAAAAGAAGTGTGGAGTTCTGTGGTACAGACAGCTCACTGTCTATCAAACATCTTCCCTTTCATTCTTCCTCACCAAAACTGTGTTCTGTGCTAAAAAGATGTTTTACTGCCTCTCTTTCAGATGCGTATGGGCAGCCGTGCAACCCAAAACTAAATAAATGCTTCTTGAGTGAATGAATGAAAAAATATTTTCTTTGGCCCATTTCTTATTTGAAGTATTTGGAGCATCTTCACTATTAAAGATTTTATCTTTTCTTAAATGAAACACAGATGTTACAGTATTCAAGTGTGCCTTGGCCAGAATAGGGTAGTGTGATATCATCAGATCTTTAATTCTATACAGTCTATACATTATTTTTAGGGTGGGTAATCCCTTTACCTAGTTGACCAGTAATAATTTATAGTTAATGAAAAACACATTAAGTAGAAAACTCTAAGCTTTTTACAGACATTTAACTAACAATCATTCCTCTTCCATCCTTTATTGGTGCACAGTACTTATGTCAAGAGCACTAATTTGGCAACTGCTTTTGGAGCTTGAAAAATGCAGAGTCAAATTCATTTCACAGATGAGAAAAAATAAGTGGAAAAATTTTCGTTGTCCAAGGCCATTTAATACATCCTGTCTGGCTCAGTGATGTGATATTTCACTAGTGTATGGCTTTTCATCTTAATTAAATTTTATATTACTTGCAGTCTAGGAACTATATTTTTTCACTTCACAATTTTAAATCTCATAATAATTGCCAAATTCATATTTTCTGTATAAATGAACACATGAAAAATATTTTTACTCCAATACAATTTGACCAATTATTAATACAAGTGACAAATGATGCTTTTAAAAGCATAATCATAAATTGAATTGTAGATGTGGACAACTGCTAAGTTTATGTTCTAAATAACTAAATAGAGGGAGAATAGAAAGCCAAGGCTTCAAAGGGTGTTTAACATATTTTTACATTTAAATGTATAAGCAGATTAAGAGTACATACTGCTTTTAGACTTTGGGGCCTTACACCACTTACTGCATCAATCAACAATGGGTGTCTAGAGGGGGACCTTCAAGATGGCAGAAGAGTAAGACGTGGAGATCACCTTCCTCCCCACAAATACATCAAAAATACATCTACGTGTGGAACAAGTCCTACAGAACACCTACTGAACTCTGGCAGAAGACCTCAGACTTCCCAATAGGCAAGAAAATCCCCACGTACCTGGGTAGGGCAAAAGAAAAAAGAAAAAACAGAGACAAAAGAATAGGGAAGGGACCTGCACCTCTGGGAGGGAGCCGTGAAGGAGGAAAAGTTTCCACACACTAGGAAGCCCCTTCACTGGCAGAGACAGGGGGTGGCGGGGGGGGGAAGCTTCGGAGCCACAGAGGAAAGCGCAGTAATAGGGGTGCAGAGGGCAAAGCGGAGAGATCCCCGCACAGAGGATCAGTGCCGACCAGCACTCACCAGCCCGAAAGGCTTGTCTGCTCAACCGCCGTGGCGGGAGGGGGCTGGGAGCTGAGGCTCAGGCTTTGGAGGTCAGATCCCAGGGAGAGGACTGGGGTTGGCTGCATGAACACAGCCTGAAGGGGGCTAGTGCACCACGGCTAGCCGGAGGGAGTCTGGGAAAAGGCCTGGACCTGCCGAAGAGGCAAGAGACCATTGTTTCAGGGTGCTCAAGGAGAGGGGAACCAGAACACGGCCTAAACGAGGTTCAGAGACGGGCATGAGCTGCGGCTATCAGTGTGGACACCAGAGACAGGCATGAAACGCTAAGGCTGCTGCTGCCGCCATCAAGAAGCATGTGTGCGAGCACAGGTCACTCTCCACACCGCCCCTCCTGGGAGCCTGTGCAGCCCGCCACGGCCAGGGTCCTGTGATCCAGGGACAACTTCCCCGGGAGAACACACAGCATGCCTCAGGCTGGTGCAACATCACGTCAGCGTCTGTCGCCACAGATTCACCCCGCATTCCAATTATGACTACCGTACCCTTCCCTCCCCTTGGTCTGAGTGGGCCAGAGCTCTCTAATCAGCTGCTGCTTTCATCTCCTGTCTGTGCGGGGAACAGACAACGGAAGGTGGCTTAAACACAGAGGCGGGGCCAAATGCAAAGCTGAACCCCAAGAGCTGTGCGAACAAAGAAAAGAAAGGGAAATCTCTCCGTGCAGCCTTGGGAGCCGCGGATGAAATCCTCATGATCAACTTGATGCACCTGCATCTGTGGAATACCTGAATAGAAAATGAACTGTCCCAAAATTGAGGCAGTGGACTTTAGGAGGAAATGTAGACTTGGGGTTTGCTGTCTGTGACTGATTTGTTTCTGATAATTATGTTTATCTTAGTTTAGTTTTTAGAGCTTGTTATCACTGGTGGATTTGTTTATTGGTTTGGTTGCTCTTTTTTTTAAAATTATTTTCTTTTTGTTAATAATTTCTTAAATTTCTGTGCTTATTATTTTTTTATTTTTATTTATTTTCTTTCTTTTTTTTCTCCCTTTTCTTCTGAGCTGTGTGGCTGTCAGGGTCTTGGTGCTCTGGCCTGGGGTCAGGCCTCAGCCTCTGAGGTGGGAGAGCCGAGTTCAGGACATTGGACCACCAGAGACTTCCCAGCCCTACATAATATCAATCTGTGAGAGTTCTCCCAGAGATCTCTATCTCAATGCTAAGACCCAACTCCACCCAACATCCAGCAAGCTCCAGAGCTGGAGGCCCCATGCCAAACAACTAGTAAGACAGGAACACAACCGCACCCATTAGCAGAGAGGCTGCCTAAAATCATAGTAAGTTCACAGTCACCCAAAAACACACCACTGGATGTGGCCCTGCCCACCAGAAAGAGAAGATCCAGCCCCACCCACCAGAACACAGGCACAAGTCCCCTCCACCAGGAAGCCTACACAAGTCACTGAACCAACCTTACCCACTAGGGGCAGACACCAAAACCAACAGAAATTAAGAACCTGCAGGCTGTAAGAAGGAGACCCCCAAAACAGTAAGTTAAACAAAATGAGAAGACAGAGAAATATGCAGCAGATGAAGGAGCAAGGTAAAAACCCACCAAACCAATGAAGAGGAAATAGGCAGTCTACCTGAAAAGAATTCAGAGTAATGATGGTAAAGATGATCCAAAATCTTGGAAATAGAATGGAGAAAATACAAGAAACCTTTAACAAGGACCTAGAAGAACTAAAAACAAACAATGAACAACACAATAAATAAAATTAAAAATTCTCTAGATGGAATCCATAGCAGAATAACTGAGGCAGAAGAAGGGATAAGTGACCTGGAAGATAAAATAGTGGAAATAACTACTGCAGAGCAGAATAAAAAAAAAAGAATAAAAAGAAATGAAGACAGTCTCAGACACCTCTGGGACAACATGGCGCGCACCAACATTCGAATTATAGGGATTGCAGAAGAAGAAGAGAAAAAAAAGTGTCTGAGAAAATATTTGAAGAGATTATAGTTGAAAACTTCCCTAACATGCAAAGGAAATAGTCAATCAAGACCAGGAAGCGCAGAGAGTCCCATGCAGAATAAATTCAAGGAGAAACAAGCCGAGACACATAGTAATCAAACTATCAAAAATTAGGGCTTCCCTGGTGGCGCAGTGGTTGAGAATCTGCCTGCCAATGCAGGGGACACGGGTTCGAGCCCTGGTCTGGGAAGATCCCACATGCCGCGGAGCAACTAGGCCCGTGAGCCACAACTACTGAGCCTGCGCATTTGGAGCCTGTGCTCCCAACAAGAGAGGCCGCGATAGTGAGAGGCCCGCGCACCGCGATGAAGAGTGGCCCCCGTTTGCCACAACTAGAGAAAGCCCTCGCACAGAAACGAAGACCCAACACAGCCAAAAAAAAAAAAAAAAAAAAATTAATTAAAAAAAAAAATTAAATAAAAAGAAAAAATATTAAAAGCAGCAAGGGAAAAGCAACAAATAACATACAAGGGAATCCCCATAAGGATAAGAGCTGATCGTTCAGCAGAAACTCTGCAAACCAGAAGGGAGTGGCAGGACATATTCAAAGTGATGAAAGGGAAAAACCTATAACCAAGATTACTCGACCCAGCAAGGATCTCATTCAGAGTCGATGGAGAAATTAAAACCTTTACAGACAAGCAAAAGCTAAGAGAATTCAGCACCACCAAACCAGCTTTACAATAAATGCTAAAGGAACTTCTCTAGGCAGGAAACACAAGAGAAGGAAATGACCCACAGTAAAAAACGCAAAACAATTAATAAAATGGTAATAGGAACATACATATCGATTCTACCTTAAATATAAATGGTGTAATGCAACATCATTACAACAAAAAGACATAGACTGGATGAATGGATACAAAATCCAACAAAAAGACATAGACTGGATGAATGGATACAAAAACAAGACCCGTATATATGCTGTCTACAAGAGACCCACTTCAGACCTAGGGACATATACAGACTGAAAGTGAGGGGATGGAAAAAGATATTCCATGCAAATGGAAATCAAAAGAAAGCTGGAGTAGCAATTCTCATATCAGACAAAACAGATTTTAAAATAAAGACTATTACAAGAGACAAAGAAGGACATTACATAATGATCAAGGGATCCATCCAAGCAGAAGATATAACAATTGTAAATATTTATGCACCCAGCATAGGAGCACCTCAATACATAAGGCAAATGCTCACAGCCATAAAAGGGAAAATTGACAGTAACACAGTAATAGTACGGGACTTTAACACCCCCCTTCACCAACGGACAGATCATCCAAAATGAAAATAAATAAGGAAACACAAGCTTTAAACGACACATTAGACAAGATGGACTTAATTGATATTTATAGGACATTCCATTCAAAAACAACAGAATACACTTTCTTCTCAAGTGCTCATGGAACATTCTCCAGGATAGATCATATCTTGGGTCACAAATCAGGCCTTGGTGAATATAAGAAAATTGAAATCGTATCAGATATCTTATCCGACCACAACACTATGAGACTAGATATCAATTTCAGGAAAAAATCTGTAAAAAATATAAACACATGGAGGCTAAACAATACACTACTAAATAACCAAGAGATCCCTGCAGAAATCAAAGAGTAAATAAATACCTAGAAACAAATGACAATGGAGACACGACGACCCAAAACCTATGGGATGCAGCAAAAGCAGTTCTAAGACAGAAGTTTATAGCAATACAATCCTACCTCAAGAAACAAGAAACATCTCAAATAAGCAACCTAAACTTACACCTTAAGCAATTAGAGAAAGAACAACAACAACAAAAATAAACCCAAAGTTAGCAGAAGAAAAGAAATCATAAAGATCAGAGCAGAAATAAATGAAATGGAAACAAAGAAACCAATAGCAAAGATCAATAAAACTAAAACGTGGTTCTTTCAAAAGATAAACAAAATTGATAAACCATTAGCCAGACTCATCAAGAAAAAAGGAAGAAGACTCAAATTAACACAATTAGAAATGAAAAAGGGTAAGTAACAACTGACACTGCACAAATACAAAGGATCATGGGAGATTACTACAAGCAACTATATGCCAATAAAATGGACAACCTGGAAGAAATGGGAAAATTCTTAGAAAAGCACAACCTTCCATAACTGAACCAGGAAGAAATAGAAAATATAAACAGACCAATCACAAGAACTGAAATTGAAACTGTGATTAAAAATCTTCCAACAAGCAAAAGCATAGGACCAGATGACTTCACAGGTGAATTCCTCAAACATTTAGAGAAGAGCTAACACCTATCCTTCTCAAACTCTTCCAAAATATAGCAGAGGGAGGAACACTCCCAAAGCATTCTATGAGGCCACGACCCTGATACCAAAACCAGACAAAGAGGTCACAAAGAAAGAAAACTACAGGCCAATATCACTGATGAACATAGATGCAAAAATCCTCAACAAAATACTAGCAAACAGAATCCAACAGCACATTAAAAGGATCATACACCATGATCAAGTGGGGTTGATCTCAGGAATACAAGGATTCTTCAATATACGTAAATCAATCAATGTGATACAACATATTAACAAACTGAAGGATAAAAACCATATGATAATTTCAATAGACGCAGAAAACGCTCTCTACAAAATTCAACATTCATTTATGATAAAAACTCTCCAGAAAGTAGGTGTTAAGGAACCTACCTCAACATAATAATAAAGGCCATATATGACAAACCCACAGGCAACATTGTCCTCAATGGTGAAAACTGAAAACATTTCCTCTAAGATCAGGAACAAGACAAGGTTGCCCACTCTCACCATTATTATTCAACACAGTTTTGGAAGTTTTAGCCACAGCAATCAGAGAAGAAAAGGAAATAAAAGGAATCCAAATCAGAAAAGAAGAAGTAAAGCTGTCACTGTTTGCAGATGACATGATACTATACATAGAGAATCCTAAAGATGCTACCAGAAAACTACTAGAGCTAATCAATGAATCTGATAAAGTAGCAGGATTCAAAATTAATGCACAGATAACTCTTGCATTCCTATACACGAATGATGAAAAATCTGAAAGAGAAATTAAAGGAACACTCCCATTTACCATTGCAACAAAAAGAATAAAATACCTAGGAATAAACCCACCTAAGGAGACAAAAGACCTGTATGCAGAAAACTATAAGACACTGATGAAAGAAATTAAAGATGATATAAACAGATGGAGAGATATACCATGTTCTTGGATTGGAAGAATCAATATTGTGAAAATGACTATACTACCCAAAGCAATCTACAGATTCAATGCAATCCCTATCAAACTACCAATGGCATTTTCACAGAACTAGAACAAAAATTTCACAATTTGTATGGAAACACAAAAACCCCAAAGAGCCAAAGCAATCTTGAGAAAGAAAAAGAGAGATGCAGGAATTAGGCTCCCTGACTTCAGACTATACTACAAAGCTACAGTAAGCAAAGTGTATGGTACTGGCACAAAAATAGAAATATAGATCAACGGAACAGGATAGAAAGCCCAGAGATAAACCCACACACATATGGTCACCATATCTTTGATAAAGGAGGCAAGAATATACAGTGGAGAAAAGACAGCCTCTTCAACAAGTGGTGCTGGGAAAATTGGACAGCTACATGTAAAAGAGTGAAATTAGAACACTTCCTAACACCATACACAAAAATAAACTCAAAATGGTTTAAAGACCTAAATGTAAGGCCAGACAAACTCTTAAAGGAAAACATAGGCAGAACACTCTATGACAAATCACAGCAAGATCCTTTTTGACCCACCTCCTAGAGAAATGGAAATAAAAACAAAAATAAGCAAATGGAACCTAATGAAACTTAAATGCTTTTGCACAGCAAAGGAAACCATAAATAAGATGAAAAGACAACTCACAGAATGGGAGAAAATATTTGCAAAAGAAGCAACTGACAAAGGATTCATCTCCAAAATATACAAGCAGCTCATGCAGCTCAATATCAAAAAAACAAACAACCCAATCCAAAATGGGCAGAAGACCTAAATAGACATTTCTCCAAAGAAGATATACAAATTGCCAATAAACACATGAAATAATGCTAAACATCACTAATCATTAGAGAAATGCAAATCAAAACTGCAATGAGGTATCACCTCACACCGGTCAGAATGGCCATCATCAAAAAATCTACAAACAATAAATGCTGGAGAGGGTGTGGAGAAAAGGGAACCCTCTTGCACTGTTGGTGGGAATGTAAGTTGATACAGCCACTATAGAGAACAGTATGGAGGTTCCTTAACAAACTAAAAATAGAACTACCGTACGACCCAGCAATCCCACTACTGGGCATATACCCTGAGAATACCATAATTCAAAAAGAGTCATGTACCACAATGTTCATTGCAGCACTATTTACAATAGCCGGGACATGGAAGCAACCTAAGTGTCAATCGACAGATGAATGGATAAAGAAGATGTGGCACATATACAGTGGAATATTGCTCAGCCGTAAGAAGAAATGAAATTGAATTATTTGTAGTGAGGTGGATGGACCTAGAGTCTGTCATACAGAATGAAGTTAAGTCAGAAAGAGAAAAACAAACACCGTATGCTAACACATATATATGGAATCTAAAAAAAAGAAAAAGTTTTGATGAACCTAGGGGCAGGACAGGCATAAAGACACAGATGTACAGAATGGACTTGAGGACACGGGGAGGGGGAAGGGTAAGCTGGGACGAAGTGAGAGAGTGGCATGGACATATATACACTACCAAATGTAAAATAGGTAGCTAGTGGGAAGCAGCCACATAGCACAGGGAGATCAGCTCAGTGCTTTGTGACCACCTAGAGGGGTGGGATAGGGAAGGTGGGAGGGAGACACAAGAGGGAGGGGATATGGGGATATATGTACACGTATAGCTGATTCACTTTGTTATAAAGCAGAAACTAACACACCATTGTAAAGCAACTATACTGCAATAAAGATGTTAGAATAAAATTTAACAAAAAAGAATCAGTGGGTGTCTAATTCTCAGTATTTGCACGTACAGTGGTTATACAAGTTCAATTATTTGTAGCAGGTAAAACAACATTTAATATGCTTGGTAACATCAGTATTAATAATGGATATGTTCTTTTAATCTGTTTGGAGGGTATGCTCAGTTTTCGTAATAAAGCCTTTACTACATTCTGCAGCTATTTCTGTTTGGATAAGTAAAGGATGATGAGAACATATATTTAATTTTTATGTACATGTGGAATCTAAAGAAGGATGGTGTTAACCCTTGTTAGCAAAAGGCTCAGAATTGTAATGATTTGTGTGTGCTAGCAAAGGACATAAATGTAGAAACATATTTGTGGTTTTGTTTAATATCTTTCTGACCCAGGGTTTTATAAATTTTCATCAATATGACTGATTTTTTCATCATTATCATGATCAAATAGGATGAGACATATATCTCTAAAATAGCATGTTTTTAAAATTTCTATTTTGAAGATAATTTTTCAGATAATAATACATTGGTGATTAAAGCAAACTTTCACTGCAATATACCTAGAAACATTTCTCTCTGGAATGGAAACTGTTAATATTTATTAGATTTAGTTCCTTAGTCTTGCAGCCATTTTCCACTAAGTATGACTGATTTTATTTTGTAAAAATATCTTCACAGGAACAGAAAAAAAAAATCTTCAGAACTATATGATTCGTCAGAAATTAAAATTCCTATATTGGGGTTTTCTGCTTCCAACATGACAGGGTATGTCCATTATGGACTATCTTTCCTGCTGATTACAACTAAAACAAAATAAAATGCAAAAAAAAGCAGTATCTGAGGAGACTGAAAAATAGGTAAGAGCAGGTAGATTATGTCACAAAGGGTTGTTTCTTCTTTTTTGTTGTTGCTGTTCTCTTTTCTCTTATGCTTTGCCCCAAAGACAGAATCCAGTAACATAGGTGCAAAATATAGCAGTAAAGTGGGAGGCAAAACACAGTAAAAACCAGTGGAACTGGGGAAAGAGAAGTGTGTGGGTCAAAGAGAGTGTCGAGGCAGCTAGCAAAGGGGATTACATACATGAATCTACATTGATCTCAGCCTCACCTATGACCTCTACACAGCTGCAGTATGCCTAATGCAACATTGCAAAGGCTCTGAAGAACTGCGGTTAGAAAGGCATTTAACGAAGCCAAGACCAGCCTTATGGTCTGAAACCACCTGGGTTGATTATCTGCAAAAATTTAAAAATATTCTCTAGAGGATAAAGGATCCATAATCTAAACATAATATTCAAAATGTCACTGATACAACCTAAAATTACTCATCTCACAAAGAACCAGGACAATCTGGCCAAGTTTCAAGGGAAGTGAAGAATCATCAGATGCTGAGATCAAAGTGACCTGGATGTTGAAATTATCAGACACGGACTATTACCTATTGTTCTTATGCTCCATAAGGAAAAGATAGAAGTACTTGAAGTGGAAAGACAGTTCTTAGCACAGAAATAAAAAATATAAAAAGAAAAAATTTTAGAACAGAAAAAGAAATAACTGGAGAGTAAAATCACTGGGTGGGCTCAGTGGCAGAATGGGGATGAGAGGGGGTGATCTAGTGTATTTGAAGATCAGAGAAAAGATTTAAAACAAAAAGTAAATAGAACCTCAAGGATCTGTGGAACAATAACAGGAGATGTGACTTAATGTCATCAAAGTACTAGAAGGAGAGGTAACAGAGATGGAACAGAAAAATATTTGACAAAAATTCTGAAATTTGGAAAAAATATAAATTTACAGATTCAAAAATTTCAAACACCAAACAGGATGAACTTGAAGAAAACCAGCCAAGACCCATCCTAATCAAACTTCTAAAAACCAAAGATAAGCAGAAGAAAACTTGAAGGCAGACAGAGGAAAACAGCACTTTATGTACAAGAGGAAAACTATAAAATAACGGCAAATGTCTCACCAAAACCAAGGAGGCCAGGTGATAGTGGAAAGAAACCTTTAACGTGCTAAAAGAAGAGAATTGTCAGTCTTGATTTCTATATTCAGCAAAATTGCATTTCAGGAATAAAGGTAATATAAAGATATTATAAATTAAAGAAAATTAGGAAAATTTATTGCCAGAAGGCTTGCCCTAAAAGAATGCTAAAGAAATATCTTCAGGCTAAAGGGAAAGAGAAATTTGGATCTTCAGAAATGAAGGAATAGTAACAGAAATGGTTACTGTCTAAGCAAGTTCTTTTGTGTGTGTGTGTGTGTGTGCATGTGTGTTTTAACTTCACTGTTTTTATTTTTTTTTGAATTTATGCATGTATTTATTTATTTATTTAACATCTTTATTGGAGTATAATTGCTTTACAATGGTGTGTTAGTTTCTACTTTACAACAAAGTGAATCAGTTATACATACACATATGTCCCCATATCTCTTCCCTCTTGCGTCTCCCTCCCTATCCCACCTTTCTAGGTGGTCACAAAGCACCGAGCTGATCTCCCTGTGCTATGTGGTTGCTTCCCACTAGCTTTTTATTTTATGTTTGGTAGTGTATATATGTACATGCCACTCTCTCTTTGTCCCTGCTTCCCCTTCCCCTTCCCCGTATCCTCAAGTCCATTCTCTAGTAGGTCTGTGTCTTTATTCCCGTCTTGCCCCTATGTTCTTCATGACCATTTTTTTTTTTTTTTAGATTCCATATATATGTGTTAGCATATGGTATTTGTTTTTCTCTTTCTGACTTACTTCACTCTGTATGACAGACTCTAGGTCCATCCACCTCACTACAAATAACTCAATTTCATTTCTTTTTATGGCTGAGTAACATTCCATTGTATATATGTGCCACATATTCTAGTGTGTGGAAACCTTTCCTCCTTCACAGCTCCCTCCCACTGGTGCAGGTCCCGCCCCTATTCTTTGTCTCTGTTTTTTCTATTTTCTTTTGCCCTACCCAGGTACGTGGGGAGTTTCTTGCCTTTTGGGAGGTCTGAGGTCATCTGCCAGCGTTCAGTAGGTGTTCTGTAGGAGTTGTTCCACAAGTAGATGTATTTCTCATGTATTTGTCGGGAGGAAGGTGATCTCCACATCTCACTCTTCTGCCATCTTGAAGCTCCTCCTAAACAAGTTCGTCAAAAGATAATTTTGAAAGTAAAAACTGTAGTATTTTCTAGTAGTAATATACATACATTTATATACAATACATATAAATTTACACGTATAATTATGACAACTATGACAAACTGGTCATGAGAGGTCGATGGTATCTACATAGTTGCAAGGCTTCTAAATTTTACTTGAAGTGGCATAATTCTAAATCTAAGCAGGAAGTGAAAGTTTAGGTATGTCTGTTATAATCTATAGAGGAACCATAAAGATTAATGAGAACTGAAAAAACTTATATCAATTAAATAGGTTATAAAAACATTCAAACAAATATAAAGAAGTCAGGAAAAGGAGAAGAACATAATGAAAGTAAAAAGGACAGAGAAAACAAATAATAAAATGATAGGTCTAAATTTAACCATATAAATATTTACTTCAAATGTCAATGGACAGGGGGCTTCTGGTTCCAGTTAAGGTAAAATAAACATACACCATGCTATGTCTCCCATTAATTATACCTAAAAACCCTGGACAGAAAATGTAAAACAACTACTTTATGAATCTACAGAAAATAATTATAGGCAGAACTGGGAAGGGTAATAAAAACTAAAAGAGGAACAATACAGTAGAGAGTTTTCTAGTTTATTTCCCTTCTCTAAGTCTCCCAGCAGCCCAAATATCAGAACTGCTAATGAGCACGACCAGAAGAAACTCTCCTCTTTCTCTCTCCCTCTCCTGGGACTGGGAAGTATTGGGGTGTGTTAAAGATGAAGGAGATTGAGAAGGTGTTGTGAGTTGAACAGCGCCCTCCCTAAATTCATGTCCACCCAGAATCTCAAAGTGTGGCCTCATTTGGAAATAGGGCTTTTGCAGATATAACTGTATTAAGAAGAGGCTATAGAGGTTTAGAGTAGATTCTAAATCCAATGACTTTTAAGGAGAGGATATACAGAGATATTCAGAGCACATACAGTGAAGAAGTCTAGATACAGTTGGAGGTGGAGATCGAGGTCTCATTAGGAAAGAAGAATGATATTGCTGCAGAAAAAGTACTTGATGAAAAGGTATACATTTTAAAAATCAAGAAACACTCAAAACCCAAACAGGATCAATTTTTTTTTAAATGCCCAGACCCATTGTAATCAAATGACTAAAAACCAAACATAAATAAGACAATCTTGAAAAGAGAGAAAAATGACATTTTAAAAATCAAGAAACACTCAAAACCCAAACAGGATCAATTTTTTTTTAAATGCCTAGACCCATCGTAATCAAATGACTAAAAACCAAACATAAATAAGACAATCTTGAAAACAGAGAAAAATGACATATTAGATATAAGGGAGCAATGATGTTAGTCACTGAGAATTTCTCCATAGAAACCACGGAGAAGACAAGTAGAACATTTGTAAAATGCTGAGCCAAAAAAGCTGCTTACTCATAATTCTGTAATAAGCATAAATATCATTTAGGAATGAGGGCAAAATAAAGACATTCTAAGATGAAAGAAAACTAAGAATTCATCACTAGAAGAACTGCTCTAGAAGAAATGCTAAAAGAAGTTCTTTGGGCCAAAGGAAATTATACCACAGGGAAATATAGAACTTTAGAGGGAGAGAAGTCCAGTGGAAATAGTAAATATCTGTGTAGCTATAATAGACTATTTTCAAAAGCAAAAATGGTAATACTGTCTGGTGGCATTTTCAATATATATAGGTGTGATGCAACTACCAAAAAAAATCTTATTTAAATTGAGAAAATCTTAATTATAGAAACACTGTGGAAAGTTACATGTGTGTATTTTAAACAACAGAGTACTAAAAATACACAAAAATATACTAAGAAAATAAATTAAAATGTAATTTAAAATACTGCAGTAGTATGAAAGCTATAAAAGGCAAATCAGAAATGAAAAACAGGGCTTCCCTGGTGGTGCAGTGGTTGAGAGTCTGCCTGCCAATGCAGGGGACACGGGCTCGAGCCCTGGTCTGGGAGGATCCCACATGTCGCAGAGCAACTGGGCCCGTGAGCCACAATTACTGAGCCTGTGCGTCTGGAGCCTGTGCTCCTCAACAAGAGAGGCCACGACAGTGAGAGGCCCGCGCACCGTGATGAAGAGTGGCCCCCGCTTGCCACAACTAGAGAAAGCCCTCGCACAGAAACGAAGACCCAACACAGCCATAAATAAATAAATAAATAAATTAATTAAAAAAAAAAAAGAAATGAAAAACAGAGAAAACAAAAAGAAAATACTCCTACATCTGATAATTTAAACATTTAAATATATATGTATATATATATATAATCA
Organism: Balaenoptera borealis; assembly: GCF_965194805.1. Taxonomy (NCBI): domain Eukaryota; kingdom Metazoa; phylum Chordata; class Mammalia; order Artiodactyla; family Balaenopteridae; genus Balaenoptera; species Balaenoptera borealis. The sequence continues at coordinate 34,716,933 of NC_138880.1, read as the reverse complement.
TTTAATACATGAGTTGAAAGGTCACTGCAGATCACCACTCCTGGGAAGATGGAGTAGACACAATTTTCCCTTTTCCTCTCATTAAGTGTAAGTAAAAGCTCTGTGTGTTTATATATAAATCAACCACAAGAGGACTCTGAAAAGTGGAGGGAAGGTGACAACCCTGAAAGGTGGCAAGCCAGATCCTTGGGACCCAATAAATGGCACGGTCAGCTCTCTGGGTTTCATTTTTTTTTCATATATCCCAGATTTGGAGACAAAGCCAGCAAACCAGAAATACCAATGAGCATAGACAACATAAAGAGCCAACAAAAGTCAGCTTCTCTCTAGATAAAGGACTAGGAAAGGGACTTCCTAAGTAGACAGAAAACTTATGCAATCACTGCATTACTCCAGATAAACACTGCAAAGACAGCTGAGTCCCCACCTTACCCAGAGCCTGCAGCCCTGCGGAGCCTAGACTTCTACCCTCCGCACGCGGTAACGAGGCAGCCCAATGGGCTAGACTAAAGGGATATGGCTCCTATCACCCAACACTTCCTAATGAACCACCCCAAATTTAGTATATTAAAATAACAACCATTGTATAGCTTGTGAAATTATGTATCAGCAATTTTGATTGGGCTCAGCTGAGTGAATCTTCTGCTATAAGTGGTGCTGACAGGGGTCACCTGGCATTTTCCTGATGGTCTGCAAGATCTGAGATAGCATGTCTCGTATGTTGAGCCCTTTTGCGGATAATGGGGTGGCTGGATTTATCTGAGCCTCTTCACATAAACTCTTCAGCAGGATGGTCAGACATCTCACATGGTGGCTGAGCTCCATGAGATAGCAGGACAGAAACTACCAGTCCTTTTAAATTTTGGAAACAGAACTGACAATAATATCACTTCCACAGTGTGTTGTTTCAGGCAACTCCAGATTTGAAGAGAGGTGCAATGGATCCTACAGCTTAGAAGAAAATGTGAAGGGCTTTGCTGTACACCTGAAACTAACACAACATTGTAAATCAACTATACTCCAATAAAAATGTCTTTCTAAAAATGTGAAGGAAACTGCATCTTTCTTTAATCCACCATAAATTAATGCTAAATATTTCACTGTAATATTTGCTTTTAAAAACTGGGCATAATCCAGAAGAGATTATCCAAGAACTGTGGGACAACTACAAAATGTTTAACATACGTGTAAGAAGAAAGGAACAGAAGCAATATTTGAAGGCAAAATGATGGAGAATTTCTCCAAATTAATGTCAGACTGCAACCCACAGGTCCAGAAAGTTCAGAGAACATTGAAGATAAATGCCAAAACAAAAACCCAAGATCTACACCTAGGCACATCATAAACGTCAAAAAAATCAAAGATAAAAAATCTTGAAAGAAGCTAAAGGGGGAAAAAAACCTTACCCCCAGGAGCCAAGAAAATTACATCCAACCTCTCCTCAGAAACCATGCAAGCAAGAAGACAGTGGAATGAAACATTTCAAGTGTTCAAAGAAAAAGAAAACAAAATGAAAACACCAACCTAGAATTCTGTACCCTGTGAAATTATTCTTCAAAACTGAAGGAGAAATAGATTATCTCAGCCAAACAAAAATTGAAGGAATTTGTTGCCAGTAGACCTGCCTTGCAAGAAATATTCAAAGAAGCTGTTCAGAGAATAGGAAAATGACATAGGTCAGAAACTCGGACACACATCAAGAAAGGGAGATCTTAGGAGAAAGAATAACTGAAGATAAAATAAACTTATCCACCAAAGGAAATAAAAAGCTATTAAAAGGTTTTCAGCAGGGATGTAACAAGGTCATATTCTCCTTTTGAATAGTTTACCTCGGGGCTCTGTGCAGCTGAGGTTTTGAGATTTGGGATACAGGAGGCAATGTTTAGGACTGCTTTTGTCGTTCAGGTGAGAGAAAGTAAGTGCCGCAATTAAGACAATAAGCACGGAATAGAGAGAAGGAGGAGGCTGGGGCATTGGTATTTTATAGAAAGCTTCTCATTTGATCTTTAATGTGCGTCAGAGGTTGAAATATCACCATGCAAGATTGGTAACAGCAGGTGAAGTTTGCCTGCGGCGAGAGGCTCAGAAAAGTAGAAATTTCCAAGAGTCTATTAGTCCAACTAGCATACTTGTGATGGTTTTTTTTCAGACCACTTCCCCTTGTATTAAAAGCTGCAATTCCCAGCCCTACCTTTAGATTACGTCCCTCCTGATAGTTACAACAGGGAAGAAACTGGTAAGATGCGACTATGGATTTTAGGTCTGAGTGCAATCTTCCTGAGATTGTTAAGCAACGGGTGTGACAACTGCTAGGCTTCCAAAGATAGAGAAGCAGCTCTAGGCACAAGGTTCCTTCGATTCTACGGGAAAATCTCCTTTGTACAAAGCAAGGAAACAAAAACTGGGCTTGATCTTCCTCCAAAAAAATCTACCGAGCACTTCTTCTCCCTCCTCCGCTACCAACCTTCTTAAAAGAGGAGCCTACGTTTGCTTCCATTTCTTCATCCCCACGCACTTTTCAGCCCCAAATAAGGGGCCAACGCCCACCCTGCATTCAGGCTCTCCCCTCTCTCTGAGCAGGTTAATCCGTCATATATTTACAACTATGAACAGAGGTGATTCCCTGTCCTTTAATCCCTAAGTCAAGACTAGGGAAAAGGCATGGCAGTCAGATTCAGGAGCAGCTGTCCGCTGAACTTCCCTTCCTATGTCTCCTTTGGCATTTAAAACTCCGTATTATTTGTTAGTCTGAAATTCAGTATCTTTATCTCAGGTCTGCTTTTCCGCCTAAGTCCTTTCATCTTGGTTAACTGCATTTAGTCGGTCATTTCCAACTTGATTACCACCGCTACTGAACCAGGTCCGTTTGCCTAACACGCAGCAAAGAAAGGGTTTATCCCAAAGGAGCCAAGCCAGGACACAGGAGAAGAGGCCGCACACCTGCGTCCCTGAAGGCCGGGGACACGGGTATCTATAAGGTAAGCAAGCGGGGCGGCCTGAAGCTTGGGGGGCGTGGGGAGGCTGGGGCGAGGGGGCCGGAAAACCCTGCGAGGATCACAGTTCTACTCAGGCGTACCTAAGCCACCCACCTCGGTTCCTCAAGAAAACACGGCGGCGTCAGCGCGAACTGAGGGTGGAGTTTGGGGCCCCCTGACGTCAAAACGTCACGCCGCGGACGCTCGCGCATGCCCAGTTGGAGGGCGCGCCGTCCTGTCCGGTCTCAGGCTGGCTCAGCTCAAACTGGACGCAGCTGACTCCAGGTTTCTGGAAGACAACTGAGGCAGACGTCTCCTTGTTTAGGTTATGAGCTGCTTGGAGGGCAGGTGAGTCTTTTGTAGCAACGATTAAAACCTTGAACAGTGAAGGCAGGTTACAGGTGAAATGCATTTCACTCATGATAACTCACGGTCTCTCTGTGGAAATTGCCAGATTTCCTCTTTGTATTTGGTGCGAGCCTTGGGTTCCGAGCGAAGGTAAACTAAATTCGTATGTTGGTTTGATAAAAAACATTTTCCTCTTTTTCGTCACAGTAAAATGAAAACAACTCTACTCCTGTCTCCCTAACCTTCAATATAAGGCAGATCTACCGTTACAGTATTGAGAGGGGAAAAAAATTTCGCTGAGACACAATTTTACATTTTCCTCAGCTGGGCCCGTATCCTTATCCTGAGCCACGTCATAAAACTGGCATTGGGAGAATTGAGTTACCTGGTGACATGGAGTGATGTGGTCAGAGGTTAAGTCTAGAAGCTTCTACGAGTTTTAACTGAGAGCATCCCTGCCCGTTCCTGGGGAGCCTTGCTGGAAACCTACTGTTCTGTGTCTGCGGAGCCGTCCTTTCCATACAAAGTAGGAGCGAATGAATAGTTGCTGGTCCATAAAGCTCCATAGCCGAGGAAGGCAATCCCAGGTCTATTTCAGACTCTACGTCCAAGGTGATCTCTGGGAACTGTTGGTTGTATAACTGTGGCATGTTGTACATCATTTTTATGAATAAGGGAGAAGTCATCTATGTGGCATCAGTAGTGTTTAAGTTGTGAGTTGCTTTAAAACTATGTTTTAAAATAATCATAAACATTCAGTTATATATTTATTCAAATTATTTTCTGAAATATGATGGCCCCTCTGATACGAACCATGATATCAAGAATTTTGATGTGTCTCTGCATGATCTTTAAATGGTCAACTCAAATCTGAGAAAGGATGATAATACTTTTTTTCAATCTGTCATAGCTGTCTTTGGTAACAAGGGAATTTTCTCTATAGTTATTGTTTGACCTAATACTCTTATGTGGAGATATTTCAAAAGAATGTAAGATTTATTCTTTTTTACTAAATAATATAATGTCTTTAATATATATTATGGTTCTTAAATATGCAAATATATCATTTCTTTAAATGCAGAGTTTTCTTTGATTTATTCATTGAGGGCATGTACCAGGCAGTTTTAAGGTCTCACTGTAAAAAGTCCCTGTACTCATTGAACTTACGCCCTATTGATAGTATGGAGAAAACAAAAAAATAAACAATCTATATCAGGTAGGGATAATTGTTACAGAAAAAAATAGCATGATGAGGAAAAAGAACAATGATTATGAAACCCTCTCTGAGGGAATGATAATATGAATAGAGGACGGAAGAAAGTGAGAAAAATCCATGGAAAAACATCCTGGGAGAGCACTACAGATAGAGGAAACAGCAGATACAAATCCCAGAGACAACCAGGAGGCATGACTTCAAGGAAGGCCACTGAGACTAGAGAAAAAGGAGAGATGGCCGTTGGTAGGAAATGAGCTTGGAAAGGTACAGAAGTGTATCAGTTAGGCATTGCTGCAGAACACGTCAACTCTATAAAATTTTAGTTGCCTAAAACCACCATGTAGTATTTCACAGGAGTCTGTAGGACTAGGTCAATCTCTGCTGGGCTTGATTACTCATCTGCTGTCACCTGGGGGCTAGTTGGCTCAGGACAGACTCCACTGGGATGGCTCAGGACAGACTCCACTGGGATGACTCATCTCTTTAGGTGGTTTCTCATCCTGCTGTGGGCAAGCAGCTCAGGCTCATGTTTATGACAGAGGCAGGGATCCAGGAGAGAGCGAAACTTGCAAGGCCTGTCAAGTTGTAGGTGTGACACTGTCACCCACTCACCCCTGCTGCCTTCAGTTTATTGTGTGAAGTAAGTCACAAGGCCAACCCAGGTTTATGGGATGAGGAAATAGACTATCCCCTTCTGGGAGGGTTTTCAAAAGATATTGCAAAAGGGGAGATAAAGCACTAAGAATATTTCTGTCATCAGTGGACCACAGACGGAACCAATTCATTATGGTCTCATAGGCCAGGCGATTAAGATTTTTTTATTCTGTATAAAATCAGAAGTTATTATGGTTTTGAATAAATAAGGGAATAATTGTATTTCTGTTTTAGTAATATTACCCTGATGAGTGGAGAATTTTACATGAGGTAGGGTGTGAGTGGGAGGAAAGAGATGAGAAGTGAGGCTTTCTTAGTCGTCTAGGTGAAAGATTACAGGAGCATAGACTCTGGTGGTAGCAGTGAAGTAGGAGTGAGACTGAAACTGTTTCAGCTTGGGTTGTATATGGATATTAGCACTGACATGATTTGTTGAATCATTGGGATAGATTTAGGAATCAAACTGTATCCTCGGTTTTTGGATTGAGAATTTTTTAAAGTAATTTTTTTCTCAGTTTGGATACTTCTGTTTCTTAATTATAACAGTTTTGCTGCTCATTCCAATCAGTGAGCTGATTCTAATTGAGTTATTCATGCTTTGTGAAGGAGAAGTGCCTCCATTTTTAGAAAACTGACTTGTATAGAATCAGCTTTATAATTTGGGGGTAATCACTGGGTTTAGAGAAGTATACATTTTGAAGATGATATTTAATGGATTTTACATTGATGTTCAGGTGAGGAAATAAAATATATAAAAGGAAAGATTTTGCTGGGACAGTTCTAAAGCTCCCATCCGTGATATCTCTTTGTGTCCCCAAATTTCCTCTCCTAATAACACCAGTCATATTTTGTTAGGTCTACCCTAACAGCCAAATTTTAACTTAATTACCTCTTTAAAGGGCCTATGTGCACATACAGTCACATTCTGAGGTATTGGAGCTCAGTACTTCAGTGTATGAATTTGGGGGCAGGACACAATTCAACCCATAGCACCACCTTGTCTCCAGTCTCCAGGTGACTCTCACCCATCTGCCTCCACCCATTACATCCATAGTGCTTTACTTGGTTTAAAAAGATGGAGGAAAAGAGAAATTGTTCTATATTTTGTACAAGGAAAAATTATAGTCTTCAAGACGTGCGTTGCAACTACAGCATGATATTCAACCAATTGAAGCGTATCTTTTGAGTAAAAAATGATAAAGCAACAAATGTCTAGTAAAAAACATTCTACTTGCATAAAGTTTAGTACTTGATGCTGTTAATATTTATGATGCATATTGAATTCCTAAACAATTATATCAGTAAAAAATAAAATTCATTTATTCATAGTATGCTTGCTGAAATTCAGCTGTAGGTCTGTCTGAATTCTAAGTGCTGGTGTCTGTTTATAGGTAAAATCAGCAAGGTCCCTATCAAATGGCACTAGTGGTCTAATGAAGGAGATGCTCCATTAAAAAATATAAACAAATACAAGTTGTCATATGTGCTATACAGATACTAACAATGTATGCCATTAAGCATTTTTTCCCTACAAAATTTCAACTAACAAAAGATTTGATGTCTTTATGTTTAATGGATTTTTATATATTTATACCTGCTAGAAAGTTCAACAAAATACTGCTTTATTATAAACTAATAAAGGTGTGAGATCTCTCACACTTTTAGGTGAGTGTTGAAGGTAGCATGAAAAGAACATAATGGAGGCAAAAAAAGAATGGATGATTACCAACCAAAAAAATCTGTGTTTTCAACTTAAACCTCCCCGTTTTTAGGGAACTTTTCATGTTTCTAATGACCCACATATATAGATATAAGGGCAAAATCAGGATGGACAATCAGATTGGTCAACTTAAATAAATGTATATCATGCTGACAGTGTAAATAATCCTTGAATAAGAAAAATTATGTGTTCATTTAAAAGTGTGAAATATAAAAAGAAAGTATGATATTATATATTGCTTTAGTCTTTTATTATGATAGACAACTATACTTAATTTTTTATTAGGAAAAAAAATACCAAATACTGAGAGCACATGTAGAGAATACTAAGAAATTTATCCAGCACAGAATAATTAGAAACACACATCTGTGTATGTATTTTATTGAGTCTAAAAATGTAATTTTCATAATATTACCCAATTTCCAATTTATATATTTAAAAATTAATATCTGTCATCTATTTGCATATGTAAATACTGCAATAGCTGTTCCAAAGATTTCTGCTGAAGAGTTTTTGTTTCCATGAAAATCACATTAATTGGAGAAATAGGAGTAGAAAGAAATGCCCTTGAGTTATAGTGCAACTTTTCTATATCATAATGTTTGAAGGTAGATAAAAAAAGGTTATGAATCACATTTTATGAATCACATTTAATTATGGATCAACAAATATGCTCAGGTGAGAAAACATGAGCAAAATTGACTGCAGTCCACTTAACCTGAAGGAAAATAGTTTGCCTTTCTCTAACCCCTGGGTTAAAGAAAACACTAGTGTGATAAAAATACCTCTCAGAAATATTTAAATACAAATCTAGAAATCAAGGTAAACTCAGTGTTATCTTATAAAAATTGGATTTATTGGTTTTTATGACAGTAATATGCTTTTAATGAACATTTCTAGTGAGAAATATGAAATTATAATATTAGTGTAGTAAATACTTAATTTTAAAATGTCCATTATATAAGACAATATTTCATTCCAATCTCTACTACTTAATAACTAGAGTATCTTTAACAGATTATTTGACCGCTTTGAATTCAGTTTGTTTTTCATTTTTAATCTGAAATATTGAGGGTAATCTTCCTTAAGAGTTGTTTTGTAGCTTATTTTGAGCTCGTGAAATGAAAAAAGTATATCATTGGACTTTTATTAAAATCTAACTCTGAATGTACAAGTGCACTGTACACTTTATGTACTTTAAGATCACTGTGGGTGATGTAATGATTAGGTTTCCCTCAGTACGTGTCGGTACAGCTATCGGTATACGTGATGTGAATGATGTGTGTACACTGTGTGTGTGGGTGGAGGGGATTGTTTGTCAGAAGAGCAGATTGGCCATCTCTTCAGAGCATTCCTCCACATCGAAGCATGCTGGCACTTCATTTCAAAGGCTGACCTGAAATCACAGAGTTTCTCTTGATTACAGAGCAGAGGACACTCAGGCAGGGGCAGGTACATCCTAAGACAGAGACACAGTGGAAAGGTGATACGTAAATCATGGTGATACTGTTTATTTTTGATGGTTTCATGATCTGAAAGAATCCACCAGGGGCCCTGAACCAAGATGGCAGAGTAGAAGGACGTGCTCTCACTCCCTCTTGCGAGAACACCAGAATCACAACTAGCTGCTGGACAATCATTGACAGGAAGACACTGGAACTCACCAAAAAAGATACCCCACATCCAAAGACAAAGGAGAAGCCACAATGAGATGGTAGGAAGGGCGCAATCACAGTAAAATCAAATCCCATAACTGCTGGGTGGGTGACTCACAGACTGGAGAACACTTATACCAAAGAAGTCCACCCACTGGAGTGAAAGTTCTGAGCCCCATGTCAGGATTCCAAACCTGGGGGTCCGGCAACGGGAAGAGGAATTCCTAGAGAATCAGACTTTGAAAGCTAGTGGGATTTGATTACAGGACTTTGACAGGACTGGGGAAACAGAGACTCCACTCTTGGAAGACACACACAAAATAGTGTGTGCATCGGGACCCAGGGGAAGGAGCAGTGACCCCAGGGGGGACTGAACCAGACCTACCTGCTAGTGTTGGAGGGTCTCCTGCAGAGGTGGGGGGTGGCTGTGGCTCACCATGGGGACAAGGACACTGGCAACAGAAGTTCTGGGAAGTACTCCTTGGCGTGAGCCCTCCCGGAGTCCGCCATTAGCCCCACCAAAGAGCACAGGTAGGCTCCAATGTTGGGTTGCCTCAGGCCAAACAACCAACAGGGAGGGAACCCAGCCCCACCCATCAGCAGTCAAGCAGATTAAAGTTTTACTGAGGTCTTCCCACCAGAGCAACAGTCAGCTCTACCCACCACCAGTCCCTCCCATCAGGAAACTAGCAGAAGCCTCTTAGATAGCCTCATCCACCAGAGGGCAGAGAGCAGAAGCAAGAAGAACTACAGTCCTGCAGCCTGTGGAACAAAAACCACATTCACAGAAAGACAAGATGAAAAGGCAGAGGGCTATGTACCAGATGAAGGAACAAGATAAAACCCCAGAAAAACAACTAAATGAAGTGGAGATAGGCAACCTTCCAGAAAAAGAATTCAGAATAATGGTAGTGAAGATGATCCAGGACCTCGGAAAAAGAGAGGCAAAGATCGAGACGATGCAAGAAATGTTTAACAAAGACCGAGAAGAATTAAAGAACAAACAAAGAGACATGAACAATACAATAACTGAAATGAAAACTACACTAGAAGGAATCAATAGGAGAATAACTGAGGCAGAAGAACGGATAAGTGACCTGGAAGACAGAATGGTGGAATTCACTGCTGTGGAACAGAATAAAGAAAAAAGAATGAAAAGAAATGAAGACAGCCTAAGAGACCTCTGGAACAACATAAAACGCAACAACATTCGCATTATAGGGGTCCCAGAAGGAGAAGAGAGCGAGAAAGGACCAGAGGAAATATTTGAAGAGATTATAGTCGAAAACGTCCCTAATATGGGAGAGGAAATAGCCACCCAAGTCAAGGAAGCGCAGGGAGTGCCATACAGGATAAACCCAAGGAGAAACAAGACGAGACACAGAGTAATCAAATTGGAAAAGATCAAAGACAAAGAAAAATTATTGAAAGCAGCAAGGGAAAAACGACAAATAACATACAAGGGAACTCCCATAAGGTTAACAGCTGATTTCTCAGCAGAAACTCTACAAGCCAGAAGGGAGTGGCATGATACAGTTAAAGTGATGAAAGGGAAGAACCTACAACCAAGATTACTCTCCCTGGCAAGGATCTCATTCAGATTCGATGGAGAAATCAAAAGCTTTACAGACAAGCAAAAGCTAAGAGAATTCAGCACCACCAAACCAGCTCTACAACAAATGCTAAAGGAACTTCTCTAAGTGGGAAACACAAGAGAAGAAAAGGACCTACAAAAACAAACCCAAAACAATTAAGAAAATGGTCAAATGAACATACATATCGATAATTACCTTAAACGTGAATGGATTAAATGCTCCAACCAAAAGACACAGGCTTGCTGAATGGATACAAAAATAAGACCCATCTATATGCTGTCTACAAGAGACCCACTTCAGACCTAGGGACACATACAGACTGAAAGTGAGGGAATGGAAAAAGATATTCCATGCAAATGGAAATCAAAAGAAAGCTGGAGTAGCAATACTCATATCAGATAAAATGGACTTTAAAATAAAGAATGTTACAAGAGACAAGGAAGGACACCACATAATGATCAAGGGATCAATCCAAGAAGAAGATCTAACAATTATAAATATATATGCACCCAACATAGGAGCACCTCAATACATAAGGCAACAGCTAACAGCTATAAAACAGGAAATCGACAGTAACACAATCAGAGTGGGGGACTTTAACACCTCACTTACACCATGGACAGATCATCCAAAATGAAAATAAATAAGGAAACAGAAGCTTTAAATGACACAACAGGCCAGATAGATTTAATTGATATATATAAGAGATTCCATCCCAAAACCGCAGATTACACTTACTTCCAAGTGTGCACAGAACATTCTCCAGGATAGATCACATCTTGGGTCACAAATCAAACCTCAGCAAATTTAAGAAAACTGAAATCATATCAAGCATCTTTTCTGACCACAATGCTATGAGATTAGAAATGAATTACAGGGAAAAAAACGTAAAAAACACAAATACACGGAGGCTAAACAATACGTTACTAAATAACCAAGATATCACTGAAAAAATCAAAGAGGAAATCAAAAAATACCTAGAGACAAATGATAATGAAAACACGATGATCCAACACCTATGGGATGCAGCAAAAGCGGTTCTAAGAGGGAAGTTTATAGCTATACAAGCCTACCTCATGAAACAAGAAAAATCTCAAATAAACAATCTAACCTTACACCTAAAGGAACTAGAGAAAGAAGAACAAACAATACCCAAAGTTAGCAGAAGGAAAGAAATCATAAAGATCAGAGCAGAAATAAATGAAAGAGAAACAAAGAAAACAATAGCAAAGATCAATAAAACTAAAAGCTGGTTCTTTGAGATGATAAACAAAATTGGTAAATCATTAGCCAGATTCATCAAGAAAAAGAGGTAGAGGATTCAAGCCAATAAAATTAAAAATGAAAAAGGAGAAGTTACCATGGCCACTGCAGAAATACAAAGCATCCTAGGAGACTACTACAAGCAACTCTATGCCAATAAAATGGACAACCTGGAAGAAATGGACAAATTCTTAGAAAGGTATAACCTTCCAAGACTGAGCCAGGATGAAATAGAAAATATGAACAGACCAATCACAAGTAATGAAATTGAAAATGTGATTAAAAATCTTCCAACAAACAAAAGTCCAGGACCAGATGGCTTCACAGGTGAATTCTATCAAACATTTAGAGACGAGCTAACACCTATCCTTCTCAAACTCTTACAAAAAATTGCAGAGGAAGGAACACTCCCAAACTCATTCTATGAGGCCACTATCACCCTGATACCAAAACCAAAGATACTACAAAAAAAGAAAATTACTGACCAATATCACTGATGAATATAGATGCAAAAATCCTCAACAAAATACTAGCAAACAGAATCCAACAACACATTAAAAGGATCATACACCATGATCAAGTGGGATTTATCCCAGGGATGCAAGGATTCTTCAGTATACGCAAATCAGTCAATGTGATACACCATATTAAATTGAAGAATAAAAATCATATGGTCATCCCAATAGATGCAGAAAAAGCTTTTGACAAAATTCAACACCCATTCATGATAAAAACTCTCCAGAAACTGGGCATAGAGGGAACCTACCTCAACATAATAAAGGCCATATACGGCAAACCCACAGCAAACATCATTCTTAACGGTGAAAAACTGAAAGCATTTCCTCTAAGATCAGGAATGAGACAAGAATGTCCACTCTCACCACTATTATTCAACATAGTTTTAGCCATGACAGTCAGAGAAGAAAAAGAAATAAAAGGAATCCAAATTGGAAAAGAAGAAGTAAAACTGTCACTGTTTGCAGATGACATGATACTACACATAGAGAATCCTAAAGATGCCACCAGAAAACTACTAGAGCTAATCAATGAATTTGGTAAAGTTGCAGGATACAAAATTAATGCACAGAAATCTCTTGCATTCCTATACACTAATGATGAGAAATCTGAAAGGGAAATTAAGGAAACACTCCCATTTACCACTGCAACAAAAAGAATAAATTACCTAGGAATAAACCTACCTAGGGAGACAAAAGACCTGTAAGCAGAAAACTATAAGACACTGATGAAAGAAATTAAAGATGATACCAACAGATGGAGAGATATACCATGTTCTTGGATTGGAAGAATCAATATTGTGAAAATGACTGTACTACGCAAAGCAATCTACAGATTCAATGAAACCCCTATCAAATTACCAATGGCGTTTTTTACGCAACTAGAATAAAAATCTTAAAATTTGTATGGAGGCACAAAAGACCCCGAATAGCGAAAGCAGTCTTGAGGGAAAAAAACAGAGCTGGAGGAATCAGACTCCCTGACTTCAGACTATACTACAAAGCTACAGTCATCAAGACAATATGGTAGTGGCACAAAAACAGAAACATAGATCAATGGAACAAGATAGAAAGCCCAGAGATAAACCCACGCACCTATGGTCAAGTAATCTATGACAAAGGAGGCAAGGATATACAATGGAGAAAAGACAGTCTCTTCAATAAGTGGTGCTGGGAAAACTGGACAGCTACATGTAAAAGAATGAAACTAGAACACTCCCTAACACCATACACAAAAATAAACTCAAAATGGATTAGAGACCTAAATGTAAGACCAGACACTATAAAACTCTTAGAGGAAAACATAGGAAGAACACTCTTTGACCTAAATCACAGCAAGATCTTTTTTGATCCACTTCCTAGAATAATGGAAATAAAAACCAAAATTAACAAATGGGACCTAATGAAACTTAAAAGCTTTTGCACAGCAAAGGAAACCATAAACAAGACAAATAGTCAACCCTCAGAATGGGAGAAAATATTTGCAGAGAAGCAACTGACAAAGGATTAATCTCCAAAATTTACAAGCAGCTCATGCAGCTCAATATCAAAAAAACAAACAACCCAATCCAAAAATGGGCAGAAGACCTAAATAGACATTTCTCCAAAGAAGATATACAGATTGCCAGCAAACACATGAAAGAATGCTCAACATCATTAATCATTAGAGAAATGCAAATCGAAACTACAGTGAAGTATCATCTCACACCAGTTAGAATGGGCATCATCAGAAAATCTACAAACAATAAATGATGGAGAGGGTGTGGAGAAAAGGGAACCCTCTTGCACTGTTGGTGGGAATGTAGATTGATACAGCCACTATGGAGAACAGTATGGAGGTTCCGTAAAAAACTAAAAATAGAACTACCATACGACCCAGCAATCCCACTACTGGGCATATACCCATAGAAAACCATAATTCAAAAGGACACATGCACCCCAATGTTCATTGCAGCACTATTTACAGTAGCCAGGTCATGGAAGCAACCTAAATGCCCATCGACAGACGAATGGATAAAGAAGTTGTGGTACATATATACAATGGAATATTACTCAGCCATAAAAAGGAACGAAATTGGGTCATTGGCTGAGATGTGGATGGATTTAGAGACTGTCATAGAGAGTGAAGTAAGTCAGAAAGAGAAAAATATCGTATATTAACGCATATTTGTGGAACCTAGTAAAATGATACAGATGAAGCGGTTTGCAGGGCAGAAGTTGAAACACAGATATAGAGAACAAACGTATGGACACCAAGGGGGGAAAACCACGGTGGGGTGGGGATGGTAGTGTGCTGAATTGGGCGACTGGGATTGACATATATACACTTATGTGTAAAATTGATGACTAATAAGAACGTGCTGTGTAAAAAAATAAAATTAAATTAAAAAATTCAAAAAAAAATCTCAATTGACCTTAATAAAAAAAAAAGTATCTATCAGACTGGGTTTGAAATTTGCACTGACAAATGGGTTCGATTATGAGAGCCTTTTCTTTAAGACCACAGACTGATCACGTATTTCATTATTATGAGAGCTCTGGGGAAGGAAATGGCCAGTCAAGCTTTGTATGGTTGTGGGAGTGAGCGATGCTCTGTTTTGTGGTCTGCAGCTTCTGTGAGCTCCTCTCTACCTGTAACACCTTCCCCTGCAGCCCTTCTCAGGCAAACCTTGGGACAGGAAGGAGGTAGTTGGCTACTTTGGGGATGGAAGAGAAAAATGAACTAAATAACCCAGCTGTTTCAGAGATTTAGTTAATTACTATAATTACTAGGTCATAGTCTACCATTTCTTCAAGCCAAGTTCATGTTCGTGGAGGTCCTTCTCTCAGAAATATAAAGACTACTAGAATGGGTACCTCAACCTGTTAGAAGGAATAATATGAGAAAGAAAATCCTCCATTGAATTTCAGGGTAAGGGTTACTGTTGTTATTATTAATATTACCATCACTTAAACTTCTTCCTGTTATTAACCTGTCAACATTTTTTGCTTTGGTATCATTTTTCTTGGGCACAGTTATCAAGACTAAATAATCATGTTGTAGGCGGAAATAACCAAGGATCTCAAAGGCATAATTTTTAGATAACAATGTCCAAAGCACTTGAGGTCAACGTAAGAGTATTCCTGACATCATAGTATACCACTGTCTCTTTCCTTAAAAGTAGATACGTGAGACCTACAATAACATTTTCCAAGAGTTCAGTTCCTGGGGTGGCTTAAGAATCTTTGATACAAGCAAGGTATGGAAAACATGCTTATGACTGTAAATCCATTCTTAGTTGAGACCAACTCTGAAGGGAAAACAAAAATCACATAATATAGGTTAAAGAATACTTATAAGAATAGGATTTAAATGCAAATTGAAACATTATCATTATTAAAGCAAATCAAACATGCAAACTGGTAGTTTTGAAAAATCACAGAACATTTCCCCGCACAGAAATAAGAATATGTGTTGTGGGTAGTTTCTCATATGATCCTCCGTATGCTTATTTCAGCTGTAGTGTATTTGGATTATAGTATTCAATATTTTTAAAATGTTCATAAATTATTCTTTTATGAGACATGCCTCTGTTATATGTAATAAGAACAGATTGAAAGAAATTTGAAACCCTAGGCTAACCCTACAGTTTATAAAGGGTACTACTTCATTTTGTTTCTTTTCCTTTAGTATAAGAATCTTGGAATTAAATGAAAACTCCTGCCCAGTTCAGACCAAAAATATCTGGGTAAGATCTTTTACAGCAGTGTCATGAAGATAGAAAAAGTATTTTTTTTTACAGTTATTGAATGCTGTCTCTGAAATGAAAACTATAATTATTTACCACTTAGTCAAATTGGAGATGATATACATATGAGATATTCATATATATTGGAGATATTTATATATATAAATAAACATATATATATACACACAAATACATATATATATAGTTGAATTCTCATAGAATGTTTCTTTTTATTAAACTAATGTAAGTTTTATGGGAATATGAAAAAAGCTGCTATAAACATTGTGTACAGTGTTTCTGGGAACATAAGCCTCCGTTTCTCTAGGGTAAATATCCAGGAGTGAGAGTTCTGGATCAAAATCTAGAAAGAGTCCAATGTCCTTCAGCAAGGGAATGGACCAACTGTGGCATATCTGCTTGATGGAATACTACTTCACAATAAAAAGGAAGGAACTGTTGATACAAGCTACTTGTGTCCCTCTACTCTCCTGGATTTTGTGTTTTAAGAGACCTCAAATTCAGATTGTAGGATTAAGAGAAGTGAAAGCAGCCTAACCTAGTCATTACAAAGCCACATACATGTAGGGATCAATTTGAGCGCTAAACACCTTGATCTTAGTTAAGAATGGAGAAGCTAATGTATTGCCTATGTCAGTCAAGGAAGAAAGTGGCACAAATCACCATTACCCCTTATCATCCAGCCTTAGTCTCCAGATAGGAACTCAGTCTAGTCATTTTCCATTGAGATGGATGGGCTGAAGATGGCTATATGGTCTGTAATGCCTCTTGGACCATGTTTGACTTTACTGGTTCCTTATCAAAGATGCATTTGCCAAATACAGTCTCTAAACAACCAGAATATGTGCCGAAATAGTTCAGAACTGTGACCAAGTTTCATTATATAGTTTCTCTCTTCTCTAAGAGTACTCATTACAACTGTTTTCAATTCATAAATGATATTGACATTTATTCTATTTTCTTTTTTTTTATAATGATAAATGAGGGATGAGTAGACATCGCTGGATAATTGAAACATCTGCAGAGCATCACTGTGTCTCAGTAAGAACAACTGCCAGGGCTTTCACCGTGTCAGGACTTGCCATAACCGAGGGTTGCATTCTTCAGTTTCTGTTCTATTCCCAGACTTGCAGTTTTTTCAGGCTTTATCATATTCTGTGACTTCCCATATTCTAGTGCACTACATAGAAAGGGAAATGGGCTAAGACCCATGGGTATGAGCTACAACCCTGACTTGCTGGAATGGGTCCTGGTGTGAACATTTAGGGGGATGGCAGAAAAGAGTCAAGATCAAATGTCTATGAATGGTTCACTCTCACTCCAAGTCAGTTCTCTGCTCCATAACTCAAGTGGCCTTGGGCTAAAGAAAATTGATTAAAAGTGAAACTCAAACCAAGGCTTGATGTTTAGAAGAGTTTGGTCCCAGAAAAGATGGGAAAGTTGGGAATGATGTCAGGGAAAATTTATCCTTATTTTTCAATGAAAGTAAAATGTCTAAACCCATAATAAGAGGAAGAAAGAGGGAGAGAGAGAGACAGAGAAAGTGTGTGAAATGTGCAAAATGCAGCTGAGAAATCTAATCAGGAAGAGAAAGTATAATTCAAGGAACAGAAGCAGATTTCCCAGTTGTGATTTATTTCATAGACAAATTGAATTTAATATGTATTCAGTAAACCATTTTGTTCAAATACAAACTGATAAAACAAAAGAATGTGTTGAAATAAGATTGCAGAGCTATGAAAGCAAAATGAGAACCGACCTAATACCATTATTGTACTAATGGACAATTTAGAAAAGAGGGGCAATATATAATGTGTTTAAAATAAAACTAATGGGATGGAAGAAATGACTGATATGATATGATCATATTAAAATCAAGGAATAAAAGACAATTTGATTATAGCCATTAGAGGTAACATAGTATGTATGGAGGACAGAAAAGACACTCCAACTTTTCCTGAAGGGGAGAACCCCCCCCAAAAAAAATGGCCTCAAAAATCTATTTAGAGCAAATAAGTCTATCCATGAGATAAATAGCATCTGGGAATAATTGCTACAAACCATTGACCTTGAGGCGTATTACTTGTAAGGTACTGATGCACAGTGAGAAAGACAAACGAATTTAAACATCTCATATAAAATGCAGCTCATTACACCTGGTTTGTGTGTGTGTGTGTGTACGTATGTATATATATATGTAAAATTTAGGAATACAAATAGACATAATGAAACTAAATAAAGCAAGGGAAAAGGGGATAAGGAACATGGAATTCAGGCAGGAGTAGGTAAGTCACGGCGCTGGAAAGGTGAGGGGGTGGGATGATTAGATATATGTTATTTTCAAGAACCTAGCTTTGTTTTGGATGATGCATTTGTGGGTACTTAATTCAGAATTCTGGTTATTACTATTATCATTATGTTTTTTAATTGAGGTATAACATAATGCAGGGAAGTACACTAAAATCTTAAACTTGAATATTATATATATGTATATGTATAATATACAAGTATATACATATATATCTGTGCCCGCATGTAACCACCCCTTAGATGAAGATAAAGAACATTTCTAGCATCAGAGAAGGGTTTTTTTTTGTGCCTGAAAATGTTATTTTCCTCTGCTGTGTTAGGCAGAAAGAATGATTGAAGTTAAATCCAATTTGGCATTGAACCGAGTCAAGCAGCTGTAGTTACAGTTTAGGCTCACTTCATGCTTGCCTTGTTCCTATTTCTTGGATGTAGTCTTCTTGAAATTTTGATTGGTATGCCTTTGGCCCCTGTGTGAGATTCAGTTGGGTCCTTTGGGAGTTTAGAATCTAGCTATTCAGCCTCCCACCTCAACTTCAAAATCTGGCAAGTGTCTTGAGTTGGAGATCTGGTGCATTTAATGCAGGCCTCTCCTCCAGAGGGACTTTTCTCCTAAGTATCGTAAGATTGAGCAGTTTCATGTACCTTTCTGGCCTAGAAGAGGCTCTTCCTGGCAGGTCTCTTGTCTTCTGGGCTCTGAAAATTCTAATCCTGGGAGATTTCAAGCTTAACAGGTTTATGTAGATTTATGTCGCTGCAGGTTCAAAATCTGGCAGATATCTTTCACTTGTTTGCTGGAACTCCCACACTCTAAAGGGGCTTTGCTTTTAAGACCCCCCCCCCCATCTGCCCCAGTGCACATCAGAAGCTTCCCTGGTTTCTCTGTCTTGTATAGATTTCACCTACCTAGACTAGTGGTTCTCAACTGGGGAGGATTTTGCACCCCACCGCTTTTCCCCATCCCTACATTTAACAACGCCTGTTGTGTTTTATGGCCATCTTCCTTTTGTGGCTTTCTAATCACACATTTGGATAAATATGATTATGCTTATTCTATCTGTAATCTAGTAGCTTCCAGCCATTAATTGGGAAAATTATAACTAGAAAACTGCAGGTTACTTATCTTCATGGCAACGTAGGAAAGGTGTTTCATAGCTAAGCAACAAACTCATATTAATGAAGATCTTTAATGTTGTGAGTAAAGCAGATGACAGCTCAGGTGCTAAAGCATCATTTCCATGTATATATTTTGCAGTGAGAGGACAGTCTCTGGATTAGCTTTTAATTGACTTAGATTTGAATTGTATAAGAGTTGATAAGAAAAGGTGACAGGATGCTATGAATAGATTTCTGGATAAATCAAATTTTTGGTTTAAAGAATTTCTTTTTCATTAGAACGCTGCACATGTAAGTTTGTGATATGGCTGCTTTGCTGATTGAGTTTGGGGAACTTTATTCTTGCCGTGAGAAAAATCTGAATACCTGACATTTGAGTGAACAAGCTCACACTTTACTTTTATTACTCAATATAAAGTATAAAATAATAAATATTATTATGTTTAAAATATTAGGCAAGGACTAAAATATTAAGCAAATTATTTCTTTTGGAAAATAATTTCTTTTAGACAAGCTGAATTTCCAACTTTAAGCCAGTGATTAATTGGTGCTTTATTTTCATGTAATATATAGTTAAATATTGTTTGAAGATTTGCATGTATTAAACTAACAAGAAAATAATAGAGTATGCTGTAGCTTTACACTGTGTCTAAAAGCTGAATGCTTTTAATTACTTGCTGGTAGTTCATTGGAGATGTGGAGATGAGGGCATTCAATTTGTGCTTTGCAATAATTACACCCAAAAGGTAGTATAGAGAGTGATAAAATAGGTATTTTCTTATTAAAAGCTATATTAGCTAAAACACTTTAATATTACATTGTTCTTATATTACAGGAAATATAGAAGGAATATTACAGAGAATATAAGGGTTGAGTGATGAGTTTTTTGTTTATTTTGGAATTAGAAGCATATGAAATGGTCTTACTTTAAGACCAACATGAGACCATTTTACTGTTCACTCTGCTTTTCTGTTTTTAGACCCACCACACATATCTATCTTTGTTCCCCCATCAAGTATGGAATTGCGTTAGAAAATAATGGCACAAATTATCAAAAAGGAAAAATACTGAAGCACCTGGAAATATATTTTAAAATACTGGGGGCTTCCCTGGTGGTGCAGTGGTCGAGAGTCTGCCTGCCAATGCAGGGGACACGGGTTCGTGCCCTGGTCTGGGAAGATCCCACATGCCGCGGAGCAACTGGGCCCGTGAGCCACAACTACTGAGCCTGCGCGTCTGAAGCCTGTGCTCCTCAGCAAGAGAGGCCGCGATAGTGAGAGGCCCGCGCACCGCAATGAAGAGTGGCCCCCGCTTGCCGCAACTGGAGAAAGCCCTCGCACAGAAACGAAGACCCAACACAGCCAAAAATAAATAAATAAATAATTAAAAAAAATAAAATAAAATAAAATAAAATACTGGTTAAGTAAAATCCATCAATATAAATTTTAATACTCAAAATATGCTATCTTCTGTGCCTTACTGTTTTTATTGATTATATATGAACACAAAGTTGAATTATGCTACAAACTTCATGATCTCGATAATCAATAAGGTTTTTCATTGTATTATCTATCGGCATTTTTGTAGTTTGGAGATTTTGCTGAACTCCTGCTTTAAGAACATGGTAGCACCCTGCCCTCTGGGAGCTTTCTAAGGCTTTCAAATTTCACTCTCCAGCTATAGAGTCATTTTCATAGAGGGTAGGAATCCTTCCTGACTCAACTCCGCTTAGGAAGAATTCATCCAATTATTTACTGATACACTATATTCCTGTCATGGGACTGGGGTGAGGTCTAAAATTATCTGTGCCACATAAAAGCCACGAGAGTTCTTGCGACATGCAAGTATATCTTCCTGCAACTGATCAGAAACTGATGACGCTGTGAAATGATATGAAAACACACAACCAGACTTGTAGGTAGAATCGCGCTATTTATTTTGTGGGCATCACTGCCGTTGAGATGAAGATGTCATTCAAGTTTGGTTTTGTGCCCTAAAATTAGCCATGTTCCTCCTCGGCATTTGCATCCCCAAAGATGGTAATTGTTCTTCCAGCACTTTGTTTAATTTCGGTGGCATTTGCTATTTTGTATGTCATCCGTCTTCTTGAGGTCCTGTCAGTGATCGATGAGGCGAGTGATTGTCCCTGTCAGCCTGCCTTAAAGAGCCCATGAAAACGAGCGCCTCAGAACCTGCTCTCAAGCAGCCGGGCTTCTGATGTGTTCATTTTCACGCCCCTCTTTGGCTATACTCTATTACTTTCATCTTACGTGCTATTTTATAATGTGACCTTAGTAATAAAAAAAAAACCTACTTGAATTTTAAGTGGTAGTTGAGAGAAAGCAATGCTGTACAAAAGAAGAAAAGAGGAAAATAGGTTTTCATTTTAAGGCATTGCTTGTTGTATGCAAGAGTGTTAATCAAAGCTGGAATGAAGCTTTCAAATCTCAACAACATAATACATTAGGGCCCCTGAGTCTCTGGTGAGGGAAATATGTTTTTTTCATTTTATACAAAACATAACTTCTTTGATAACCTTGTTTTTCTTCATTATATAAAATATGATTTTATATATTTTATTCAGTTTCTGGTTGATGTAGCTTACTATAGTGTTATGGCGTTTTACATGAAATGAGCACATGATATTAAGAATATTGTCACCTGTAAATACGGGCGCATATGAGAACAGGTGTTCAAAATGTTCCAATTAGCTTCCTGAATTTTTTGGAGGACTTACTACTGACTGAGGTGTGCATTAAAAAATTGAAAATTCTCTTTTAATTATGCCTCTCTCTGTGTTAAATGTATACCCAGCTAACATCCACTTCAAAAATTTTATAAAGATAAAATGCTTACAGAGTAATTAATTAAAACAGTAGTTAGTATTTTTGTCTTTGTATTTTCCTCTCTGGCATTCTACAATTAGAGTTGTTTTTAGGCTTCACTGCTTCAGGAATATTTTTTGGCAGGACAGAATGCAGGTGTAGTACAAAGTCAAGGTTTGACCTCTATTTTGTAAAAGCCAAATCCCATTGAGAAAATGAAGCTAGCTGGGTCTAATAATGAAGGCAGAAGGAGAAAATAGTTGAGGTCAAGGAGATGGAAAGAAAGGGATTCTATTTTAAGAAACCTGGGAGAGGAAAGTCTTCTAGGATCTAGCCCCACTTCTTCAGAGAGGTGGGAAAATCAAGACTTTAGATGCAAGTGGAGGAAAGGAGCGCTCAGAACGCACTAGGCAACAGATACCCAGCTGCATCCAAGAATCCCATGTTCCCAGATGGCATGGAGGTCAACTTGAAGGGGCCTCACTAATAACCCAAGAGCTGAGGACCTCCCCCACTGAACTGGAATTGTGCCAGGACTTTCACAATCCTGGTGGGATGTGGAAGGCAGATATGGCTGTCTAGTGTGTTCAGGCTGCTGTCACAAAGTGCTATAGACAGAGTAGCTTATCGGCAACATTTATTTCTCACAGTTCTGGAGGCTGGGAAGTCTCCAGATCAAGCCACCAGCAGATTTGGTGTCTGGGGATGGCCTGGTTGGCCAGCCTCCTTCCTGTAATCTCACAAGGTGGAAGGGCCAGGAGAGTTCTCTGGAACCTCTTTTCTGTGGGTACTAATCCCATTTCCCAAGGTCCCATCTCCTAATATCATCACCTTGGGTGTTAGGATTTCAACATAGGAAATAGTGAAAGAGGGGCACAAACACGCAGACCTGAACCATGGTCTTTGATTTTGAATCAGGTGGATTTAAAGACACTAATGAAATGCAGTATTTCTCACACCTAAACATAGCTAGAGATAAAGATGTTGGGAGAAAAGTGGTTTATATTCAGATATATTTCTACACCGCTTTTCATTTCAATGACATGTAATACCTAAAGTTAATGCAAACGAATGACCAAAAAAGCTTTGGATGTTCCGAAAACACAAAGCAATAAGATACCACAATTTTAGTTACTTTTGCAATTATTAACGAGTGTTTGAATTTTCTTTTTTAAATAAACATTTATCATGGAAGTGTATGAGGCTAGTAATCAATTTTCCAGAGAGAAACTGTTGCTATGTCATAAAAAGTCCTTGAGATAAGGCTCAAAAGGAAGTTAGGGTGGGAGCTGGTCTACTTTCCCTCTCTCAGCTATCATATCTTCCCTGATACCACCAGCATTAGCTACAGCTGATACCGTCCTGTTATCACTTTCCTTAGAGAACATTTCCTTACCTGATTTTAGACTCAGCACAGAGTATAGAAGTTGTTTAGTGTATATTATCAATGCACTAAGGTGGTTTTTGGTTTGTGTTTATTTGCCAACCTACAAGGGAGTACGTGGTATACACATGCAAATTATAATAATCTACCTGCATAGATAAATTAAGTTCTGTTCCTGTTTCCTGGTTTTTCTATTATTTCTCTTCCATTAACTCTGCTGGAAGGTTCAGACCAAGTTTTGTTGCTATATCCATAGGTGACATTCTGCATTTCTGTCCTTCCATCCTGCTAGGATTGTTTTATCCTATAGCTGTATCAAAAACACTCAACCTCTCTACTCTAGTCAGTATTCAAGAATTTAGCCTAAAATCAAATGGCATTAGGTTTGGTGCAAGTTTAAGGCAAAGCAGAACATGACTGTGGGTTGACTTTGAAAAATGACTTTGAACTTGGAAACCTGGTGTCTGACACTCACACAAAGGTTGTCAACTTGAACACAAGCCTGAAACCCATCAAAAGGGTCAATTTAATCCTAGAAATTGGACCCAAGGTAAGGGATCAGACAAGAAAATTCTTATGGACAGGAAATGTTAAGAGGCGGTGACTAACAGACTGTAGCTTGTATATATTTAGAAATAACTCAAAAAGTATAATGAGTCATACTACTGTCATTTTTTTAATTCTGTGTGTCTTTTATGTGATTCCTCCCACCACGAAATCATTGTTAAGATACCTGGGAAGAGATCCATTATAATCATACGAACATATTTAAAATATTGTAAATGGTAGTTACTGTAAAATGTTCCATAATGCTATGATTTAGGTTGTGTTTTGGCGCTATTATGTCAGTAACATAATTCCTAGGGCCCAGTACCTAGGAATGTCAAAATTCCATACTGTAGTCTCTTTCTAGGGCTTTCCAAGATATGATACGTAGAGACATGCAGGAAAATAAAACTCCTATCAAAGAGTTGTTTGTTACAATTAACAAGAATGCCATTTATTTCAATTTATAAAAAGCTTTTTACTAAGTCTGATAAAACCCCCATTCAGGGCTGCCAACTAAAAGATCTATCAGAGTGTAACAGAAAGAAGGAAGGAGGGAAAAAGAGGTGGGGATGGGATAGGAAGGGATGCGCGTCCTCTCATCTACCCATCTGCGTGGACCCAAAGGAAGAAGAAAAGCAGCCATGCTGCGTTAGGAGGCTGGACCGTGCCTACGTCTGAATCAGGACCATGAAGAGCAAGGTTATCCACTGAAGCCCTGTGTTAAACAGTGTCTTGAGCTCAGACCCATGAGATAAGTAGCTGGGAAGAGTTGGGCTTCTCTTTACCTTATAGTTAAGAATTAGGTAACAAGGGAAACAAAATTCTCCCTTTAAAGTGACAAAAATCTAACTGTAAGTAAAGTGTTTTGTTAATTAAGGGCAACACATAGGGGATTGCAAATCTCTCTATATAGATTAAGAACATCCTGTATATACAACATATACTAAGTAGAAGCCTCATTGTATGCATTTTACCTTGTTTGTTCAAGTTCTGCAGAGAGGAATGAGGACAGATTTCCTATGGACACAAGGAAAGGAAACACAACAGACAGAAAAAGGCACAACTTCCCAAGCACTGTTTACGTAATGCAGTGATCAAGTCAACACAGCATTTGAACCTTTGTGGTAGACATACTTCTCCTCTGAGTCCATTGACTTTAAAAGAAAAGAAAACATTTTCGTGGCCCTCTGAACTGGGGTACATCAGCCCAGCAGAGGGCAGAATCCTAGAGTCGCAGGCAGGTGGGTCCTGAGATGGAGGAGAGGGGACTCGAGCTGAAAGTGCCAATAATGAACAGTGTTACTCTCATAGGGTCCGCCTGTGGAACATGACCGGTTGTCCCTCCAGCAAAGTACACTAGGATCCAAATAAATGTTCTCGTCCTGCATGAGCAGATTTGTGTGCCAGCAGATTCCGGTTCCCACGGATCCATGTACCAAGCTGCTTTAAGAAATACAGTCTGGTAACCAAAAAAAAAAAAAATTAATAAATGAAAACCTCAATTAAATAAAATTGGGAGACCAGAAGGGGGAGCTCTCACACCCTGTGACTAAAGCAGAGCCCGACAGGAAAAAGAAAGATGACTCCTTTCCTGGCAAGGACTCAGTCAGTGCAGAGCTACAGACTACACTATAGCCCTCCTGACTTCCTTGTCCTCCCTAGGAGGGTGTTCTTCCCTTGCTGTGCAGGGACTTGCACGTGGCTCGCCATGGTTGCAGACCCCAAACTGCAGTTCTCTACTGATCCCAAATAAACCCGTCATTGCTGGAGAATATCTGGCCGTCTGTTTGTTTCAGGTCAACATTCTCGATTCCATTCTGTGTTTACAATACAGTCTTCTGATTCTTTTCTTACAATTTTCTATAGTGGAAGGATATTCCCCTTATATGTTTTTTTCTATGTTTACATTCCCCTACTTTTAAATGTATTTTGTTTTCTGTTTTGCTAACACTATGAGGGAAGAAAATAGAAGCATATTGTCCAGCTGGCAGTGGAAATTCTTATTTTAAGGAAAGGTTTTATTTATACTTAGATAGGGATCTTTGTAAGCTTTTTTTTCCTACCTGAAAATGAAGTCTTGCCATTTGCAGCAACGTGGATGGACTTTGAGGGCATTATGCTAAGTGATATAAGTCAGACAAGGACAAATATCATATGATTTCACTTACATGTGGAATAAAATAAACAAACACAAACACATAGATGCAGAGAACAGAGTAATGGTTACCAGAGGGGAAGGGGATGGAGAAGGGCAAAATAGGTAAAGGGGGTCAACTGTATGATGACAGTTGGAAGCTAAACTTTTGGTGGTGAGCTTGCTGTAGTGTGTACAGAAGTTGAAATTGTACATATGAAACTTATATAATGTTCTAAACCCGTTAAAAAAACCAAACAAACAGACTATGAGTTAAGGCTCCTCAATTGGGATTCACAGATGATTTTTCCTGGACCTCTGTGTTAGGCCATTTGAACTCTGAAAAGAGCATCTAGTCGAATATGGACATATTTAATGGTCCATCATTTGTACATACAATCAAGGTTGGGTGAGGTGGAAGGGTGGGAAAAAGATGGATTCCAAACGTGATTTTCATTTACATTTGGGAAAAAGACCCAGAGAGAGAATGCCCATGTATTGGAAGCTTCTCTTCAATATGCCTCAGTGGTCAGACATGTGGGTTGTCTTTTGTTTTTTTATTCTTAATAAATCAAACTTTGGGGAACTGTTAAAAAAAAAAAAAGTGAATGATGAGTAAGAGTAAGAGAGAGAGAGAAGAGAAGACTGAAAAGTAGATAAAAAATAAAATTAAGAGGAAAGTATCTCTAAGTAAGTTATGAGTATAAAAACCATCAGGTGATAGATGCTAATGACCTGGGAGCATCATTGGCCTCACCTGGGAGTCTGTGGAAAATGCAGAAGCTCAGGAGCCACCCAAGACCTACTGAATAACGATCCGCATGTTAACATATCGAAGTGATGTGCAGTGTTAACAGTTCAGAAACCGAGGCCTAGGGAACAATGTTGCTCTTTCTACAGTGCATTATTTAAAATCACACCCCTGGATTAAAGGATACCTAATTTCAAATCCATCTTTGCCGCCTATGAGGAGTTTCTTAGCTTCCCCGTGCCTGTCTCCTCATACGTAAAGCAAGCTTATTAATTATCTACTTCTATGGATAGTTGAAAGAATTAAACATAAAAATCCATGCAAAGTGATTATAACACCCAGTAACTGTTAGTAATTTGTATTATTACTTCTGTAGAGGAACCATGGTGTAGCTGAAAGTGGATGAATCCAGGATTTAGATTCTTGGACTCCTGTTTTAGAAGCTTACTGGCTGTGGGACTTTTGGTAAATTGAATACCCATTCTGAGCCTATGTTTTCTCAAGTGTTAAAATGGAATATTAATGCTTATGTGAGGAACATTCTAAAGTGTTCTTAAAATGACACTTTTTAAAGTACTTTAAAATGATTAATAATGTAAATGCAAGCTATTATTATTATCATTCATCCTAATGATAGCTACTGGGGTCCAATCTGGTTTGTATCAGATGGAGATTGACTCCATCTATAGCTGGATCAAACGACATATTAGTGTAAGTTTATAGAAAAGTGCAGGCACTTCAGACAAGTCTAAACCTTGTCTTTACTCTCTCTGATACCCGGAGGAGTCTGCACATGGCCATGGCCTACGGAATGCCAATTTGGGGTGCTTCCACAGAACAAAGTCCAGACATCTGGCTCATAACATTCAGAATCCTCAATGGATAGACTGTCTTAGAGCAGGTAATGATATAAACAATTTATGTTTTTTCACGCATGAGAGGAAATGACCTTCATAACTTACTTGTAGCTTCATTTCTTATTACTTATGAGTCATTCAGTAAATGATAGAAATAGATTATATTGTTCAACGGCCCTTTGTTATATATTCCCACTGTAAATGGATATTTTTCATTGTCCTGACATATTTGCAACAATAATGTGTTTTCAGGCTATAAATATTGATGGAGCAAAGATGTGTGTGTTTGCACTTTGGATACTTGATAAGTTTCACCAACACCTGTAGAATGAACATTAGCAGTTCTGGGAGGCTGTACTTATCCCCCAAAGGACAGTTCATGCCGCAGGGGCTTAAAAAATATCTTTCATTAAATGAGTTGTTTCCACTAAGCAATTACTTAATTTTAACTGATTTTTAACTAAGGTTGAACTTTATCGTGAATATTAATCGCTGCAGGGGAACTTACAGATATGCCACATTATCTGATCCCCTGAGTGAGTAAAATGTTTTAAAATTTAATCTAGAATTATATAAAGGCAGTTTTTATTTAGAATGATCTCGACTAATTGACGTTTGTCTTTAATCAAAACCTGATGGAAAGGTAGATATATAATCTAAATGCAGAAGGATTTGGTCATGTGATATGTGCAAGAAATAGGCAGGTTGGAATGGAGGAGAGGTTTGAGAAGAAAAGCTGAAGTAGGTCTCTTTCACACAATAATTGCTGTCATTTATTTTTAAACAAAAGCAACCTTTCTTTAGTTTTTTAAAAATAAAATTCTGTAAACTTCTGTCTGTTAATTTAAATGGTCTAAGAATAGAGCTTATTAAAAAGCAGATGCACGTCTTTCCTTTGTTAAACTTTTAATTTTTTAGGGCTCTGGACAACTCATCTTTCTAACAAATTTAATCTCCTTCTTATGTTTCTTTTCTTCCCTCCGTTTACAACTGTAGCTTAAACAAACATGCAAACAACTTATTTGCATTTTAGCCCCTTCTTGAGCTCACTGTAGCTCCCTAACTTTCCGAGGTTTCTCCTAACAGAAACGTTATTTAGGGAAAGATTCTTGAAGGATGGTCAATCCAGATATTTCTCTGGATAACCTAAAAATCCACCTCTAAACCGAGCAGACTCTCAAGGCATGCATCTTTAGAATATTTTAAATTGGCGCCCCATAGAATTACTTGTCATACATTTTGATTTTAGCCTGTTACTTCTTTTCACTGGAGCTTTGCTTGAGAGATTTTATCCCTGGAAAACTGTGATGTGTGAACTACAGCCTTCCATGATTCTTCACATATTTAACTGAGAGAAGTGTTGTTATTAATAGTTCTATTTGAGGAAGCTAGCCCTGAGGTGTACTTCTAAGACAAATATCATTTTAGGTTCTGTTCGTCATGGCATAGGGGCCACTGGCTGAAACTTCAATAGAACCAGCTCTGCAACCAACTAGGACCTTCCCTTCCCCACTTCCCCGTTGGAGGGCGCTTAGTGTCATTGTCTTCTAAAAGCAGCTGCTGTTACATCCAGGGCCTCATCATCATGCTGTCAAAGGTAACACTGGGAGCTTTAAAGGGAACCCAGCAAGTACTTTCCCCAATAATAGCACTTTGTGGAGAAAGGTAGAACATTTTAGTTCCTGCCGTGAGCTTTTTCACAACCCAAAGTCAGAAAAGGTGACTCTAAGTTACAGTTTCACACTATGGTCCCTGAATTGAAGAACTAGAAAGTGTCCCAGTGGAGGCACTGAAGAATAGGACTATGTTTGATAAGGGATGACTTATGGCTCAAGCCAGAAAAACACAGGGCGTGAGAATGTTAAGATGCCAATACTCGGGACTCTCTGTGTTCTTATCACCCAATCTTGGCTTCTGGTCAAAGTGTGAAGGAATGTTACAAAACTAGGTACCTGAATGGCTTGAAGGACAACATCTAGGTCTGGGCTCTTGGAACTCTGAATTAACATTAAGTAATGAGATAACTAATAGGAATAGAATTGGTCCAGATATTAAATTAAACAAAGAAGAAGAAAAAAAACTGACTATATATTTAGTTCCTGTCATAGCAATTGTGCCTCCAAATATCCCTTAAGTCACTCTTTCCTCTCCATTCCCACTGACATTGTCTGTAGTAAACTACCCATCAGCTTTTACCTGATGGTTGAAAGTCTTTCTAAGTGGGTTCCTTGCTTTGAATCATTTTCATTTTTCCAATTTATTGTCCCTACTATTTAGAGTCAGAATAACCTAAAACAAATTTCTTACAGTTTCATCCTCAGTTTGGAGACATCCTTTGATGTCTCCCCACAGCTTTTTACAGAGCTGGCAAGAAGTTTCTTGACCTGGACTTTCTCTACCTCCTCAAGTTCATCGGGAGGCTACTGTGGCACAGGGATTATGAACACATACTACAACCCACCTGCCAGAGTTTGAAGCTCTTGTGCTCATGAAACGGCCTGTGCTTGTCCCTTAGTTTTATATATAATAGGTAACGCAGGGACGTAACTGTAGTAAGTGTCTCATAACGTTGCTGTGAGGATTAGAGGGAACTGAGATGATGTGTGTAAATGTCAAGAGCGGGGTTTGGTGCACAGGGATCACCCTTCCCCCTTTTCTTCCCTGCTGCACATGCCCAGTCTTCCAGAGCTCAAGTCCCACTGAATTATGTTCGGTTCCCCAGAGGAGGCGTGCTGTTTCTCTGCAGGTGCCTGTGCACTCACTCCTCCTTGCATGTCAGTGCCAAACCTCCCCCGCCTCAGGACCACTGCCAGTGGTCTCTTCTCTTCTGGCCCTGATGCTCCCAGTGTCCACATACACAGCACATACCCTGGGGTGTTTTCTGTTCATCTTACAAAATTCATCTCAAGTATTATTGAATATCCCAAATTTTCATAGAAACTCTTTGGCTTAAATAACAAACATGGAAGGTACAAGAAGGAAACTGACTTCAGGGAAATCTTAAGCCAGGAATCATCAAAGCCTTCTCTCTTCCTCGTTATTCTCTGCCATTGCAGATGGGCTTTTCACTGAGGACAGCTTAGAACTGATGATATCCTTCAGGTTTAGGAGCCCTAGGAGAACAGAGAACGTCAAAAACAAAAATGACAGTGGCATTATTGCAGGAATCCACTGCTATTGCCATCTTGGATCTAGCTTTAAGCAGAGAGGAAAACAGTCTGTATGTAATGAAACAGAGTTCATTTAAACTTATCAACACTTAGATTGAAGCATTATCTTTTTTGCAGGTCAGTAGTCTAGGAATCAAAGGATGGAGAAATGGTTAACTTTTTTTCAAAAAAACATTTAAAAAATTTTACTTATTTATTTATTTATGGCTGCGTTGGGTCTTCGTTGCTGCACGCGGGCTTTCTCTAGTTGCGGTGAGCGAGGGCTACTCTTCGTTGCGGTGTGCGGGCTTCTCATTGCAGTGGCTTCTCTTGTTGCGGAGCACGGGCTCTAGGTGCACGGGCTTCAGTAGTTGTGGCTCGCGGGCTCTAGAGCGCAGGCTCAGTAGTGGTGGCCCACGGGCTTAGTTGCTCCGCAGCATGTGGGACCTTCCTAGAACAGAGCACGAACCTGTGTCCCCTGCGTTGGCGGGCGGATTCTTAACCACTACGCCGCCAGGGAAGCCCGAAATGGTAAACTCTTGTCCTAGAAAGGGAGCACATTCACAAAACACTTATACACAAGATATAAAGTGGGGTTGATTGGGAAAAACTTTACAAGCAGAGATGTAGCAAAGTGCACACACTTCCTTGAGATCCCTTTATTTCACAAAGATGTGTGCTCAGGCCAGGCTTGACCCTGCAGACCAGTGGCCAGTGGCCAGTGGCAAGAGGTTTTACTCCAAAGTTTTCTGTGCATAGAGCAAAGACTTTATGACCAGGTAGCAATGAAAGCTCCTTGTTCCAGGAGGTTAGACCTTGTTCAGTGAAGCAACCATGGCTCAGGGTCTGTGCTTCTGGAAGCTATCTTTGACCAGCTGTCTCTGCTAAGCTGCTGAAATGGGGCAGAAATGAGCCTTCAGAGTTATCCTGATCTCTCTGTCTCTCTTCAGTTTTCCACAGAGCTCAAGGTGAGTTTGAGTTCTTTCCACCCAAACTATTCTTAAAACAATAGACTTGAACATACTCAAAGCGGTATAAGCTTACCTAAAGTTGATCTAAAAGTTAAAAATTGTTGTTGCTTAAACTCTTACTTAAGATTGCAATAGAACTATTTCGTTTGATTATCTTCACAATTAATCAATCATTAATTCAAGCTGGACTCTTGGAAGTTTGCTTCCATTCGTGTATTTTCTGTCATTTTTGTATTTATTCTTTTATTGCATTTATATGTTTCAATACCTGAAATCCTATCATCACTTAACTTTATTTAGCAATGGCAGTTTCACACTTATTTCAACAATTGCAATCATGACACTCAAATGACCTTTCCTTGAGAGATTGTATATCAAATTCAGTATGCTCAACTGACAATATAGTTTCCATATTGTACACTACAGTATATCAGATTTAAGCTCTTGTTCTCAAAAAACGAAAAGGTTCTGTTTCCCTTGCAGCCATTTGCATCTAATTAACACAGTCTTTGTAAAAATCCATTGCTATGGTGATAGAAGTTCCATACTAAAAAAGAAACTTTTAAAATGCCAGCTCAGTATGTCACATATTTACAACTCTTTGATAATGTCGCCATCTTATCATTCTAATCTTGTTACCATCCCTAGATAGAAACAAGTATATCTTTTACTTTGAACTTTGCTGTAGTTGCCCTAAACAACAGATTTCATAATGAACTGCATTGATTACTTTTGATGTGACTTGTACCTGTGCACTTCAGTTTTAGCAAGGGCTCTGTCATGTCATGTTTGTACCTTTGACAAGCTGACCCAGTTCTCAAAATGCTTTCAGATCTATGGTTGAGTTATTAACCTAAATCCCTGTCTGGATGGGTTTGTGCATTCGACATCTTTCTCATAGGAGCAGGGAGCTGTGAAGGCTGGACATGATTCGTAACTCCCTACCCTTACTAGGAACTTAACTGAAGCATGGTTTGCATGTGAGAACAAGACATCAATTGAACAATTCAGTTTTCTCTTAAGCTGTATTCAGGGAAGTTTAACTGTAAAGTTTACTCCAAACTATAACTTAGCACACATCAGTTTATCTTAGAAGCAAATTATTTACAAATTAAAATGCATCCAAGTTCTTTAACTATGTTTAAGTTGTAGAGGATCTGGGCATGTGTGCATTGCTACCAATTTTATCACTATGCTGTCATAAGGATCTTTAGCATACAGAACTACAATGAATGTGGTGGTTCAGGGATTAAAATCTCCTTAAATACTCATTCGCATGACAGACTGGAGCAATTAGTGTAGAGTAACAATGGTGCCTGGATAACAAGAGCGTCTCATATATTTCCACTCAGAGTCATCTTCCATTATAATCATCCTAATGAAAAAATCACAGTGGTTGAATGGAACTGCCATTGGTAAAGCATTAAAAAAATAAAAAGAGATGAACACTCAAAAACATCATTAAAGTCACATTAAGGAACTGATTGAAATTGACCAGAAAGGGAATAATCGTGGAACTGTCATTACTGCCCCTTTCTTAGAGCTTTCAGTCCAGGTGTTATGGAAATCTCATGTCAGTGGGTGCCTGTACTGTAATATCTTCACAGAGTATTGTGTGTGGAGAATGAAACGACAGACCTAATGATTCTAGAAGCTTTTATTCGTCAGCTAAGGTTCAGTCTTTACCATGGAATCTATTCTCCATGTAGCTTCCATCCATGTCTGGAAAGTTACATAAAGGAATTGAATAAAAAGCAAATTATGCCATATTGGCTGTATCAACTTTTTTTTGCTTTTAATTTCACTTAGAACCTGGCTGTGTTTAGCATATTCACATTCCTGTTTTCAGTTGATTTCTCTTCCTGCTCCTTTTCATTTTCTCTTTTTGTCAAAAGAAGAATTAAAAAAAAAATCCATGCCCAAAGTGAAGATAACAAGTCAGAAGGAGAGATTTTACAGAGATTGATCTCTAAAGAAACAGAGTATAAAATAGATGGAGTGGAATTGGTTTGTTGTGACGTCAGTGTGCCGTGCTAGCAGTTGGGGGAAGAATGTGTGTGTGGACTTGGGATGCCAGGGTTCAAGCCAGGACGGCTGATGATGCTGCAGTGAGAGAACGTGTTGATAGGTAGGCTCACTGGGCACCGCTTCCCCCTGGTCCTTGAATAACAGGCCCAGTATTGAGCTGCCACACTTGGCAGGTAACAAATCGAAATTAGCTCATTTGCAAGTGAAATAGTCTCACTGAATTAGCCGGCCTGAGATGTTCTTTCCAAGCGTATTACTATAGTATGTTGAAAACCTGCTATTGATTGTTAGAATGTGAAGAGGATATTTCTATTGGGATTCTAAGTTTGGGCAGAGGGAAAAGGGGGGATAAGTTATGCCATGTTAATAAGCCACAGCATATTTAACATAAATACAGTGGCTGCTCGTTTCATGTATTGTGATTGCTGAATGGAATATTTGAAATACTCAGCAATTCTGCCAAAAATGCTTTGAGTACATGCACAGGGGCCTTGGTGTATCATTTTTGATATTCACTTTCTCTTCTTTCATCAGGTTTTGGACAACCCTCAGGACATTTCTGTGTTCCTCAAACCCTTTATAAAACAGAGCAAAGTAAAGATTTTGATGGAAAGTTTCTTTTCTTACAAGCTCTGACTTCTTTGTACATTGGTACATGATTTCCTTTTGCACAGAATTCCAGTTCCACCTTCATTTGACACAATTGAGTGGTGTATAACCTTGGAATGAGCAAACAATGTCAGCATATATCAGACAAACAAGAGAATTCATGTTATAGAAAATTGGAAAATGCTTGCATATAAAATCAAGGATCTTAATGTGAATCCAGTGAGAGGTCTAGAAATCAAAATACTTTCCTGCCCTTCAAAGGGATATATGATTCCTATTTGATGCCCTGCTGTTTGGCTGCCTATTTATAACAATGTAGCTGAAATTACCAGATTATTACTATGTTGATGATCACTAATATGAAGCAGCCAGAGATTTTACAAGGTTTCTTTAAAATGTTTGGTATCAATCTTGTTATTTGTCAGCATGTCAGTTTCCTAGGGCTGTCATAACAAAGCATCACAAACTGAGAGGCTTAAAACGACAGAAATGTATCGTCTTACAGTTCTTGAGGCTAGATATCCACAGTCAAGGTGCTGGCAGGGCCCTGCTCCGTCTGAAGCCTCTAGGGGAGGATCTCTTCTTGCCTCTCCCAGTTTCTGGTGGCCCCAGGTGTCCCTTGGTTTGTAAGGTAACTTCAGTCTTTGCCTCTGTCTTCACATGATCATCTTCCTTCTGTGTTTCTGTCTCCTTCTTGTGTGTCTGTGTCCAAATTGCTCTCTTCTTATACCGACATTGTCATATTGACCTCATCCTAACATGATGGCATCTGTAACAACTCTATTTCCAAATAAGGTCCCTTTCACAGTTTCCAGGGTTAGAACTTCCACATATCTTTTTGGGGGACACACTTAAGAATAGTATTGATTTTAGGTAGGGACAGGCTCTAATTTTTGCATAGACAAGGCCATCTGTTAGCTTAGGTAATAAACAGGTAAACTGTGGGAAAAGTCTTCGTAAACATATTAAGGAGATAGTTCCATCCAGAAACTGAGAGCACCTACCATTCTGTATTGAAAATTTAATGGTGAGATCATATGGATTGGGCACAAGAAATATCCATAGACTGGAATCATTTGTCATTATATTAGAATTGCCTGCTTTATTTAAAACCAGATTCTTCAGTTTTCAACTACTTATTAACCTTTTATGTCTAATAAAATAATTTTGATAATCTTATTGATTTTAATTTTTCATAAGTTTTAAGCACTTTAAGTTTGTTAGCCTGAGCTCCAAAATATTGTCCCAACTGCATTTTTTCAAGTAAATTAAAAAGAAATGTGGGATGATCTTTCAATATTAAATATAAAAATTATTTTTCTAGTTGTAACAAATCTTTTGATTTTATGTTATATGGACTTTTGCATGGATATAACTAAAAGAATGTAGTAACAATATGGTATATTTTTATTCAGAGAACTAGAAAAATTTTAATTCTGAATTTCGTTTAGAAGAATTTTTCTCAATATTGCTAAAGAAAGAAAAGTTACAGCTTTACTATTTGCATGCAGCCATGTCTAAGAAATGTAATAGAGCTTCCTTAAGGATACACATAGGTAAGGGAATGGATTTAGCATCTATTATCAAATCTTGAGTATATTCTGTTTCCTATATTCTCCCTAATGGTGAGAATTATGAGTGTCTCTCATAAATGGTACTCACTTAAGAAGACTTTAATTTGTTAATAGGATATCTGTTTTATTAAAGTAACATTGAATAGGGTTTAAGAGCATGGGTTCTAAAGTCAGTCTACCTGTTTCTGCATATCACCTCCATCACTGACTAACTCTGTGAACTTGGCCTAATCAATTATCTTTTCTGGGCTTTAGTTCTATAAACTGGTAATAACAGTACTAATTTGTTACTAAGAGTTGATAAGAAAATTAAGTGATTTAATAGAGTCAAACACTTAGAATAATTCTTGGTATGTAGAAAGCAGTATGGTAATCTTAGCTATTATTCCTATTCCTGTTTATATTGTTGCTAATATTATTACGATGATATAATTACTAGAGGATAAAGCTACAGTGACGACAGCAGTCAGCCAAAAAGTCCAAGTCACTGCTTCAACCACTCTCTTCTCTTTACCGTCCCCATTTCCTCCACAATCCCCAGCACATAATTAAGTAAAGGATACAGTAAGAATATTCTGGAATGATGTCCTCTGACTGCATTGCTGACATACCTCACCCCACACAGAAATAAGGGTCCTCTTTTGGTTTCCCTCCAGTATTTTTCTGTAATCTATGCATTATTTTCTAAGCTACACTTTTCCA
The DNA here is from genome assembly GCF_965194805.1 of Balaenoptera borealis. Classification (NCBI taxonomy): domain Eukaryota; kingdom Metazoa; phylum Chordata; class Mammalia; order Artiodactyla; family Balaenopteridae; genus Balaenoptera; species Balaenoptera borealis. The sequence goes on along the minus strand of NC_138880.1, from coordinate 34,680,290 downwards.
CATTAAAAAATCAAAAATGTCTGCACAGAGACCTTACATGAATGTTCCTAACAGCCTTATTCCTAATACCCTCAAACTTGGAAAAACCCCAAATGCTTGTCAGCTGGTGAATGGATAAATAAATTGTGGCATACTATATAATGGAATACTACTCAGCGGTGAAAAAGGACCAGACTACTGATAAATGCTATACGATGGATGAATCTCAAGAGCATTATACTAAATAAAGGAAACCAGACACAGAAGAGTGCATACTGTGTGATTCTATTTATTTGACGCCCTCTAGGTGGGAAAGCTGTAGGGACAGAAACAGGGTAGCGTCTGTGTGGGGCTGGGGAAGAGTGTGGTGGGGGAGATAGACCTTGAAAGGTCACGGGGAGATGTTGGTGGCGATGGAATTGATCTGGATTTTGATTATGATGATGGTTTTGAGATGGTATACATTTGACAAAACTCATCAAACTGTCCACTTTAAAAGAATGACTTTTACTCTGTGAAAATTATACCTGAAACTACATGCAGCCCAATGATCATAGCAACATTATTGACAATTGCCAAGATATGGAAGCAACCTAAGTGTCCATCAACAGATGAATGGATAAAGAAGATGTGGTGTAGAGAGAGAGTGGAATATTACGCAGCCATTAAAAAATATGAAATTTTGCCATTTGCAGCAACATGGATGAACTTGGAGGGCATTATGCTAAGTGAAATAAGTCAGAGAAAGGCAAATACTATATAATATCACTTATATGTGGAAGCTAAAAAATACAATGAACTAGTGAATATAACCAAAAAGAAGCAAACTCACAAACACAGAGAACAAATTAGTGGATCCCAGTGGGGTGGGGGAATATAAAGGTAAGGGCGTGGGAGGTCCAAACTATTGGGTGTAGTATAGGCTACAAGAGTGTATTGTACAGCATGGGAAATATAGCCAATATTTTGTAATAATGGTAAATGGAATGTAACCTTTAAAAATTGTATAAATTAATAAAAATAAAGACTCCCCCCCCCCAGAAAAAAAGGGAAAAGAAGTTCACATTTACTGAACACTTAGGATGAATTAGATACTTAGTTGGCCAGTCAGGTGGGGACTCGATTTATCCCTGAGTTGATGGAGAACACATGAAAGTAAGTTCATGGATAAAAATATAATATTGAAGGCTTTCATAGCTCCATATAACTTTGGGTTTTACTGGTTTTATAGTTCAAAACCTAAATACTTTACAAAATATATATAATAAGTTTAAAGCAACACTCTCAAGAGTTTGTGAGAATCACTAATGTCTCTGCAAATCTATTTAACTTACCATTGCAGTTTTGAATTTTCAGTTACCCGTTTTTCTTATTCTGCTACTACTAAATATTTCACTTTAAAATATAATAGTTTTTGTTAATTTAAAAGTCATTGTGTAGTACTTTGGGTGGGCAGAGTGTAGGTGTGTGTTTGTTTTTATAAAATAAATGTGTATTGTTCACTTTATATTGCTACAGATGTTTATTTCAAAACTCCCGAATTCCTCTTTAGCTTAACTTTCTAGAACATAAATCGCAATGAAACAGTATGTATTAAGAACCACGGACGATGGGCATTGTGCCTGAAGTCAGACATCACCTCGGACCCCTTCCTTGGCCCCGTCGAGGTTGTTTTGTGACGATGTGAAGGATATATGTCTGGTGGTTATGACTGCCACAATTTAAACACTTGCAAGTGATGGTTTTATACTGCATGTTTTCCAGACAAGAAAGCAAAATGAAATTTGACAGAATCTAAGAAAGCAGAAATCTTCACACAGTCTTGCAATTTTTCCCCATTTCCTTCTATGATAAATACATAAAAGATCTTTTTTTAAAAAAATATTTTTTGGGATGTTACTTTTAGAATACTTTGGTTTTTAGTCTCTCTTACTGTAAGTGTCTAAGTCAGGTACTTAATATTCTGTAAAACAATTATGTGCATTGAGGAAGTTGCTTACAAGGAAAACAAATGCTTTGAAACTGAACTAACAGAGAAATAGCAGGTTCAGCCAGGGGTTGGAAGTCCTTTATTCTTGTCGTATTTCTTTCACTGCTAATGTTTGGGTTTTTGGGTAAACTCTTCAAGTTATGTGTGTCCCTGTTTGTTCATTTGAAAAATTAAAGGATTGAGTTATATGACCTCTACTGGCCTTTCAAGCTCTAAAATGACTATATATTTGGTTTGGGATAAATATATATTTTGTACTTGAACCTGTCAGATAAATAGTAGATTATAGAGATTTTTTTTAATGATGGTTAAATATCATTATTTTTAAAATAATTTACAAAGGAAATGGCAATTTTGAAAGATAGTGATAGTCTGTAAGAATATATCATCTGTCCATACCTCCTCTATAATTTTTGGATATTGAGACAAGCATATTAAAGTGTTTGTTTATTTTCTTGTTTTAGGCTATCACCACTTTTGTCATTTAAATATTTAGCATTTTCCCTTTTGATTAAACTTGCCATGGTTTTCTTTACTTCTGCTTCTTTGTTCTTTATTTTTATTTCTTTCTTTTTGCCCATTCTTTCATCTTTTCTCTCTATATTTTATCCATTCCCTAAAGTCTTTTGCTATCTATGATTTGTGTTTCTAAACACTGAGATACCCTTAGGACATAAATTCTTTCATTTCTGTATTTTACATATTTTTAGACTATAGAAAGAATTTTGGGGCTTTAGCACTGGAGGGGACCCTGAGAAGTTAACTCATCTATTCTGATGTGCACCATTTGACCACGGTGTCATTGTCTTCTACATTTTGTAAAACTATTTCTGTGTGGCACAGCCTTGAGCCTGGCGCAATGTCTTCCTGAGGGAAATCGTGCTGTGGCATCAACTTGCCAATCCCTTCCCACATTAAATGAAATCTAATATTCTGTTATGCACACAGTGAGCTGTTAAAGTATATGAAGAGTCCGTGATATTACTTGCAAGTGAATCATGGTTTGATTTTTATAAGGACTTCTGTTGTTCTGCTACTAATATTCCCATACAGTTATTTCCCCACTATTTAACAAGGCAATAGAGATTTCTTGCGTAAGAAATGAACCAGAACATTAAGGCTGAGCCTTAAGGCCAGGTGTGGAATCTGCAGAATGATGGCCTCTCAATTCCATTAGCTCTCTTTTTGGTTACACAGCAACCTAGAGAAAAAAGAGGTTGGCAATCAGAGGAAACTCTCACTGTCCTAACCCTGGGCTGTAAAAGGATGTAAATGTTTCATATAATCATATTATCTTAGAAATGCAGCACATTTCATGTATTTACAGAGCATTTTCATACATCCATAAATAATAAAACAATGTAAAAGAAAAATACTAAAACCTAAATATTATCTTCAAAACAGAGATGTGCCATTTCTGATTACTAATAAAACCAGAATAAAACTGGAACTTAGATTCACATATTAATGCTTTAGCTACAATGTTATTATGTCTTTCATGCAATCGGAGATTGGCTTACTGCAAAGGATGGAAAGGAAGGGAGGCGTATGGGAATCGAAACACTTGTAAAAATCATGAGAACTGGACTCCAACTTTGATTTTTCCATCAAACTGCCATGTGAGAAACTGGGGACAAAATATTTGGTCCTTTTTTCTTTTCTGGGCTTCTGAGTACTCTTTTAGAGTAAGCATGTTAGGAGTCTTCTTTTTCTCAAATTTGATTATTCTGTCGATTCACAGAATAATCAAATTTGGGCAATTTTAATTTTTAGAGAATCTCACTATGAAATTTTTTGATCTAGTGACTTTGCCACATTAAAATTTGCCTAACATATTTTAACCAAGACGTAAACCTGGTTCTGAGCATTACTGTTTGGTCCATTGTTCTTTTCCAAATGATATTGATTCAGATATTAGAGTCTCAATGAAGCTCTCTTTTCAAAATTATGTTCAAAGGAGAATTTCTGCTATACTTTGTCTAGATTTGTAGGACATAGAACATGACCAAGAAGCCTTCACTTTCTATTTGTTTTTGTTTGTTTTTTGTGTTTTGTTTTTGCCCCCAAAGCATTCACTATTGAAATGAGACTTTCACAGATTTATTGAAAAGACAATCATGGCAATGAGATATTTTGAGACTTGAAAAAAATTAGAATAATAATAATAGTAATGTCCAGAGAAACAATAGTGAAGAAGATACAGAAATGTTTGGCACAAAGAAAACATTTCAGTGTTTCTCACCTAGTATGCCTGGCTTCCCAGCCTGTAATTGTCAGAGCTCAGTTAGAGATGAAGCTGCCGGCTCTGGGACTGCAGCCTGCCTCGCCGAATAATGTCCTTGATGGGTAGTGAGCGTCTAGGCTGAGAGCTACGAATGCGGAGGCCAGAGGCAGTGCCTCTGCCTTGTTACCACTTCAGTAGCCTGCTCGGCAGGAGTTAACATGTAGTTTGAACTGAGTCTTTCCCCCCTTGGCCACGACACCCAGTCTTCTCGTTCTGAATCCTTGCCTTTTTCGCTGTAAATTTCACTACATGAAAGGGGCGTGTCAAGTGATGCCCTTGACGGTCCGACCGCTCTGTTATATGATAAACCAATAGTGTGTGCTGCTTCGGGGCGACCTGTAATCACATATATGAAAATGTGCGCTTACCTAATGCCGCTGAGCACGATAGCTCTGAATAAGTCTTCTCTGGACTTAAATCAAATCCCATATTTCTCCCAGAAACACAAAAGGCCTTAAAACATACACACACATGCACATACAACATAACTGACTTTCTTAAAAAAGCCTAGCTTGGTAAGTGGTGCAAGAAAACATCCATTTCTGTTTTTGTTGTTTGCCTTTTCCTTTTTGTGATTTATCAACAAGATACGCCCACAATAATTCATAGCAAGATTTTCCCAATCATTAAAATATTTTTTATAACCATATTTGAAAGCATTTTTCAAATGTTCATTGTGGAAAGACTGCTGGTTTGTTACCTACGCTGGAATCTTTAAGTAAATTAATGGTATGTTTTATAATAGTATTAGTGGTGATAAAACTTGAAATCGCCTACCTAGCTAGCGTAGTGGTTTAAGCAATCAGGCTCTGAATTCATACTGCTTAATTTAAACTCTTTGTTTAGCAATGTGCTCGTTACGCAATCCTGGGCATGTTATTAAACCCTGCTGTATTCATTTTCTCTATCTGTAAGTGGGAATAAGAAATGACCTAACTTCCGCGTCATATTGTTGCTGACCCTCCCTAGTCAGTCCCCGGTAAGGGTCCTTCTGCCCGGTGTCCTCTGAGCCAAGAGAAGGAGACGGAGTTTGGTTCGGAAGCAGAGGAAAGCTTGGTTCTGCGATCAGCGAACGGAGCCGGGCCGGCTCAGCTCTGGGGGGCGGGGCTGCTCCTCGGGTCCCGGCGGCCGCGAGGGGGCGGTGTTCGCGCAGGGCCGGCGCGGCTGCGCAGCTCGGGCTGCAGACCTCGGTGCCGGGCGCAGCGTTTGTGCGCACGGTCCGCCCTGCCGAGGCGGCTGCGTAGCGGCTTCGCGCCGGGAGCCCTGGCCTGAGGGGCCGGGTGCGAGGGCTCTGCCCGCGGCCCCGGTGAGCACGTGACGCTAGACGAAGCGCAGAAGCAAAAGGTTAGACGTTACCTCACCGCCCAGAGTCCATGTTTTCATTTCTCCGCAATTGTTAATAGGCTTTGCCGCTGACGGTGTAGCGCCGTGTAAGATGTTAGACAAATTGTGAGGGCTCAGGAGCTACTCACTGATGCTTTACCACGACAGTTTTGTGATTACGTAAGAGAGAGTCTCATAGAATGGCGTGCTCAGAGCTACTTGTTTTCGAACTCTCTCACTTCAGTGCTTTTGCTTTATGTTCCGTTCTTAGCAGAACTACCTTTCCTCATTCTCTGGGTGGCCTGGACGACGCTCATTTAACGACTCGAACCCCACATGCCGTGTTCTGAGCTTCCTTTGGGGCTGCCCGGCCAGGTGAACGTGACCTCGCTCTTCGCTGCCCGTCCTTCTTGGCGGGGATCGCGGCCGTGGCGCGCAGCGCCGTGTCTCGCTGGCGGACGCCCGCCCCTTGCGTTCCTCACTGGTTCACGGTAGAGCTCCTGGACCACCTCCTTCTCCGCCCAGAGAGCGCAGTGAGTGAGGACGCCATGGGGTGCCGCAGGGAGGATGGACGTTCGTGCCGTCTTTAGTAGCTCTGTAACTTCAGGCAGATCGCTTAATTTCTTTTAGCTCCCGTATAAAAACGGGGTCTGCGTTGCGATGTTGTCCCACATCCAGAAACAGGATATTCACCAATTGCTTACTCATCTCTCGTACCCAGAATTACTCAGCAAAGTGGATTCTACTTGTGTTTTCTTTTAGTAACTAAATATTTAAAGAATCTCCATTAGATACTCAACAAACTAAATTCAGGCTGCAGATAATACAAACATGAATCTGATTGTTAGCCAGATTAAACAAATAGGCACTAACAGCTACTAGTAAAACATCAGCTAAATAAACCAATATTGAGAGCATAAAAACAATCGGTTTTTGGGGGCACTATAACTGATGGACATTGTTATGTTTGTGGATGTATATGTGTCACACACACACACACACACACACATTCCCATTAGGTCAAAGCGGTGAATCCTCAGCCGTGCAGAATTTAAGGGTTCCTTCCTCCCTTCTCCCCGAATCCCTTGTGGAGCCAGCGGAGCAGCTGCAGGGCACTTCGCAGTAAGAGAGCGCCGGCAAGGAGCGCCCAGGGGTCACAAGTCCCGCAGCAAAGTGCGTCCTGATGGACCCTCTCTGTGTACCGTGCCTCTGCTCCCCAGGGGTTTCCCCACAGATACTGTGCTGACTCGGTTTCGTCCTCTGAGCCTTTTCACATGGAGTGCAAAATGTCTGTGAAAAGCAGCCGGATGTTTAAAAGAAAAGAAAAACAATGGAGCAGAGTAAACATAAGCATTAACAGAAATTGAAAGCTGTGTAGAATTAGTAAGCAGTAGCCACTCCAAAAGCAGAAAGGAAAACCAGCTATTAGGAGAAAAAACAGAGAGATCCGGCAGGCAAAATACCTAAAATAGTCTTCATGTCATGGGACCTGAGTAAATCCTGCTTCCGTAAAATAAATCAATTGGTAGACAAATAGCTGATAAAGCGATAGGTAGACAGGTGCAGATACCGCGTACTACAGATTAACAATCAGTATTGAAGAATCCTGTATGACTTAGAAAATATCTCCACACATATTATCTCATTTTATATTAATGACAACGTGGTAAGCATGTCAATTTAGGCTTAATAAACCTATTTTATGGATGGAGAACTAACGTTCAGTTACGTGAAATGGCTTGCTTAGGAAGTGTCAGGCAAAGATTCTGTTTACATCTTTTTTTTTTTCTTTTTCCTGTTGGAGTAGAGTTGTTTTACAGTGTTCTGTCAGTTTCTGTTGTACAATGAAGTGAATCAGCTATATGTTGTTTACATCTTTTTTTTTTTTTAAATATGCTCTCTTTACAACTTTTTTATTTTTTTTATCTTTGGCTGTGTTGGGTCTTCGTTTCTGTGTGAGGGCTTTCTCTAGTTGCGGCAAGCGGGGGCCACTCTTCATCGCGGTGCGCGGGCCTCTCACTATCGCGGCCTCTCTTGTTGGGAGCACAGGCTCCAGACGCGCAGGCTCAGCAGTTGTGGCTCACGGGCCTAGTTGCTCCGCGGCATGTGGGATCTTCCCAGACCAGGGCTCGAACCCGTGTCCCCTGCATTGGCAGGCAGATTCTCAACCATGCGCCACCAGGGGAGCCCCTGTTTACATCTTCTTATTCCACAAAATATTCTTTCCAGAGAAACCTTTGAAAAACTTTACTTAACACTTAGAAACAGTATTAGCAGCCCTCAAAATTTATGGAATTACAGTAATTAACAAATTCTAATAGTTCAGCCAGAGACAGTTCCTAATCTGTGCTGTGAAAACCTAGTGAACAATTACGATACAATTGGGTAGTTGTGAACAATATACTGGGTCTTCATATACACCCATCTTTTCAGGGTTGCGCACAATGTATTTGGTTCACATGTGGTTGACCTTGCCAAGTAGAGCAAGCACCTCGATGAGCCGGTGAGTGCTGGCTGATACATTTTCGGATCAAAAGGATGTTGATCCTTTTTGTGGTCACTGCCAACTTCTACCACTGCTGATATGCAAAAATCATGAGTGGAAAATATTTCCTTCCACTTACCGTCATTGTCAGAATTTAAAGAAAAGAAACTTGTTTTGATACAAGCACTGATTGTATGTTAAATGTGTATTGCTTCACGAAATTTGGCAAAATCCTGTTTATTCCCTGCCTGGTTTGCAGTAAGAAGAGAAATTTAGGTGGATGTGTAGAAGGAATTGAGTGAAAATAAATATCTGTGTGCTTGGAGATTCAGGGGAAAACTGCTGAAAATGTGAAATTATGTTATTCCAAGTTCAGGAACAAGTCAGGTCATTAATAACAAACCCTATGTAAATACTGTTTGTTTTTTCTACTGTATTCAGTAGTAGGTGGAAGGTAGTTTGGAAATTAATTCCTAGACCTTAAATATATGTTTAAAAGGTTTTGAAGTATTTTCTTTCATTCCTATTTTATTTTAATACCTGAGAGTTTAATAAATGTTAAGCCCTGGTGCTTATGGTACAGAGTCCTAAGGCACCAGACTCAAATTTTCCTTTTTACCCCAAGGATGTGTGGTTTTCTCCCTCCCTTCTTTACTTCCTTCTTTCCCTCCTTCCTTCCTTCCTTCCTTCAGTTCTTCCATCCATCCTTCCTTCCATCCCTCCTCCTCCTCCTCTTCCTCCTTTTCTTCTCCTTTTTCTTCTTCTTTAATAATTTAAGATTCTTTCAGTTTCAGGAATAGGCAGCTTAAGGCTTGGGTATCATTATTGCCTTTTCCTAGATAACCTGTAAACCTTAAGCAAGTTATTTGTTCCATCTGGATCTCAATTACTTCAACTGTAAAATGGAGCTAATACCGATCTCTTTCTTAGGGTTATTTTGAGAGTCAGATGAGATCATAAGTGTATAAACATCCTGCACATTCCAAAGCAACGATTACTTTTTAAATAATATTAGAACAAAATATCTTATTTCAAAATAATGAACAAAATAGCATGCGCTAGGCTTGAGCCAACAAGATGCAGGTTACCAGTGGTTCTGACTTCTAGGTACAGATGTGCCCGTAATCTGGCACTGACTATTTTGAATTAACAGCTGGAGCTCTGGTATGTAAGGAAGCCCTGGATCAGACTCTAGTATTTTACAGCACCTCTCACAGTGTATGACAATTTGAATATAAGAAATGGAGATTTTAAAGTATTGTACTTCTGTTCAGGAGCAAGAGAGTTCTTAAAATTTAAGTTAACTTCATACATTTAAAATGAATGTCTTCTATAAACTTTATTTGTACTTTTGTCTTCCTAAAAATTTATTTTTTTAAATTTCTTGTAGGATTGTCTTTATTTTTGATCACTCTATCACCTTCTTTTACTTTCTTTTCCTCATACCTTATATCCAGGGATTCCTTAGAACATATCCAAATGTTTCTAAATCGATGTCTCATAGTGTAATCGTAAAAGGCTTCATTGCCAGTAAATCAGTAAAATCCGTAAATGTAGAGATTATACTGGTGGGAGCACGTGCCTTGAGTTGTTTTGCAGGTAATAATGATGGATTAAGCTTGGCACACCTGGTTAGCCTTTGTGATGCTCCGCTGACACTTCTCCCTGGTTTCCGTCTTGGTTCAAGAACATACATGTCTACAAATGTGGAACATGCTATTTATATACCCCAAATAACTGGCCCATATTATGATAGAATTTGTGTCACCATCGTTAGTATGATCGTAAAATACATCACATACTATCTTCTTTAAACGTCTTTCCACTCTCACCCCCAAATACCTTAAAGCTACTCTTTGGGCTTCAAGCACCCTGATGATTTTTTCTTTTATCCCTCTAAATACCAGTTTAGTTTACTAGGAAATCTCCATTTTTATATTCGGTATCTTTGGGGACGGACAACGTTAGCCAGTTGGTAGAGAATGCTGTTTGGTATGCACTTGACATCCACAGTTTTTCGTGGATCCAGCGAACTGTTACTGCATCATGGGTTCTGTCGCCCGCCAGCTGCTCCTCCTGCTTGAAATACTCAGCAGTTGAGGAGGGAACGTGCACATGTAACCTCTGGTGGATTGCAGCTGTGATCTGGGAGCTCATTGTTCTCCGTTGTGAAGTTGCTTATGGCCCTCACACTATGCCTATTAATTAGAACATATGAGCACTTACTGGCGTTTTATGAGGAGTTTAACAATAGATATTGAATATTAAATGTGGGACTGCGAGGAAATGCTATAGTGCTAAAGTACTAAAAGGACAGACATGTGAAGCACATTTGTAGCTCTGATTTAAAAGAAACGGAAAAAAAAGACTTCTTAAAGCATTAGTAGGCAACATACATACAGAAAGTGGTGCAATTTTAAGAGGAGAAAGGAATAAAATTAATATCTATAATGGAATCAAAAATTGAGAACAGTAAACATTATTATTAGAAATATGTGACTCAGGTTTGTAATCCTAATGGATCAAGAATATAATATGAATTTATAATGTGATTGGCAATCTTGGCAAGGGCTTGACAAGAAGTCTCTCTGTACATTTTGTTACAATAAAATATAGCTCAAACTTTGAAGTTCATATGACTGTAGTGAGCAGTAGCTAAAAAAATAATGTACAATTAATACAGTGACTGCAGTAGGACTGGATCATGAATACATAGCTTATATATGGCAATTTATCCAAACCTTACAGAATTCTGTTGGGTAGAAGAAATTGGGTTTTGATAAACACCGAGTTCTTTAAACCCAGAGGTTTAATCTGAGTCTTAACAGTGGCTCAGCAGTCCATGAAATATTTACACTGTTTTTCTAAGTATATACATTATTTACTGAATAGTCTATAAAGTATTTACGTTGTTTTTCTAAATACAGTATACATTATTTACATTTCACTGTACTTTTTCCTGATTCAGGTAGAATAGAATGTTTGGAAATCACCGTAACTGAAGAGGCTCAACCGGAAATTAGAATATGGGTGTTTCAAAACACTCATTATCATTCTTTGCCTCTATTTCTTGTTACCAACCAAGCATTGGGTTTTCCACTTGCTTGTAGGTCCTGGACAAAATAATATTTGAATTAGACCATGTAAGAATAATGCCGTAAGCCAACCTAAATAAATAGACCGTATAGTTAATACAACTTTATAGAACATGTGGCGTGACTTCTCAGTTTTAATAAAATGTCTGTTCTCCCTTATCCAAACCAGGAATTACAGGCATAGCTTCACTTAAAAACCCTTTCAAATATTGAATACTAAACATTGATATTTTTAATTAAATAAAATTATCTCTACATAGTTTTTTGTTATTTAGTATTCCCAAGAATTACTAGGTACCCACAATAATTATATGGTGAAAGTTGTAATATAATAACATGCTTACATATACACACATGTTCATAAACATACAAGTATGCAGCGCAATCAAAATATATACATGTATTTATATACAATTACTAATTTTAAGTATTCTACGAAATGGTATAATTTGAAAGCCCTCAGGATTACAGAGACTTTTCTGAATTCCTGCAACTAAGTCAGTATTTTTAAGGCTAAAATAATAGTTTGAAAGTGAAGTGAGAAAATGTGAGCTCAGCCGTTTTAGAATGTAACTCCACAGCCAGACTGCTCTAGGCCACACTGATGTTCTCCTTTAGAAATATAGGTTTAGGAATTTTTTTTTCTGTTTGAACGTATTTAAAAGAGTGAGATCGAATAGAATATGGATTGTTGAAATACACAGAATACATGTGGAATAATTTCACAATTAAAATGATTACATTTTAGTTTGCTTTAGGAGCTCAGGTACTTAAACATGTAGATTCTCAGGACTCACTGGAGAGAAAACACTGTGTAGACAATTCTGGTAGAGTTAATTTGGGGTGCAGCTCAGAATGTACGTGTTTTACTAACACCCCTTATAATTCTCATTCAAGTAGAGTTGGGGCCAGAAATGCCGGAAAACACATTTTTGACATTATGGATATTAAACCATAAGTTATTACTCATAACAATAATCTGTGATTCTGAAATCTATTGCCAACTGATATCAGCCAAACAAATTTTGAGCTCTAAAAGACCAGTAAGTACCAGGCATCTCAGGAATGGATCTGTTCCTCTGACAGTTGAATGGTGACTTCCAGGAACTAGAGGGAGGGAGGGAAGAATGAGCCAGGGAAGTTGTTAGTTAATGGATGTAGAGTTTTGTTTTGCAGGATGGAGAGGGTTCTAGAGATGGGTTGCACAGCAATGTGAATGTTCTTAACGTGTCTGAACTGTACAGTTACAAATGGTTAAGGTGGTAAAGTTACGTTACATGTATTTCACCATAATTAAAAAATTTTTTAAACTGTAGGGCATACACATCAGTACTGTGCAGTGTAGGTCAGTGTTTCTCAAAAATACTATAACAGATCTAGAAAATAAAATCAGACAAAGGAAAGGAAAGTATCAAAAAGAATGTAGAATTAAAATAACCTAAAATAAGGCAACACAAGATAAAATAAACAGTGGGACTACATCAGACTAAAATGCTTCTGCACAGGAAACCATCAACAGAATGGAAAGGCAATCTACTGAACAGGAGAAAGTATTTTCAAGTCATATATCTGATAAGGCGTTAATATCAGAAACACATAAAAAACTCATATTATTCAATAGCAAAAAAAACCAATACAATTAAAAAACGTGCAGAAAGATCTGAACAGACATTTTTTCAAAAAAGAAATGCAGATGGACAACAGGTACATGAAAAGATGTTCGGCATCACTCATTGTCAGGGAAATGCAAATCTAAACCATGAGAGAGATCAGCTCACGCCAGTTAGAATGGCTACCAACAAAAAGACAAGAGATAAGAAGGTTATTGAGGATGTGGCAAAAAGGGAAATTTTGTGCACTGTTGGTGGGGCCATAAGTTGTTGCAGCCACTATGTGGAAAAACTGTACAGAAGTTCTTCAAAAAATTAAAAATAGAACTACCATATGATCCAGGAATCCCACTTATAGATATTTATCTGAAGAAAACGAAAACACTTAACTGGAAAAGATACATGCACCCCCATGTTTATTGAAGAATTGTTTATAGTAGCCAAATATGGAAACAACCTTGTCCACTGATGGGTGAATGGATAAAGAAAATGTATATAAATAAAATGTGTATATATTACTCAGCCACAAAGAGAAGAAAATCTTGCCATTTGTGACAACATGGATGGACCTCGAGGGCATTATGCTAGGAGAATGATAAAGTCAGATAAAGAAAGACAAGTACCATATGATCTCACTTATGTATGAATCCTAAAACAAACCAAAACCAAAACCCAAGCTCCTAGATACAGAGGAAAGGTAGGTGGTTGCCAGAAGCAGAGAGTAGGGGTTGGGCAAAATGGGTGAAGAGAGTCAAAAGTACAAACTTAGATTATAAATAAACAAGTCATGGGGATGTAATGTTCAGCATGGTGGGAAAAAACCTAAAGTTTAAAAAAAAAAAAAGTATTCCGATGGTAGGTTTGATCAACATTTTTAAAATCTTGAAGGTTGGAGTAAAATGATCATAAGCTTACCAACTATGTTAGAATTTATAATTTAGATAGTAAACAGTAAATCAGTGTAATTTTTGTGGAATGATTGGATCTGATAGAGTATTCAGACTTTATGTCCTGGGACTGACAGTGGGACCGGCCACACTGAAGTATATGGACAGAATGAGAAGGGATAACTGAAAAGCAGTTTATCATTATCATTATTATCATCATTATTGTTATCAAGAAAGAGGATAAAGGCAGTGAATATTAGGTTGATAACCAAAGATCTGTGCTGTTATCTTTCATGCGTAATCTGAGCAGACTACGAAAAGCTGAAGGGCACAGTGCCTGCCCTAAGCGTGAGGATTAATCAGAGAGAGAGAGGTGCCTGTCGAGCTGGATTTTCCAAACTGTTGTTGACCCACTGAACCAAACTTATTAGCTATTATTAGCTACCCATTATCAATTATTCATTTATGAAATTGGGCCTTCACGCCGCTTAGGTACTAGTATAAAAGTCTAAGACCACATATTTTCATGGACTGATCGCAGTTTTCTTTTGTAGGTAAAATAATCAGTCAAAGCTGAGGATGCAGTGCTTTTCATGATGTCTATTTGATGCCTTTGAACCAACCTTTGAACTTTTTTTTTTTTTTGCCTTAAGAACCTTTGACACAGCTTTCCGTCACCCTCAGTGCTGGCAAAAGTCATTTGCCTTGTGTCCTTTCTTTTTCTCATACCTGTATCTTCCCAGGTTTATTGCTGGTCTCTTTCATTTATAGAAACCCATTTTTTCCCATAAATGTATAGAAATTTAGAATGTATAATAATAGAATCCATTTCCCTTTCCTTTTCTATCTTGCCATCAGCTGCTGAAAGCTGGCATTAGGTGGATTTCAGGCTATTGATATTGCTAGTAAAATAGTATTAATACTTACTTAACATTTCCTATATCCTTAACAAGGACTTCACAAAGATCATCTCATTTAATCTTAACAACCTTACTAGGTAAGAAGTAATGTCTCTGTTTTAAGGAGGAAACTAAAATTTAGAAAGTAAAACACACTTGGTTAAGGTCACCCAGATGGTGTGTACTGGCGGCTGAGGTTTGAAATCAAGATGTCAATTCCAGTTCACATGCTCTTTAACATAATACTGCAGCTGGTGGCCAGATCTTTGAGGAATTCCTGTTCCCCCTGCCAACCTCCCTGCCTATCAGGCTGGATATGTGTTATGCTTTGATCACCACGGGGTACTCAGGCAAGTCTAAATTATAGCCATAGTACTGTTCTTCAGCTTCAGGAAGCCCAGTCACAAGGACTAGAACTCTGGAGTAATTTCCTCTCCTTAGTCCTAACAGATTCCCAAACTACAGTTCCAGTTTCTCTGCCTTTGATCCCTAAGCTGTATAATGAGATATGGTATCACCACCAGCACTTCTTATCCAGACCTAGCCTTCTGAAATGTCGTTTCAGATTGTTGCTACAATTTGAAGACATTTTTCCCTTGGTTTTCTAAGGTAACCTATGGAACCAAGACAGTTTTTGCCGTCTTCATTCTAAGTTATTTAATGAATTTCTGCTCGTCTTAATTTACTCATCCCAATAGAGATTTAAAAAAATCAAAATCGAGGATTTGAATCATTCATACCAGTGAACTTGCGAAGTTGAATGGAAATGGACAATATTTAAAAGAAAATTATAAACTAGCAAATTTTACTCAAGAGAAATTTAAAAACTGGAATAAACTAATAATAAAAAACAAAACAATTAACCAAAATATCCACTCCTATGCGTATCCAGTTTTCATAACACAGTGAGCTATTTTTCCTTTGCATTTCCTTCAAGGGCTGGATGTTCATATCTGCATGTCAGGATTTCTCTCTCTTTTCTTAGTTATTTTATGTGTTGAACAACATCTTTAGTCCATGTTATTTGGTATTTATCTGTCTGTGGGTCAGGAAGCTGTAAAATTTTTATATTAGTCCAGTCCACTCACTATAGGGACATCAAATCGTTGGACATATTTTTTTAGTCTGAGGTTTCTGAATGTTTATGATATGCTAAATCTTGATTAGGGCTCTCCAATATTGTTTGCATTAAGTAAATTCATTTCATCGCAGATCTTCATGGTTTTGGAGTATTTATTGACAGCTGCCAAAGTAATATTTATATATTTATTTAAGAAATGCTGATGCAGACCTTTTCTATACATAAGAATTTCCCAAAATTTTGCACAGCAGCATTCCAGTAGAACTTACCACAGAAGAGTTCATTGTCAAGTGTGTGTATATAACATATCTTCCTATAGAGATTCACGATGTACACCAGTATACTGAAGGCTAGAGGATGTCTTCCAGTAAAGAGACCTGTTTAATTTTGCTTAATCATTTACTGCTTCTCTGGCCAAGGATTTCTCCATTTATTTTGAGTAACTCTTTTAAAATATTATGTGGGAAATACTGTTATCTTTAAAATGTACTCAACGCACATGAGACTGGCTTACTTTAACGTAGCTTCATCTATGGACGGATTTCCTTCTGCTCTTTTCCCAGTTTCATTAAAATATTATTTATTCAGAAATCTCAGATCATGTAACCATCCATGAGGAAATTACATGTAGTGAAAGTATGCATCACTTCTGTACTGCTAAGGGCCTATTTTAAGAGAGATTATTAACACACCATGCAACCAAGACATGGAATATTAAAAATGCTGGTTTCCAGGTACGTACATACATAGTACAAGATGGTTGTTGATATTTTTGATGCATTTTATTATGCCTTACCTTTTCAACAGGAATAATGAGTCTTGTTGGAAGATACTTCCTTTTTACAGATTTTAGTTACTTTCTTTTGAGAAGATATTCTAAAACTTAGGGTAATATTATATAAAGACTATGAGAAGCCTTAAAAGATTTTGTTCTCAGTCTGGCATAAGTTAACTCTTAAATTCTTCAGTATGAAATAATCTCTAAATCTGGCACAGTAATTGCTTTTAGTGCTTAGATAAAATGGTGACTGATGAAAGTGTTCCCCACAGATAAATAATGCTGGAGGTACTGGTTCTGTATGCCACCTGAGGGGCTTGGTCTGAACAGCTGTGTGGAGACAGAACTTCCAGTTAGGGAAAAGCTACGTATGAGTAACTACACATCACACGTGCCGTTTCACCAGCATGAGTGCAGAACACGGCGAGCTTTCCCAGGTTGCTTCCTTATGCAGCTTTCCTTTCAAATGCTATTTTCCTTGACCTTGATCATCATTGCGGATGTCTACCACAATGTCGACAATCTTCATATTTTATTAGTAGCAAAATGTTGCTTATTAAAGTAGCTAAATAAACTCTTATTATATTTAGACCAATTTGTATCAGTGCCAGATCCACCCCCTGGTCATAGAGTGAGAATACTTGGAGAGCTGCCCGGCTGTAAAGCAAACTTACGTGTATCATTGGTTCTCAGATGGACTGAAAATGTGCAGAATTTGCTTAGAACCAAGGGTTTGTCAAGAGAAATGGTGTCTTTGAGGAAAAGACTGCACAAATAGCCTCTTAGCAGCCAGAAGTATTACATACCCAGAGGAAACTGTAAGCTTTTTGTGCAGATGCTACATAAGCTTGCCAAGGAAACATATGCTGCCGCTGGAAGAATGTTTTCGCAGTTTGGCATCTGGATTGTGGAATTACCATTCAATAGGGAAAATGAGAAGCATATGAAGAGGAGGAATAAGATAGTGTCCGCACTGCAGGAAAGTCCAGGTTGTGCAAAGGTGAATCTCAAATGTCATTTTAATGGAGATGAAATTTAATTAATTTCTATGACTATGGCTTACAAGTTTTAAGTGGTTACAGATATTCTGCCCTGTGGAAAAGAAGGAAGTACATTAGAGGTATTCATGTTATTAATAAACTTTTTTTTACTTAGGGGATTTTTGAATCTGAGAGAGCAAAGACTGCAAGACAGAGGAATTTAGTACAGTAGAGGATTTTTTTCCCTATTGACCTTACTGCTTTCCTTTAATTATTTCTGTACTCCATCCTATTATTTTAATACAAAATAAACCTAATGAAAAAACTAATTTTTCACTTGTTTTTTGTATCCAGGTTAACTGATATGAAATGTGGCCTATCAGGTCACTGTACTGACAAACTCTGATACCCATTTTAAAATGGCATTCAAGTAAATGTGAATCAAAAGGAATTGATTTGGACTGATAACGCTGGGCAGCAAAATGACATGTAAAGACTCCATCAGGATTTGAATGTGAGATCAATAGACACATTCAAACTGGCAGCAAAGAAACAACACATAAAAAATTGCACTGTGGATTTAATTTAGTCACATTATATTGGTATAAGTGGGTCCATTTGAAAGAGAATGCTTAAGTTTATGCGCTTTCGTAAGAGGAATCTGCAGATACTCTAGAATTTATTCCTATTTTCACCTTTTGACTATTGTACTCTGGTGGGTAATTAATAGCACTTAGAATTTTCTGTCATAGTTGTATTAGCTAGTCAGTCATAGTTCAGTGTATCTGCTGGAAACAGCTGAAAAATTTTCACGTTGAGAAATCTTGGGATAATGCATGGAGAGGGTCAGACATTTATTTGCCCTTTGCCTGACCTCTACTTTAGAAATAGATCCCATGTTTTTTAATTATGACAGAGGTTGTCACTACAATAATGAGTTCTCCATCTGCATTTGGTTTCAAATTCAGGTAGATAATGGAGGTTAGAGAAGGTTAAATTTTTCTCTGGCTGTGTTTACATGTTGCCAAAACACTCATCTTTTCAGTGAATTTATGGGTAAAAAATCAGCTAGGTAATTTATTTGTTGTTGGGTAGCAGCCAGTTGACAAATTTTCCACCTCTCATCGGTTTAATACTGTGAAAAACAAAATTACATTAGGTGGATTATTTCAGTTTACTCTCTCCCTTTCTTTCCATTACTATTCTTCATCTGTCTTGTTCATATCTGCTTCTAAAAGCAGCTAATTAATTACAAAACACTCTGTAATTTTCATTTTGCCTTCACATATATCTTATCACGATGACTTTGTGTGGCAAGTCAGATATTGGTGTCCCCATTTTTCAGATTAAAAATATTGACCCAGAGGGAAGGTAAATGACTTACACAAAATCATTTAACTAGAAGCAGAACATGGGTCATCTGATTTTTAGTCCAACACACACACACACACACACACACACACTCTGCCTTACACACACTTTATCCTTTAAGTAATTTTATACAACTCTTTCCATAGTGGAAAATTCAATCAGATTATCAATTCACGTAAATGGTACTGAACACACATCTTGTTGATGTAGTCTTTTAAATTTAATTGACCAGTTTTTTAATTATATTAACCTAATATGCCTACTTGAAAAAGCCGTTGCTGTGTTAAGTGTGTGAAAATGCAGAATTTTTCCTGATAAAATATTTTTATAGAGTAGGTATTTTACAGTTCTGTGATGTTATTAGTTATGGGTGTTAGATGCTACAATTAAAGAGGCTCTAAATAGCTCTACATCTAGTCATTATTAAGGTTAAATGATTATTAATAGTTAATAACATTAAAACTTTGTTTAGTACTTACGTGAAGAGTAGGAATATAAGGATAGAAGGTTTAAAGAAAATGAGTTAAAAAAAAAAGGATAAACAAAATCTACAGAAAATAAACACATCTGATTTCACCAAGCTGACGATCTATTCTTCCCACAAAGTCTTTAACTACAAGAACGAGGCAGTTAAATAATTTTTCTGCTATAAGTCTCCCATCTGATTCACGTTCTGGTTTACAGAAGTCACGTAGGTAACAGCACAAATTGGTGACTATTGCTCAGCTTTGACGTCTGCATCAGAAAGTAGATACCTGAGGGTTTTTTGTTATTATTATTGTTATCAGTTTTGTTATTTGAGACTCTCTTCATTCCCCAAACCAACCCCTAAGTAGTCAGTGTTTAGGTATTTTTCTAGGGGCAGGGTAGAAAACGCTTGTGTCCAAGGTCAGGGATCAGCCCACTAGTGAAACAAAGTCTCCAAGTTTCACTTTGTTTCTCTCTCAGTATTTCCACTTTGCAGCATACAGCAACCATGCAGTGTATCTCTGTTCTGTGCAGCGATGTTTGTGTCTTGCGCTCGAGGTTTCTTGACTTGTGTCGCCAGGAGCAAGTGTAAAGTTGTGCTCAGGGGTCTTTTACTCTGTTTTCCCTTTGTAGGCCTTCGCTGCACAAACATGTATTATTATATGTAAAGGATATATGTTGTGAGCAATACATGTTTCACGTATGTTGCCAAAGACTATTGCCGAAGAAGAATGTTTACTTAAAGCTCTGTAAAAATGTGAATGTGTGGTATATTACTGTTATCTGCCTAATAACTTTCTTAATCTCCTAGCTTCAAGGAAGAAGTTTGGTCATTTACAATAATACAACACATCTTTATTGTCAAAATTCAATTTTGGAAATCCATATACATAAAAAGCAACAAAATAGAAACTCCAATTTATCCCCAATACTCTTATTATTTTCTTATTACATTACAATTAAATTCCCTGAAGAAAGGACACAACTCTTCACCTTGTGACAGTGTACTTGCATCTTCTCATCTGAACTGTGTCACCTTCCTTTGTTGTAGGCATTTGAGATGTGAAGTTTGCTGGGAGATTTGCCTGGCAAAGGCAGGCAACTCATGGTCCCTCCCTATAGCTATCCTTGAAAACCATTTTTTAGAAAAACGTTAAATGCACTAACCTTGTTCTGATCTTGGACACATCGCTGAAAAGCCATTCTCAGGCAGGGATAATTGAAAGGTGTGAATTTTTATATAGATTTAGCTGTTAAAGTATTTTTCCAGAGGCGAAGCCAGAGGCTAAATCTGGGCTCCATGATCAGCTACCGGAACTGTGGGCTAGCTCCCCTGCCTCAGTACAGCAACCCAGTGATGAACGAAGGGCTCCTGACCTAGTTCTTGGTATAATTTATATGTCTTTTTCTCCCCTTCATTTTTGCCTATTTTGCACATGTTGCTGGTTATGAAAGTTGGGACTGCCTCTAAACTTCAGTTTTAAGCCAGGAATAAATAGAAAATGTTGTGGACTTGATCTTTTTCAGAATATTTCCTTTTATATATCAACCCTGCAGTTTTGGGTTACTGGTAATACACAACATGGCAAAATACTGTTCGTATAGAATTAAATTATACTCCTAACAGGTACTGTCAAGGGAACAAACATAGAATGGGACAACTGCATGTGCTTTTCTACTTTAAATGAAAATGTGTACTCAGCAGAAGGATCGCAAATATTCCAAGGCAATTTGTTTGTGGTTTGATTGACTGGAAATGCCAGTGGACTTTACCTAAGAAGGCTATTACAGCCAATGCCTATTGTGTTTCATGCACACGTGCAGGGGATGGAATGCCATGGCAGGCTCCGGAGAGAGGAAGCCGCCGGTGCCTCGTGACTCTCAAAAGGGCAATGCCGTCGACGGAACCCACAAGAGGTGTTCCAGTCTTTAATGACGTTTTGGTTCAGGAACCATTAATAAAGTTTTACTGATCATAACAACATCCTCATCTGAAATTTGGCTCCTTGAAAGCTCAGTCTCATCATATAAGAGGTATTTTTTTCTGGGGTAGATAAAGCCACTGCATTTCCTCTTTAAAAAAATCAAAAACAAAAAACAAAACAAAACGCCATCTTCTTGCCCATATTCTTTCTTAATATCCTGTGTGCTTTGTCAAAGGGTACATTTTCAAGAATGAAAAACTGGCTTGTGTGTGCAGCAACTCTAATAGTTACACTATACTTTAAAAAATAAGGACATGTGTTTTAAATATTGTTTTGAATAATCGTTAGCTACATGGCATAGACAGATATATAATCATCACTTTAAAATTAAAGTGACAAGCTGCTAAATAACTTTTTTTTAAAAATTAATTTATTTATTTATTTTTGGCTGTGTTGGGTCTTCGTTTCTGTGCGAGGGCTTTCTCTAGTTGCGGCGAGCGGGGACCACTCTTCATCGCGGTGCGCGGGCCTCTCACCATCGCGGCCTCTCTTGTTGTGGAGCACAGGCTCCAGACGCGCAGGCTCAGTAGTTGTGGCTCACGGGCCCAGTTGCTCCGCGGCATGTGGGATCTTCCCAGACCAGGGCTCGAACCTGTGTCCCCTGCATTGGCAGGCAGATTCTCAACCACTGTGCCACCAGGGAAGCCCTAAATAACTTTTAAGTTGAAAAAATGTTCTCTAAGATTTTAGTAGTGCTACTGAAAACAAATCCATTGAAAAGGCGCTGAATTGCGAATTAGTAATAACCACATTTTCGTAATGAAACCTGTGTTTCTGTTGCTTGTACTGAAGGATAAATTTAGGGTTCAGGTTTGGCATAATTTGTGTTGAGTATTTCTTGATGGAAAATGGGCTCTTGGGTTGGCTAATGCTTTCACATTCTCAAAACATTTTAGGAGTTATGTAAAAAGAATTCTCACAGAATAAACTCTAAATGTATTTTGAGAAGAAAGCAGAAGTTGTTGCTGCAAGTCCACATTTTACATTTGACTAATAAGATGCAAATACCTTTAAAACTGAGAAGGCATTGTATTTTAGTGCCATTTGTATTTTGATTTATTGAAAGAAATCAAGTTGTAAGAAGAATAAAAATGTTATTTTAGTAAAAATTCCCATGTTCCTCAATTGAGTAATATAATGGAAAACTGTATTAATTATACCTATTTCATACCATCCTCTTCCATCTCTATGCAAAGAACATAATACCTGATTTCTTTTCTTATTCTAAACCTTTGGGATTGGTTTTAATCCTAAATCTGTGAATAAGCAAAATAAGACTCCCAAAAGTAACCAGGGCAAGATTTAGTGGCTCCAGTCGAGAACCAGGGATCAGAACAGACTAGGTGATATAGCACAGCTGAGTAGAGGCTTTGCACAGTTGAAGGTGTAGTAAGAATCTCCTCCTTAACCAGGCACTGCTTTTTCTAAAAACTGGGGGCTGATACTTCATTGACCAGGTTTTTCTCATCGTCCTACAATTATTGATGTTCTAAAGTTGTTGGAAATTCTATGAAAACCCAAAGGTGTTTCACTATATTTCAGTCCAACATTGATTGGTGCTATCTTCAAGGAATATCTCCTCTGATGAGATTACTTATGGTTCTGTTAGCTCCCTAGGGCTTCTGTAAGAAAGTTTCACAAACGAGATGGCTTAAAACTGTAGAAATGTATTCTCTCCCATTTCCATGTGTCTCCCCTAGCTTCTAGTGGTTATCTTTGGAGTTCCTTGGCTTGTACCTGCCTTTCTACACCTGGACTTCTCTCTATGTGTGTCTGAGACTTGACTTGGCCTTCTTATAAGGACACCTTCTTGTAAGGACACCGGGTGTTGAATTTAGGGCCCACCCTATCGTGTAACATCACCTTAACTAATTACGTATGCAAAGACAATTTCCACAATATTGAGAATCCAGGTAGACATGAATTTTGGGGGGACAATATTCAACCCAATACAATGGTCTGTATCCAATTACAAAACCATGTTGTCTTAAAGAGAAAAAGGTTCGTAAAAGAAAGAGATCACTGGTTATATATTTTTCCTTCCTTGGCTGGAACTTCCATCGTAAGGAGAGAAACCAACCAATCTAGGGATTTAGATTGGAGGTTTCTGCAGGGCTGATCACAGATTCTTCTGAACTCAATCTATGTCCGTGAGTTAACAGGTGCAGTGATTTTCAGTGGTCCACAAGAACTCTGAGGAATAATCCCTGACAGCACCACGATGGGCAGAATTACACCCTAGATTTTCTGTTTCAGAAGGATTTAGGCCAACAAGGTGATTGAAAGGAGCTTGAGTTGGATAAGAAGTGTTGGTGCTTCACTGGGACATGCGTAGTTTTCTCTTCTAACATATTATCTGTGGTCAGTAGAGGGAAGTATCATCACTGGGCAATATATGCTCGTTAACTGGTGATAAGTATCCAGTGGATATTTAGGATCCATCCTGATGGCCTCCTTACTGTGACAGCTAGATCACTTTTGCTCTGTGTTCAGAATATAAGGGTAATGAACTTTAAAAACAATAACAACAAAACTTACAAGCCGATCTATAACTGAAGAGTAACCAGGCATTGAGAATTGAGTCCAACAATGGAGGAGAAATGTTTTCTAAGTTGGAGGACCACCTGAATTTACTTGAAGTTCTGATGAGTATACTTTGTCCAGGTACATCTGCATTTCCAGAGATATAGGTTTGCGGGGGGCCGGGGGGCGGGGGGAGGTAGGAGAATCACTTGGATTCTCTTATATCAGCAAAGTAGCTGTTGATCAGGCATGTACTGACTGGTTTTTTGAAATACAGACTTGGACTAAAAAACAGACCAACAAATCATTAAATATTCACCTTATAAAATTATAAAATAAGGCACTCAATATAGAATACTACCTTTACTCATTAATTAGTTCTACCCAATTCTAATGTTTTGTCTCAGGAATAGAGTGTGTTCCAGGTTGATTCTTGGTTATTTATTTTAATTTGCCACCAGTCATTTTGTATCAAATCCTGACCCGAACTGATGGGACATTCGTTGTATTTTATGTTTCCACTTTAGTGGGAATATTCACACATTTCTCTGCAGAATCCTCATGAGGTTGATCACATGCTATTATCCCGGTCCACCGCTGGTGACTGACATAATAAATGGCACACGTTCTAAATTATTTTTAAATCTTTTAAATGCCCAATTCCAAGGATTTTGAAAATAAAAAGGATTGTGGACCAGTACCTCCATTTCAGAGGCAAACATTGGAAGTGTATTAGTTTGCTAGGGCTTCTGTACCAAAATACCACATACTGGGTAATTTAAACAACAGAATTCAATTTTCTTACCATTCTGGAATCTAGAACTCTGAGATCAAGATATCGATATCGGCAGGCTTGGTTTCTTCTGAGTCCTCCTTCCTTTGCTTGCAGGTGGCTGCCTTCTGTTATCTCCCCTTTGTGTGTGTGTGTGTGTGTGTGTGTGCGTGTGTGTGTGTGTGTGTGTGTCCTAATCTCCTCTTCTTATAAGGGTACCAATCATACTGGAGTAGGGCCCACTTCAGGGATCCCATTTTAACGTAATCGTCTCTTTAAAGGCTGTGTCTCCAAATATGGTTCCACTTTAAGGTCCTGGGAGTTAGGACTTCAACGCACGGGCTTTGTGGGGCATGTGCCTTCATTTCCACTCGAATGTCTTTTGATTTGTCTATTAGGAGTATTTTCCATGTGCTCACCACGATGTAGGAAACTATAATGATATGTTTCAGAAATTGTTTTTTTTAAGGTACTTAAATAGCTCAGGCCAATATGAGAAAAAGAAAGAATACTCATTTTTATTCTGCTTTTATTTTGCCAATGCAGATATTGTACAGCAGGAGGAGATGGGAAAAAGTCAAGTATGGATTTTTCCAGACAGTTGCAGAAATAAGTTCTGATGTCACATCAGAGCTTTCCCCAGGTAGCTGAAGTCGTGCCCACAGACCTTGCCTGCCGTGGTCACCGTGACGGAGAGCCAGTCAACGCAATGGTGAGTAGTGCTTGGGGGGGCCCGGTTGTTAAGAAACGACCGAAATGCACTGTACCATTTCTAACCGAACTTCTGCCTGTGTTGCCATTGGTGTTAGATCCACTGGTGAAATCTTGGCATTACCCCCATCTACCCTACGTCTGTCCTACCTCTTCCCTCAGTCAGCTTAGAGCATGAGTGGAGTCTGCCCGGGTTTCTTCTATTTACCACCCAGGCAGAATCTTGCTTCATGAAAGGAAAGCGTCATTCAAGTCTGCTCTTTATTCATTTCAGTTGGTTCTGGGTTAAACAGCAAGAAGACATTCCTCTAAGTTTTTAAAATGCAGGTGCCATGCTTTTTGACTTTTCTGGTGTTGATGCAGATTTTACTAAACAGCCATACTTTCATTTATTAACCTAAACAGCAAACGTATAACGAGTCTATTATGTGTGGGGCACTATTAAGCATTGGGGAGCTTGCTGTGAAGCACAGGACCTTTATATTGACAATATGCCCCCTCTTACTGAGCCATATAATTGGGATCACTTTAGGAGAAATAGAGCTTTGCTGTCATAATTTGTCTTGGGAAAAATTAGGGGGGAGAAGCGGGTATTTAAGGCCCTTTCTCAATCATGATCGTTCTCTGTGACTTTTTTTGCTGTATAATTGGAGCCTAAGGGTTGAGGAGAGGAGTTTAGCTATTGTTGTTACTATTATTATTTACGAATTGCAGGCATTTTGTTGAATAATGATCCAAGCTGAATAGTGGGTAGAGTCAATAAAAAGAATCAAAATAATAATAACAAATGGCTTAAAATGGAATTACTTAGAGATTTAGTGAATGTTTGAGGAGTTGGGTGCTATGTTTGTGATGAGGGATGGCTTGATGATGGTCTTACACCATACACACAAACCATCACCAGAAGTGTATATTAGTTCTATTTATTTGCCAAAAGATATCAAACTTGTTGGGGAGTGGGATAGCCCTCCCATAGCAGGTCCTGACAAAGCACAATTTCATCCAGCTTCTTGCAACTGAAGTATGCACTGTGTTGGGGGGATGGCATCTTACTCAGGCTGGTACCCTGGAGTCATCTGGGTTGTTTGGTGAAACCCAGACACTAACTCGGCTCTTAACCATCTACCCTCAAGGGAAGATTGTGGCTTTGCTGTGTTTCAGGATGTGATAGAGCAACACTTGTAAATTTATCTGAAAATAAATTATGTAAGTTTTATCTTTAATATAAAAAAATATGTACTTGGAACGGCATCCTGAGGAACTCTGCAAGATCACTCCTCAGTGAAACAGCCATAACTGGTGGAAATTATAAAAACAAAAACCATCTGAAGTGTCTGGAGATTGTCCTGAGGGCATCCAGCGAGTGCAGAAGCATTTTTTCAAGAAAATCTAATAAATCTCAATAAAAACAGTGCGATTCTGGCACTTGAGACACAACTTGTTGCCTTGCCCACCAACCCCCAGCTCAGACTGGTGGAAACTCCACTCTGGACACATGTGGCCAAGAAGATGGGACTCCCTCTCTCCCCAGTTCATAGTCAGCAGCTATAGTATACTCCCTCTAGGGGCACGTACCCAGTAGTATTTGCAAAGACCGCCAGATTTAATCAGACTGTGGAGTAATTTATACCACAAGGCATTGTTGAAAACAATAGAGTCAGTATTATTTATGGGCACCCCAGTTGAAGTAGGAGCTTGGCGTCAGGCTTAATATCTTGATACGAATAAAAGCTGAATCAGTGCTACTGTAGTACAGTTGGCTCTCCATATCCACGGTTTCCAAGTTTGCGGATACGCAGGGCCCTCTGTAAGGGACTTGAGCATCCAGGAATTTTGGTATCCACAGGGGTCCTGAAACCAATCTCCTGCAGATACAGAGGGAGGACTGTAATCTGTTCAATATTAAACAGGCTGAGGTACCTCTGTGACAGTTTTTAGAAATAAACAGTTGACTCAACACAAAAGACATAGGTTCTCTTACAACTTCATTTACAATTTAAAAAGAATTAGAAAACATAAAATGATGAGTGTTTCTTTTAGCATTTTGTGAATCTTTTTTGTTAACTTTCAGTTCATCATTGACATCTTTTGTTATCACTGAAATCTAACTGAAAATGTTCACTGTTGAGGGAATTTTGAAAATGAGAGCACATTAAGAAGACCATAGTGGGGAAAAAAAATTATTCTGTAAAAATAATTGAAATGACAGTAGTATTAGCATACTTTGTGGGATATAAATAAGAAGAGTGTAGCTACACCCATGAAAAAAGTGGCATTAAAGAGAACAGGGGAGTGATTATATTTCCTTAATCTCTAAATTAAGAAAAGCAAAAAAGATAGATCAACTGACTATATTTGGGAAAATAAATAGTATTACTTTAATCATAACAGTCTGTGGATTCCAGAGTCACTTATCATGTGTATATATTTCATGTTTTATACCTTGACCTTGGATAAATTGCCTAAGCTTTTTTATCATAATGTCATCTTTAATAAAATTGTAATAACTTTTACCTCACAGAATTGCACTGAAAATTTTCCTTTGAATGTAAGTCTTTCCAGTCTGTTTACAACTAATACCAAAATAACAGATTGATTGATTTAGTCATTGTAATAAAACACCTGTCAATTCAATAAAATGATAAAAATTGCTATGTTAGCTTGTCACTGTTGAAAGCTCATTGCTTTTACTTTCACCCTAACAAACTGTAATGCTAGATAGCACTTGGAGTGTGTATTTAGTGCATCCATACTCGACACTATATATGTGTATTAAGTTTCTGTGTCTTTAAATTCTTTGAGATTGAAACTAACTGGTGATTTTTGGTTTTATTCACATTTCAGTTTCTGTCTCAATTAATTCCTTACTAAAGACATTGAATATGTTTTCTTGCTTCGGAGACAGAAGTGTCACAGTAGAGGGGCCAGAGTCACCAAATCATGCAGGAATATCATTTTGGACTAGACATGAAAGAGAAGGAAATCTTAATCCTATTAAGATGAAGAATTTGGCGTTTAACTTAACCAGTACGCACAGCAAAAAATTAGTAGATTTATGAGAGTTAAATGTGTAAAACAAGAAGGCTGGACTCACAAAGAACAATTAAAATTTCAATATTGCTTATAATATAATACGCTTGGTAAAAATTATTATAGATCTCCTAAATCAGAATAAAATTGTGTAATTAATTTAATCCATAAGAAATGAACTTTAACTTTTCAATTATACCTATACAGACATGATCAGGTTTTACTGAGACTTTGTAAATACCGGTGATTTTAAATTACCTTGAAAAAAAATGATCACTAAATTCATTTATATTTGAAATAACTTTTGTAGGCCCTAGTATTTGACATACATGTTTTCCCACCTATTTACATTACTAATGTCACTTGTCCCTACAAATGTATACTGCTTTTCAAAAAAATCTATTGTATGTGACTTGAATGAATCTATCTTACTGAAATATTTTATTCATTTAAATTTAAATAATACAAAACCAAGCTCATAGACACAGAGGACAGTTTGGTAGTTGCAAGAGGCAGGGGATGAAGAGATGGGAGAAATGGGTGAACTGTCTTTTTGTTTATTTTAAAAAAATGAACAAAAAGTTAAAAAAAAAAAACCCATAATACAGCACTAGCTTAAAAAATCAGAGTATAGAATGCCCCATTTGGATAATCTAGGATTATCTTGCTCTCTCAAGATATTTATTTAATTACATCACAAAGTCCTCTTTGCCACGTACATATTCCAGGAATTAGGACACGGCCGTCTTGGGGGGGGCGGGCACCGTTCTGCCATCCATAAATTCCTGGCAGGTTTTCTCCTGTGTATTGGGTTTGATTCCCAAATGTTGCAAGCCTTTTGGCTTCTTTTTTCTCATGTCCTATTCATACTTTTACAAACTCCATTTTGGTTTTGTGCCCCCCTTTCCACGGACCTGTTCATCCTAAAATCCCTCATGACTTTCTTTTACTAGCTATAATTTACTAAAAGTGTCAGTGGCCATCCTACTTGACCTCTTATTAATTTTTAGCACAGTCAGCTACTCCCATCTTTTAAAAAATTTCTTCCACTATTTCCATAACACTAAAGCTTTGACTAGGTAGACAGCTTTTCAGTTTCCATTGCTAGGTCTTCCTCCTCTCCCAATACCAAAATATCTGTTCTCCTCAGAACTTGTTCTTGGGCCCTTTTCAGTTGTTATCACATACATACTCCCTGAGGAAATATTCTCTGACCCCTATATTTAAATGTCATTCTAGAAGTTAGGTTGGTGGCATACCTCACTGTCATTTTCCTTTCTCTCACTGTAAGAACCCTTTTTAAAAATTTAAATGTTAACATCTTTCATGAATGGATGGCCTCTTTCCCAGCCACAAGGTGCGTGGATTCCTATTAGCATGAAACAAACATGACAATTCTGGTCCCCTTGGCACCGGTTGGCTTAGTTATGAACACATAACAATTCTGGGCAATGCAAGATGAAGGGAAGTTGGATTGAAAATGTCATGGTAAGATTTCTGCTTTAAGACAGGGCATATGGAAGGAGGCACCCCTTTTTCTATGTGAGGAAGAGATGGGTAGAGTAACAACAAACATCTCAAGAACTGCTTCCTTGTGGATGGCATGGTAGACAGATAAAAGAACTTTGATTGAGCCTCTGATTTACATGCTCATGCTGCCCTACTTCCAGATGTCACATATGTGAGATTATTTCCTTTCTTGTTTAAATTTGGTATGTGTACCCAGAAGGATTGTACCAGGACAAAAAATGGTCTTAGAATCCATGATTTTGTGTTAATATCATCAGATGCATAATATCTTCATAATAGAAGTTATGACTATATTGGCATGGTCATTTAGTGTATGTGTGTGTTTCTCAAACAAGAGGAGGATTTTTTTTAATCCATAGAGAAAATATTTCTTGGGAAGAAATAACCTTGAGCAGTGTATCTCAAAATATCTGTGATGGAGTACCAGTTGCTTTTTTTTTTTTTTTCCAATTCTTTACATCCTATAATTTTGGTGATATAAGAAACCACATGCTTGGGTGTCACTGCAAGGTCAGATTGCTTTAAAAGTTTTTAAATGATTACTCTCCATTTCCGTCCATATTTTGTAGTAGACCAGTGATAATTTCTGGACTACACTCTAAGAAGAGCTGTTCTAGTGGGAGTTCCATGTTCAAAGCAATTATTGTATGCTCGGGATTTAAACTCTTTTAAAATTTCTTCTGTAGTTTTGGGGTTTTGTTTTGTTTTTGATTTGCCCAATAAATAAATCATTTTCTCTAGAAACATGAATTTTTGATGTGAACAAATTTACATGAGAAATACAAATATTTTATTTTTTAATCTCCTCGAAAGCTGATGCTGATATAAAGAAGTATTATTTTTTATGGTTCATATATACAGTTGTGTTTTATGATTATTTATTTTTTCAGAAACATTTTACTGGGAGAGAGGTGTACCTCATTTACTCTGATTCCCAGCGTGAAACGATGTCACAGTTCTTGGGAATAGCCCTGATTTATAGTTTATATCTCTAAAGAAGCCAGTTTAAAAATGTTTATGCTGTAAGTGCACTAAACGGTCCCCCGTGTATCTTTTACCTTGCTTTGATAGTGCAGGTTAAGTTTTGCAGTTGGTCTAAGGGTCAGTTCACCCTTAGACAACTTGAGACGTCTCAGTAAATGACCTTTGTTTTAGCTCAGCAGCTCCAGGTTGAGGAAAGCACTTGAACCTTGACTGTGTTAATGCGGGGCAGTTGATAAGGGAGTATTTGTGTATTGGTGTCTGAATGTTCTGTGTTGTCTGTCCCTCTATAGTCACATTCTAAATTTGTAAAATTAAGTTCATAAAATTCTTCCTGGTTCAGATGAGAACTAGCAACCCATATCCAAATTAGACTAAGTGCATAACTTTTCCAGCCAGATACGTAACAGGATGGATTTTAGGGGGCCAGTGGAGCTTTCTGAAGATCTGATATGACTCTTACCCATTCAGACTTTATCATCTGAATCTGTTCATTCCTGTGTGCCATCCTGTCTCCCAGAAGATATAGTGGTCTCCCTGCTGAAGCACTGACATTCCTCTGTATCTTTATTTGATTTACATAGATGATATTTCTTTCTGGTCCTTTTGAGGGGCTTTGCAATGCATACTTACTTATATTTATTCACATTTGAAAAAGCATGTATTGTGCTAATGAGAAAGTCAGGAAGATAAGTTAACTATATTTCCCATGTGATTTCCATACAACTGAAGGCACAGAAAATATCAAGGAAGGATTCACTTGAAGAGCAGTTTCACGCAAGGTAGACTTCTGTCGGTAAAATAAAATATGACATTAACTATCTTGCTCATTCGGTCAGCTATTTACCAGCTTTATGTTGGGCAATGACTGCTGTGCAGTGTGGAGTAGAGAGGTCTGTAGGACACCCTAGAATTTGTTCACAGGTCTGGAGGATGAGGCATGATCTCAGATCCTTAGGATGCATGATATAGAAAGCATTTTTTAATTAAAAAATGAATTAAGATGATTTAACATTTTTTTTCTCAATACTGTAAATGTTTGTTTTAAGGTAAACTAAGCCAATTACTTTAAATTCTCAAAGTATATATAAAAAAATAGTTGACTGGGAATATGATTGCTCTTTTCATTGTTTCGTTTATGCCTGTTTTTGAATTTTTTTGGTAGGGCAAGTATAATTAAATACTGGAATGAGTTAATGAGTGGGAATTTATAATCCTGTCTTCGATCCCACCTGCCTTAAATGATAACACCACCACTCAACAATTACTGTTGAGTAATTTTCAGTAAAATTTTTCCTACTAATCCTCCAGGCCTGCCTTAAATCTTGCTTATTTCAATAAATTATTATGACCATGGATAATGTTTTTTCCTCACATAATCTTAATTTCCATGACATTTCTTTTTGTGACACACTTTATCAACTAACTTAAGCTGCTATTTAATACATGGCTTTTTTTTTCTCTAATGAGTTTATGGATTCCTTGTATCAAGAGCCTAGATTTTATATTTTCCTACATCCTGTGCTTGCCAGAAGATGGAACACATCGTAAATGCTCAAAGTGTAGTTTCTGAATGCACAGAAGTAAGATCCTCTTGGCCAACTTTGAGGAATATCATCAATATTTGAAAGCTACATGCTCTCTTGAGTGGCAGTGGTAGGAAATGAGAGCAACTGGAGGTTGATGAATCCACGTATGTCTATTTAGTTACATTCATGTATGATCAATTATTATGCATGCGTAGGCATTTGTTATTTTTAAGATCTCAGAATTCAAATCTTTCATTATTGGTAATATTCAAGAAGATATATGTATTTTTGATATATAAATAAGCACAATACTTTGAATTATTGTGGGCTCTCCTGCAAAAGCCTGGATATATCTTTAATCCAATAGGTCAAAAAACCAAAGCAACATGAAAACGGAAGAGTCCCTATTAAATGCAGTATGTTGGTACATTTCTATTGGCTAACATTCTTATCCCATATTATACAGACCCAAGTCAGTTTTAAGCAAAATATTGAAAGCGATTTGACTTGGAGGGTTTTTCCTCCGAGGTTAACTGTGCGGTACGGCATGGGGGTGAACTGTGTGCTGGGCTTTTATTCTGATTCTGTTGCAAAATATCCGTGGAAATTTGCCACAGTGCTGTTACTGGGTAGGAGCGAGTGATTTCACTGAAAACTGTATGCCCATTTCAATGCATGACGGGTTTAAGCTATAAAAATTGTAATCCGTGCTCTATCAATTAGTAGGCTTTTAGGAAATGAGATAACACAAATATGTACATTTTATGAATCCAATGCTTAAAAAATAAGTTCACCCCTGACCTGAATTTTACCAGAAACAATTTGGTTAACATGTTTTGCTTACACACTCTTTTGGTCATTAGAGCTTATCCTTTGCAGTTGTCTCGTGGTTTCAAGCACTGTGCTTCCCAGATGGGTTATGACCTTGCCCCTCAGAATGGGGGCCCTGTTATGATGGGAGCAGTGGGTGGTGTTTGCTCTGCCTCCCTCTTCAACTGCCGCTGGGAGCCTTCCATTTACTTCTAAAATGGCAAGCAGCGAATGCAGAGACTCTTGTGAAGATGGGGCTACAGCATCTAACATTGCCATGGCTTCTTTCTAACCCACTTAATTGGTGGTTTTACCACCCTTCCGCTTCATTTTACTTATCTCTTTGTCCTACTTAGAGAAATAAAGATAATTCCCTTGTTCCTGCACCCACTCTTTCACGTAGGATAGTTACTTCTTCTGGATGCACAGGAGAATGTATCAGCCACAGCAGAGTTTGAAGGAGTCTTACTTTTTAGTTAGAAGCATTTACATCACTCTTCTAAAAAAAAAATCCCTATGAAAATCTATCCTGTAGGAGATTCAAAGGTCCCTCCAAGTTTTCTTTCAGACTGATAGGTAAAACATACGTAGGCCAAATATTATCTCCTCCTTCTTCCACAGTTTTTGAAACGAGATCACCTACTGCTTTTTTATTGTAATTGAAGTATTTTTTGGATGTTTTATATGAAAGCAATGATTTTTTTGTCACTCTACTCAAATGGAGCAATCTCTGGTAGAAAGTAAACTATATAAATAAATTCCAAAATCTATGCATTAAGATCATCATTATAATTCTGTGCTTAGGCAGCAGGAACACCCATAGTAATCATGTACATGTTAATTTGTTTTGGGACATATAGTACATATCACACTCCGCTCGATATATGGTAATATCTTTAATCAATTAATTCCTTTTTGTGTTTATGCTACATTCGAACATTCTGCCAAAATTGAAAACATAAGACTTTGTTTCTCCTTCCACCCCTTAACAGCTCAATCATATTGACAATTGATCCCAAATATTTATTGAATGGCTATCCTGTGTTAAGAGCTGTTTTAGGTGCAATAGGGGTTCGCCTAGATCCCCTTTCTCCAGGTACCGTGAGCATTGGCTGGCTGAGGCTCACTGCCCACCTTTTCTGGAGTATGTACTTATTTAGCCTGGGAGGGTACGGACCTTGCTCTCTCCACCCCTCCTCAGCTGGGGGGGTCAGCCTATGAGGTACTGATAGGAGGAGGTTAAAAAAAAGCCAGCCTGCACCCCCCCCTTGCCCTAGGTGTGTGGATGCGCTAGGGGTGAGCACGTCACACCTCAGGGGATGGTTTCTGCTCCTGCTCTGCCTGTAGTTCAGGCTAAAGCTGCGTGTCACCTGGGACCACACCTTGGCTCTGTGTCCTCACCCAGCCCCCCTTCCTCCCTGGCTCACAGGTTTTTCCTGGAGTGTCCCGTCAGTAACCCATGTGCCCCTGACTCTGCTCCTAGGTGCCCCACCTGAGGAAGACACTGGCATGCAGGAGCCGGACTGTGTCCCTAACAGTTAGGCGGAGTAGCTGTAATCTCGTTTTATAGATGAAGGTGACTGTATGTATAGTGAAGCCAAATCAGTGGGCAGAGACTGTGCTTGATTCTGGACTCTGCCACGTACTAGGTGTATGACCTCCACATGTAACTTAACTCCACATGCCTCAGTTTCCTCAGTTGTAGAACGGAGGTAAAAATCTTTACATATGTTAATTTATGTTAGTATTTTCTTGGAGTAGTACCTGGAACATAGGAAATGCTGTTTATTGCTTAACATTAGGATTATAATAATGAAGGTTCAGAGGAGTAAAACAAATTGCCTCCAATTATACAGATAGTAGCACGATTTTCTCCCAAATGATGGTATGCTTCCTTCCAGACTGTTCCCTTTTCATTCTCCACTATGTTTGTGAATTGAAGCTTCTGCAGATTTGCTCCTTTTTGTCTGTCTTGCTTATTCAAGTCTCCCTTCAGATCTCTTGAGTTAGTATCACACATGCCCCTGGAAGGAAACTCTTGCTAGTAAAGCTGTAGCTGAACTCCTGCTCGCTCCAGGCCTGACCTGATGGCAGCTGTAACAGATTTCATGAACTTACAAAGCTCAAGTTTCAAAGTGTCTTGCAAGAGCCCTTCCTGGGATGGCCATGGACTTTCCTCTATTCATAATTTTTTACTGTGATTCTTAAAGAATCTACTCCCCAATTTTATAAGCTTCAGGAGTCACAAGACCTAGATGCACACCTGAGTTACTACTAAAGAACATTTTAGAGGCCGGTTATTGTGATGTCTTCATTGACTCACTACTACTGACTACCTTCAACTCCTTGCAGGAAGGCCACCCAGTGTTTTGCCAGGTCTCCTCTGGTGGAGCTCTGCTGTCTTTGTTTGTCCTTCACTGATTTTTGAAAGCTCAAACCATTTAGTGGTGCCTTGCTATGTAAGTGTCAGAGTGTGCTGGACATGAGGTGACACAACAATGACAGTAAGTCATATGGGAGTGTAGTGGAACACAAAGGACATGACAACGGTAAGATGTGTTCAATAATGAGGTTACTTTCAGGGAACAGTGAAAATGGGGGGAAGTGTGCTTAAAGGATCTTGGTGGGTACAGGAAAGGGTGTGCTGAAGTAGGGGGAGCGCTAGAAGGAAGCTTGAGTTAGTGGAAAAATGGAATATTTTGTTTAAAGGAGAGAGCAGGTATAAATCATGAAGAGAGAGGGGGAAAATAAGGTGCAGCATTCCCGGCCTCTTTCATTTCGGTGTTCCTGGGACACGGAGCTGGGGTCCCTGTGTCCTATTGCCCAGGTAACTCTGCAGCGGCTGGAGAAAATGAGCATGTGTTTGGTGTAAACACAGCCTGGTTCTGTCTGGGTGGGTGTGAAGGCCTGTAGAGGACGGGGGCCATGGGCTCCTGGCTGGAGAAAGGAGAGTAGGGCAGATGGGTCCCACCAACTGGAGTTCATAACACTCTTTTGTTCTGACATATAAACTTCCATCTCCTGTTCAGAGGTGCCTTTATTGTGAAAATAACTGAAGTGAGGACCAGAAATGCCCTGTCAAATTTTTAAGCTTTTTTTTTCTTAACTTATTTATAGACTATATTAAATTCTATTTTGAATTACTTTGATATATTATAATATGAATTCCTTCAGTAAAGAACTATCTACCATTCTAATATTCTGTTAGAGGAGGTGAGTGCCTTCTTTTATTTTATCAATGGCATAGGTAATGATAATCTGCCCAGCCTGGAACCTTTCACAAAGATAAAACCCACAATTAATTTTCCTTCTCAGCATTACTTTATAACACACTTAGCAAATAAGCGCTAAGTTGCTCTAATAATTTAACAAGCATCTGAGCTTACTCTAAAAGTAAAATATGATCATGTATGTGTACGTGTGTGTGTGTCTGTGTGGAGGGTGTGTGTGTACATGTGTATTATGTATACACAGTTCTCTGCAGTAAAGGTAACTTCTGAGACTTGCTTGCTGAACATCTTCACAAGAAGATGTGCATCATCGTCGTGGGTGGTACGGGAGACGTCATGTATGGACCTGAGGTGCGTGTTTCTCTTATTTGGAGAATAGAAACCTGTCTGACTCCCGGGGAAATGAGCAGCCCACACAGCCTTTTATCAGAGATTTGAACAGAATTAGTAGATTATGAAATGATCCCAAAAAACTGTTTAAAAAAAGTTTGAGTGCGTGTATATGTGAATATGATATGTGTGTATATACCTCTATCATTTACCTATCCACATCTACCTGTGTAAACACGTTACATAATAACTAGGAGTCAGTAATTTTTCTCTCTTCCAAACTGCATATATTCGTTTTATCTTTTCATGAAATGCACAAAATGAGAGGATACTGTCACTTTCTATTTAAAAAGATCATAATTTTTCTTTGTATTTTACTCTGTTCTCTGTTATTTTTGATATTTTACACCATATGCTGTTAGTAACGTCTGTCTTTCTCCGTGGCTTCACCAGTTGCAAATTCTTACATTATAGGTTACAAGACACACGCAATAGGAGGATAAATTAATGGAATTAAATGCCGAACAGTAGGAAATGTGTAGTCACATATATATTTTCTTCTACCACTACACGTTACCCGTATTTATGCTTACCATTGTGCTTCATCTGAGAATGCACTGAAGACTTTTTTTCCTTCCACTGAGGAATTAGAGTGAATTACATGAAAGCAAAGAACTGCATTTTGACCTATGAGAAGACTTCAAGGAATGTGGAGAATTATGTCTTGGAGTTAGTTTAACAATACCCTTTTTGGTACCTAATCATACTTCATTCTTTCATATGTACATCACTTCACTGTGTAGAAGTAAAAATAAATATATAAATAGAATACTCAGATTAAGGGTCATTGACCTTGAAAGGAGAAAGCTGAAGGAACGAAGCTGGGGAATTTATCATAAATTAAGCTTTGTTCCTCACATGGCTCCAGAAGGAAAGATACTGTGCTCATTTGAAGTAAAAAAGAAGTATCAGGCTGATTGTTTCCATTGTTATAGTATTTATGTCCTGGGTAATCTCAGGCAATGGAAGAGTTTACAAAACATAAGTGCAAGACAGAGTGATTAAATTCCCTCTTTATCCTTCTTTTGTTGTTCATGGGATAACAACTGTAACTTCCTCAATGTGACATAAGCTGAGTAGGGAACTTCTCCTATATATCTGTGCTACGACACTTCACTAATTTTGACAAGTCAGTTTTTTAAAGGACTTAAAAATATGTTTATAATAGACATCATATCTACTGAGTGAAACATCACCAAAACGAATGCTCTTTTAATATTATGCTTGGGATTACATTGTTTCCTTTGTATAAATCTGACATCCGAAAGAGGGAGTTGTATATCTGTTTTATTCCCCATAATAAAGGTGATTTCTGGAAATTGTTTGCTGAATATCTCTATAAGAAGATGTATATCACTTTTATGGATAATATGGGAGATGTCATGTATGGAGCTTAGGTACATCATTTTCTTATTTGGAAAATGTAAACCTGTTAGACTCCAGGAAAAAGAAAACAGACTTTCATCAGAGACTTAAATAGAATAGGTAGAAGATTATGAAATGATTCAAAAAACTATTTTTTAACAAAGGGTTGATTGTATCTGTACAAAGATAAACATTTAGGTCTTCTCAGCACAGAGAGTAACTCCATTCGCTCTAATTAAGACACCAGAGCCCAAGTACCGTTTGGTTAATGAACTCTTAAGACAAAAAAAAAAAAAAAAAAAAAAGATTTGTCTACAAGTACCTCACTTGTTTTGTGGCCCATGCATTTTTTTTTTAACCTCCGGGACAAATTAGTAATCGAATGTATAATATAATCATATTGTACAGCTGTAGAACCTAAGAGTTAATGTTTAAAAATATTACATTTCATCAGGTTTCTACATGTCAAATTATGCAATTAGTTTAATTCATATTAACAAACTTGTTTTGAGTTCATATCTAAGTATAAGCATCATTTCCACAGTGTCCCATAAATTTAACTTTCACACAACAGATACTGAGTTCCTAGTTTTGAAGAACTTACATTAATATAAATTAACATGTGCTTGTATGCATTTGTTAACACTGTAAATTATACCATTAAGATATAAAGCACCCATCAATTAAAATCTGTTCCTACCTCCATGAACTTATTTAATGGTAGCAAATCCATATATATGAACCAAGAGAATGTCACATGGTTTTTAAAAATTTACAATTTCTGACACCTATGTGGTACCAGGAATACTGGCTATAAATAATTAGTTTAAAACACTATGCTTTAGGGCTAAATTACTATAGATGTTTAAAATGTCAGTTATTAGAGGCGATAATAACTGCCACATAAATGTAACATTGTCAAGTGGGCCAATTGAGAAAAAACTGTTAATTTGCTTCTGGCAAATGTATCAATAACCTTCATTTTAAAAATGCCAGGAGACTTTTAGTGTGTTCTCCC
Organism: Balaenoptera borealis; assembly: GCF_965194805.1. Taxonomy (NCBI): domain Eukaryota; kingdom Metazoa; phylum Chordata; class Mammalia; order Artiodactyla; family Balaenopteridae; genus Balaenoptera; species Balaenoptera borealis. The sequence continues at coordinate 34,641,186 of NC_138880.1, read as the reverse complement.
TCCCTGCTCCCTTCTCTCTCGTCCCTCTTTCACGAACATTCACAGGCACACACGTGTGTGAGAACACTTGCTTGTGCACGTAGATGTATGCACACAACTGTACCCAGAACAAAGCTCGAGGAATGGCTTTCAACAAATACTGCTGGAGCAATATGAAGACATTTGTCCAGAGAAATGTTCCCTCAATGCAGCTGATAGGTCCAGATGTTGTTTTTTATTTACAGTTGCTCAGAGTTCACTGTTTTAAAGGACATGGAGATTAAATTATATATAAATTATAAATTATATATAAATTATATATTAAATTATATAAGAGGTACCTGATTCACAGAGTCAATAAATTTTGGCTTTTCCCTGTACGTCAAGCCTTATGTTCACCAATTTAAAATTCTAGTGCTTTAGATTGTATTTGTGATAACAAATTGTAATTTCTTCATTTAATAAAATATTAAATTTAGAGATATAGTATTAAAAAGTTCAGTACAGCTAGATATCATAGCAATAGAAAACTTCCCATCATTTTCCAAATATTCCTAATAATATGGCCTATTTGTTCTTACATAATAATTGTCATTTGAGAAGAAAATTATCATATAATTTAATACATTATTTGATGAAACCAGATCCAGAAAAAACAAGTTAATGCATAACCTAATATTACAATAAAAGTGCCATGGCTAATGTTCTGTATTTTAAGAGAGTTTAACACTGTTATAAAATTTGGATGGAAGTGCCCATTTTAAATTAAGTTTTGTAACCAAGATTCACAAAGGACCTCATAAATAATTCTTAGTAGCAAAGGTGCTATTGACACATTTGGGAACAGGTGTTTTATTTGATTACACACATTAGTTAGGTCAAAAATATTTCAAGTTTCTTTAGTAGTTTTGAGAGTTCACAATGTGCTAGATGCTAAAAAACTAAATCTGACTTTGAAGGCTCTGATCTGGGATAACTCTATATCCCAGGTCGAAGGCTCTCCTGCTCCCTCAGGTTCTGTTTAGAGTCTGTCTGTTTCTCCTGACCTCATCCAATATCTGTCTGGGACATTCCTTGTCTTCTACAAGCTATAGCGGATGGTACTTTTTCCAACCTGTATGTTCTGTGTTATTAACCTAACATTGAAAAATTCAAGTGAATTTGATTGTCATAGTTAAACATTTTAGCAATGTGTAAAACATATGAAGTATTTGTGATATGGAATGGATGTTATTAAATAATTGTGTTAAAAAGTTATTTACTACTTTTAATGATGACACTGTATCATTAAGTATGACAGAATCTGGGCTTATTTTAAATCATGGTTTCTGACCGTAATAAAAATTTGATGTGTTCTTTTTCACTAGAGAATTTTAATTCAGCTTTCTATTTGTAGCTGGTTTTACTTTTAATGTGTCTTTCATCTACTTTCTACAATAATTTAAAATGCAGTTTTACTGGGCTCATGTCTCTGGAGGATGGTTGTCATCCGGCAGAAGAGCAGGGAACTAACATTTGTTGAAAGCCTATTATGTGCTAGGCATTTTGGTACACGATTTCATCATTAATGTCACTTTCAAAGACAAGTATCCCTATTACTCTTTACACATGAAAAAAATTGCGGCTCAACAATGTTGAGTAAATTAATCCATGTCATCAGTCATTCAAGAGATGAGGGTCATGGTTAGGGAAGGTAGGTGAATGATTTAAGAAAGTTACCAGTAAAAAATGCATACCTAATTCATGGAAAGTCACAATTTATTTATTTGGATGGCTTTGCTATTGTGATTCTAGAGCTAGAAAAAATGTAATTAAAAGCTTAGTTTCCTGAAAAATGCAGGATATGGTTTTTTTTAATAAATTGATTTATTTTTGGCTGCGTTGGGTCTCCGTTGATGCGCGTGGGCTTTATCTAGTTGCAGCGAGCGGGGGCTACTCCTCGTTGTGGTGCGCGGGCTTCTCATTGCGGTGGCCTCTCTTGTTGCAGAGCACGGGCTCTAGGCACGCGGCCTTCAGTAGTTGTGGTGCGTGGGCTCAGTAGTTGTGGCTCGTGGGCTCTAGAGCGCAGGCTCAGTAGTTGTGGTGCATGGGCTTAGTTGTTCCACGGCATGTGGGATCTTCCCGGACCAGGGCTCGAACCCGTGTCCCCTGCATTGGCAGGAGGATTCTTAACCACTGCGCCACCAGGGAAGTCCCCAGGATATGTTTTTTTATAAAAACTTGAGAAAATGAAAAATATTTTACAGAAAAAAGACTTTATGCCATAGACCTTTATAGTGAGCAAATAGAAAAATCTACCTCTCTAAGTCTCAAATCCCTCATGTATAAAATAAGCAGTCAAGTAAGCTATCAGTTTAAAAATAATGTCTGCATAGTACTTACTATGTGCCTATCAGTGTTCTAAATCCAGTACAAACGATAACTCATGTAATCCTCAATAACTCCATTTTATGGATGACAAAACTGAAGTTAGGTCAGTAAGTTCACTAAAATCCCAGTATTCTGAACAACTGTTGAGATTTGGCTATGAAACTCTCACCACACAAACTCACCTCCATCTGGTTAGCACCAGAGCTAGGATTTGAACCCAAAAACTCAAGCCCAGGAGTCCAAGGCTTTAACAGGCACGTGGAGCTGCCACTCCTGGATCTGTGTGAACACCTGAGAGCATATGTCAGAGTTCCACACACTTAGTTTCTTCTCTGATCCTCCTGCAAAGAGTATTCAGGCTATGAATTTTGTTCACAGTATTACTTTATTTCTCTACTGATAGGCTGTAACTCATCTAAATGCAGTCTTCCTGTTTAATTGCTCATATGTAAAGATAATTAATAGTGTTCATATTTAAATTCAAAAATAAGTTTGTGTCTTTTATTCAAATACTCTCTGTGGTACACATTATTCAATAAGTACATAAAGTTTGAAGAAGATTCATAGAGCATTGATCCTAAATATATAAAGCAGAGTGTGATTTAAATTTTTCTATTGTAATAATACTGTATGATAAATTTTCTGAAAGCACTTATACCACAATATTGATTGTAGATACATCTGCCTTATGAGGTTTTGAGCAATTTTTATTGCTTTTCACATGTTCCTTTCTATCATACCGATTTTCAAAAATAAACATGCTATTTTTATAATGATATAAAAAGGTATAAAAATGCATTGTATTTGCAATTTTTCTTCATTGTTTTTACACTAGAATATTCCAGGAAAAGAATGAATGTTGAAGAATTCACACAAAGACATTGCTCAAAATACGGGTACACTGCTGCAAATCTTGTTATAAATAATTTCAGACGTAGTATTCATCCAAAGAACACTGTCTTTCATTACCGATTAAATATTTAGAGGGGAACATAATAATGTAACCGAAAAATACCTTGATCTGATACACTGAATTATTTTATATTTTGTATTTACTATTATCTACTGATTATTTTGCTTTCACTTATTTAAAGAAATATTAACTACTTCTTATAAATATTGAACTTTGTTTTCCTCCTAATGAACATATTTTGTCATATACTGTTCTTTTCTTACCTTCTCAAATCACAGTCTACACATATTTTAAACTTTTTGGAACCTTTTTGCAGTCTTTTTTTTAAAAGGCAAATACTTATAAACTATCATAACTCCTACCCCCCCACTCCTCCCCTAAACACTCCCCCAGAAGTTTTAACAGGTGGTTAAGAGCACAGAGTACATTGGAGTAAGAATTACAACTTAAAAAATGACTCTATTCTTAAATCATGTTATTTTGCACAGAATATGCAGTTGCATTAATTTTTTTCAATCAATTATGGACTTTATAAAGATAAAGAAAAAGAATAATTCAGCTTTGACTGGTCCATAAAGCTCAGTAGTTTATGACCTTACATCTCTGCATCATTTTCCAGAAAGTGCTCCTAGAACACTTCAGTGGTGTTTCACTATCCAACTTCCCATTCTCAAATGAGCCAAACATTTTCAGGTAATGGAGGCATCATCTCCTGGAAGGATAAAAACTAGTGTCTTAACATCATTTTTAAATGCAACTGTATCCTTTACTCTCAACTGCCATGAGTCTGATATGAAGGATCTTGCAGACCATTAAGTTCCATGTATTTTCTCTGAATCAGCACAAACCTTTAAAGCACAGGTGTTTCTGTAATTAGGATACATTGGGAAAATTCTCTGTGCTCAATGGCCCTCGGACTCACACTTCCACCTCATCAGTCACATGTCAGTCTAACTCCACCCTGTGCCCTGAATCTCTGGTGTCATTAAGAAGCTGAAAACTTCAGAGGGCAGATTTGCAGCTGTGATGTATAATATAGAACATTTCATGAAAAATGTATGAGTATGAGATTTTTTTCTAATATTTCCTCTGTAGCGATCTGCCAGAACCATGACCATCTAGACATGTTTATTATACAGATTGTTTTTTAAAGAGGCTTTCATTGCTCTTTGTGATGTGATGTTCCCTTGTTATTTCATAAACACTCTATTGATATTCTTTCTGCAACAAAGTGCTCTAACCTCAGAAACACAGCTGCTGCTTCTTTCCAATGAAATCTGTGTTTTCAATCATAGAGAAGTCTTCACCTTGACATAACTGTAGTCTTTAGTACAGTATCTGACGTGCTAACCAAATTCCAGAAGCTTATATATATTTTAAGAGGACATTGATATCCTTTAGCAAATACTTGATGCTTGGACAATCAGACATTTTTGGAAAGTTATATTAGTGAAGAATGCGATAGTATTTTGAGTCACAGGACTCCATAATAAAATAAGAAATATATATGAAATATTCAGCATTCTTGGCTATTTTCTCTGAACTCCAATAGTATTTATAGCCTTTTTAGCTTTTGATGCTTGACTTATCTTGTTTAATATTTATTATTTCACACATACTTACAAACTTACTACTTGTATTCTCATCTCTTTGGGGGCACCAAATATGTCATTTACACTTCTTTTGTTTTGCAAATATTATAGTATATACTCAAATCTTCCTTCCTTCCTCCCTCCCTCCCTCCCTTCCTTCCTTCCTTCCTTCCTTCCTTCCTTCCCTCCCTCCCTCCCTCCCTTTCTCTTCTTTCTTTTTTTCCTTCTTTTCTTTCTCTCCTCTTTCATACATTTATTCATTAACTACTTCTTAACAACTCTAATGACCTGGGCACTTTGCACAGTTATTATACTAATAATATAGTTGTTGACAGAATTTTGGTACTTTTGTATTCATCATTGGCATTTGAGATTACAAGAGAGATCCAAACGCTTTGACAACCCCTGACAAGAGAAAAAAAGTGTACCTTGCAGAAAACTGGAATATAATAGTAGCTCACCACTGATAACTGCTATCAAAGACTTATCCATTCAAGTGAAAAATTTGTATTCAATGAGAATTAAAAATTTCAAGATTTATGCAATTAGCAATTATTTCCATGATAAATAGTAATACGCAAGGTTTATTTTTTGTTTGTTTCTTTATATTTGGCTTTTCATTTTTTTGCAAAGGAAACACAAAATCTAAGAGTAGCTTTGATAGTGAGAATCAGCAGTAAACAACACACAGAAAAATACAGATGCTACCTTTTAAGGCATATCCCAACCTGTTCTAATTCCCTTCCTGCAGCACACAGCGACATAATGTTCACCACAATTTTAAGAACTATCTCACTAGTTCTAAAGGGCAATCCTTAAGTGGTAAATGGAGCCATATTGCCATTGAATAGGAGCAAAATAAACAATTATTTCCAAGGAAAAGTAATATCTAGTGCTTTTTTTTGAAATACTGATTTTTTAGGTAAAAATATTGATGGAATTAGCAAAGAAATGTGACATTTCAGCATATGTAATGGAAATGCTAAAAGAAGTTTTTGGCACTGATTACGGCACATTGATTCATCAAGAAAGGGTCTTAAGGAGGACTACCTTTATAGGTACATTGCTTTATTACATTCAACCTTTGGATTGGAAAGTGCTAACACAGTGGTCTCTAGGTACTTAAATTCAATCAATATTGATTCATAGAAGAAAATCTTTTGCTGAATTTTACCATCAGTTTAAATAACAATATAATATAAAAACAGTTGAGAATGCTGGAGTGTTTATTTCGATTTATGATCTTGTAACTGCTTTTTCTTGGGCTCTTACTATGAACCAAGTCTTATGCTAAGTACTTTACGTGCCTCACTGTGTTGAATCCTCTAAAGAAACCTGTGAGATGGAGTTTTTAATCCCAATTTTAAATATAACCAAACTGAAATTTAGAGCTGCTTATTGTACAATGCAATTTTTTATTGGCACACTTGTGAGAAATTATTGAATGGCCATAATATCAAGAATAGGTATATTTCTCCTAGGAATTCAGTATATTTTTTAGGAATTCAATAATGTATTTTATTTATTAGATTATTTGCATAGGAGGTTCAGTTTTCTTTTATATAGAGTTGCTAAAATAAATGAAGCCAGTGTTGTGGCTTATCTGGAAAACATATACATATTATTTCAGAATATATATTTAGTTTCATCTCAGTGTCCATTTCAGCAGTTTCCCAAACTTAGTTGTCTCCATTATTTTTAATTTAAGCTACCTTAAAGTATAGCACTTAATGTAAACAAATAAATATTATTAAATTTCATAAGTAATTGTATGAATAGATTGACCTCAGTGGGCTTTTCTGCTGTCTGAGATTATCTTTCATTTTAAATCATCAACTAAGTATTGCAGTTTAAATTAGCAACCTAAATGTCCATCAACAGAAGGATTGATAAAGAAGATGTGGTGCATATATACAATGGAATATTACTCAGCCATAAAAAGGAACAAAATAGTGCCATTTGCAGAGACATGGATAGACCTAGAGACCGTCATACAGAGTGAAGTAAGTCAGAAAGAGAAAAATAAATATCATATAATATTGCTTATATGTGGAAATCTAGAAAAATGGTACTGATGAACTTATTTGCAAAGCAGAAATAGAGACATAGATGTAGAGACCAAACTTATGGATACCAAAGGGGGACTGGGGTGGGATGAATTGGGTGATTGGGATTGATATATATACACTACTATGTATGAAACAGATAACTAATGAGAACCTACTGTATAGCACAGGGAACTCTACTCAGTGCCCTGTGGTGACCTAAATGGGAAGGAAATCCAAAAAAGAGGGAATATATGTATACGTATAACTGATTCACTGTTCTGGACAACAGAAACTGACACAGTCGTGTAAAGCCACTGTACTCCAATGAAAATTTAAAATAAACAAACAAATAAATTAGCTTCATTTGATCTGGAGTGGGCTGAGCCAGTTTCTTCACTTCTTCAGAGGAGTTTGATCCCTCCCTGGATGGAGTGAGAGAAGCAAGTGTCTGGAAGACCTAGGAGTGTGGCAAACTATGACGTTTTGTGAACTAGCTACTTTTTATCTTGAATAGCTCCGAAGGTATTCACCAAAGACTTTACTTCTTATGCTGATAGAGTGCTTGCCATCAAAGATAAGACATGGTCTTTTTGCCCTCATGGCCCACATGAGATGAAAACCAGGCTTATGAAAAGTATGAGGTGGTGTACGTTTATCTTGGTCAACACCTTATTGCTACTCAACTTGAGGCGTTTTTAATTTTGACTCTGCTGCTTCTTAGTGTGACCGTGGCCAAGTTACGTAGCCCTCCTGTGCCTCAGACTTCTCATTGACCAGTGAGGATAATAGTAGCTAATCACAGAGTTACTGTGAGGATTAACGTGAGGTATCCCATAGAAAATACCTGGCAAGTAGAAAAGACTCACTACGTAGAAGTTGTTGTGCTTGTCATTAGTATTACTATGCTATAATTATTGAGTTTAGAGTCGTATTGTATTCTCAAAGGCATAGTGGTAAGTTTGTTCTCTTCTGGAGGGACATTAATTCTTCAGGAAGTGTGGGAGAGACACCAAGTATTCCTAATCAAGGTTCTCTGAGGGTACTATTTTGTTTTTAAATATGAGTTATCATAAAATGCGATTTATAAGAGTGTTTGTGAAAGTTATGGAATCCGATATTCAGTAGGTACTGTTTGGCTGACTGCCTTGAATCTATTAGAATTCCACTAATTAATCCTTTCAACATGAAAATAAAATTGATGTAAAATGAGTATACATTTATTCAACAAATTATTTTTGAATTATTTGAATTCAAAATAATATATTATTAATAACACAAATCTGGGTTGATTGTTGATTTCCAGCTAAAGTTTTGCTGTCTCAATATATGGAGTTATTGGTTTGTTTTAGTGACATTTTTCTTTGAGTGTAGATTTGGGGTAAGATTCTAATATGGCTCACTTGGCCTGCAGCACCTTGTGTATTTGTCATTACTTTTTTTCCTTTCAGCTATAATCAACTATGTATACATCTGAGTTCATTTTTATTTCTTTATTTTTGCTTTTAAATACACAAAACTACACAAATTGTTGCAGTACTGAACGCTTCGTATAAATTGTGTTTTTATTTACAAAAGTAATTTGATATTTTAAATTCAGTTTTGAAAGAAATGAACTTCTTACTTAAAAGAATAATTTTACAAAATAATTTTACAATACAGATATTCTACCACTAATTTATTACTTCATAAGTTTGAATTTTCACACATCCAGTTTTTTAATGTTAAATATTTCTGAACTGTAAGGTCTGTTATTTGAAAGAGAACTAAGAAAAAGAGGGCTCCAAGAAACAATACTAACACTGCAGAAATTTCATATTTAACATAATTGTTTTAAAGGCAATATATAGCAAATGAATAATTTTCTTCATTCATGAAGAATTGATTTTTTTAAAAGAAAGTTGATCTAGAGAATTTTACCAGGAAGAAATAACATAACTTGCTTTTCTTGTTACTGGAAGTGTTACTTACGGAGTGAAATTAGTCATTTGCTATATAAAAGGTAAGCAGATCACACAACTTCTGTCATCTATATGTTCTGGTTGGGAAGTAAAGTTAGGCGTATTTAAAGGAACAAATTCAATAATACTTTATAAGAGAAACTTGCTAACTTTCCTAGAATACCAGAACTGATACAAGAGCTTTGATGTTCAAAAGACTATTAATAAGATCATGAGTTTAAAAAAACGTTATTATTATTATTATTTTTTTTTTAAATGTTATTATTTATATGATACTATATATGCTTATTTTTTAAACTTAGCAGAGCAATTTTATTTATTGGTAAATGTCTAGTGAATATGTCCCACCATAACTTATTCATTATTGAACTGTTAGCAAGATGTTACAGGAGAAAATAAGGAAATAATTGTCAAGCTACAATGTATTGCTTAATCTCAAGTATAAACTATTATTTGTGTTTTTGCTTACTACTTCAGTGGGAAGTGGAAACTACTTGAAATTATGTGACATAGAAATCCTAAGAAGTCAATCCTCGTAGGAACATTACATTTGTAGTATCAGTAGGATTATTACTGTATTCAGCAATGACGTAAACAAAGTTGAGTAGATATCACTTATTATTACTGACTTTTAAAGTAAATTATTAAATTTACCTCAAGTCCATTGGCAGAGATATTATTTTACCAATATCATGGGTAGAAAGATTAAGTTTCAGGAAGATTGAGTAATTTGCCAAAGTAATAGAAATAAACACCTTTCAAAGCTGAGATTTGAACTCAGTTCATTCTGGCTTTGAAGTCTAGATATGTAATCAGTACAAACATTTCCTTTCATCGCTCTGCAAATCAGGTGTTTTAAAGGAAGCATTGCTATAGTATTAGTACACTGTAGAAGAAATGGAGAATATGGGAGTAGATTCATTAAATATAGCAAAGTCTCATAATATATTGGCTTGGTAATAAAATAAACCTTATTAAGGTGAATGAAATAATGGTTCATATAATATATTTTTGTTGTTTCTAAAGGGCAAATGGAAATTTCCTTAAATATTACAGAACCAAATTAGTATTGAGTGCCATTTTAAAAGTCAGTATTTTGTTTGTAAATTTAATGTTATACTAATCATGTCCTGCAGTTCAGTACATGTGGCTGATCACTGCCAGGTTCTTTTTAACGTATCTGTGAGTTTTTATAGCTTAAATTACCTGTTTTGAGTGAGCTCCAGGTGGGTCAAAATTAAAATTTTAATAAAAGTTATGTTCTTTATTTCAACTTTTATTTTGAATATGTTTTTAATCCATTCAGTATTCTTGAGGATAATAATAATTAGTACTACAATTAGGAAAAAATTGATTCACCACATAACTATGAAATTGTATTTCTAGGCATGTAGGTTTAGTGACATACCTTTGCACCTAAGATGCAATGACGATCTTCCAGGTTGAAGATTCGTATTTATAAACTAATATTTGACTGGCCTGGGGCAGCCATCTAACCTGACACCTGAAAACATGATAAGGCGATTGCTCCTTACTCTTCTCTCACTCCAGTAGGTACGAGGTCACCTGCGGGGACTTAGTTTGACGTTATTTTTAAAATTTCTAGAACAGTACCTGGCAATTGTTCGTTATACCATAAATACTTATTAATTAAAATGGATGTCTCCTATAAACACTAGCAATATGTAACAAATCCTGTAACAAACAAATGCTATAAACTTTAGAAAAACATAATATAGATAATTATATAAAAACAAACTACTAATAAATAAATTTTAAAAATATATTAAAAAAACAGAAAAAAACACAAACTACTTTAATTTTTTTTTTTTTTTAAACGTTGGGTTTATTTATTTATTTTTGGCTGCGTTGGGTCTTCGTTTCTGTGCGAGGGCTTTCTCCAGTTGCGGCGAGCGGGGGCCACTCTTCATCGCGGTGCGCGGGCCTCTCACCATCGCGGCCTCTCTTGTTGCGGAGCACAGGCTCCAGACGCGCAGGCTCAGTAGTTGTGGCTCACGGGCCCAGTTGCTCCGCGGCATGTGGGATCTTCCCAGACCAGGGCTCGAACCCGTGTCCCCTGCATTGGCAGGCAGATTCTCAACCACTGCGCCACCAGGGAAGCCCCAAACTACTTTAAAGAAAAAAATATTTGAATTCACGGTCTATTGCTGTTTGGAACAATGCTGAGCTAAAGTACTGTGCTAGGAAGGCATAGGAGAACTTTCTTTTGTCACTCCTGGAAGGGCTCGTTATGTAACGGGCTCAGTCATTTGCTACCTACAGTCTTTCTATATGAGATACAGAGAGGTGCTGAACATGTGAACATTTCATAGTGCAAAAGCCCATTTGTCAGTTAGTTAATAATTCAGAATTTTTTTTTCCATTGAATTGAATTCTGTTTCGGCTCCTAGGACATTCCACAAAAGCCTATTGTGACAATGTAGCTGAAATGTTGTATTATGTACTGTGTTTTACATAGGCCAATGTTTGAGGTCAAGAAATGCTTGGTTCTAGTCTGGTACCAATCAAGCCAACAAGAGAAGAATCCCCTTAGTAGTTAATTATCATGAACAAAACAGGCATTTATCATTCACATGAGTGGGCAGAAGCGCAGCAGCTCTAACAAATACAGGCAGTTCACGCTCTACATGGATACTGCAAGAGCTCTAAAAACAACTGTGCAAAATAGAAACCACAGAAAGTGATCCTAGTCATGGGAAAATTTACATTCATTATTGACCTTTAAATGTTTTTGTCAAGGCTTTAAAAACTCCCTTTTTCTAGATTATAAATGCATTGGAAAATGAAAAAAATGTAAAATAAATATATAACTCACTAATTTATAGCATTAGAAGCATTGAGAACTAAAGTTTTTTTCTTTGTAGAAATCTTATCAAGAGTAATTTGAATAATACTTGCCTCTTTCTTCTTGTTATAGAACTCAAAATGTGAGTGTGAATCATTTCTACACTTGACAAATTGTCATACCCCTTTCTAAGTATGGATCAGCTCAGAACATTTTATCCTTTGCAGTTTTCAATGTTATGAAATATTTCTGAGAATTCCTTTAATGTGGAGGCTTTTGCCAGCGTCACTTCCTCTGGGACATCTTCATCCTTTCTGTTATACCACTTTTCTCATTTATGTTGATCTTTGCCTTGCTGTGTTCCTCTGGCTGCAAATCCAGTGTCCCTTGAATGGCAGTGGCGCCAATATTCCAGGGTCAGCAATTTCTTTTATAACTCCATTTAAGTCCAATTAGAATTTTACTTCCAGCATTATTACTTGTCATTTCTTTGCTGCACTTTCAGCTTTGTGGGTCAAATTCCCTCTTTCAATTATCCGTTTCTGGAAAATATATGTGGGAGACAAGGAGACAATACAGTTACAATCTTTGCTGTTTGTGCAATTGAATGACAAATGCAGGGTGACTAATTACAGACGTATTTGGAAAGATGTGATGTCACTCTTCATTTATCGTGGTGCATATCTGTTGTGTATATAGTGATCTGAGGACTGAAGAGCTAGCAGTGATGTTTGCACTTTATGCAATTCTAATAGTTCATATATCATGGTAACTGGAATTTGAACCATGTTGCTGGGGGCACTAGTTTTACCTAACTAGACCGTGACAACTGAAATCCATGCATATTGAAACTATTCAAAGCAAGGACTGTCTGTAATTATTGTGTGAATATATGGAAGCTACTGATTTTGTATGTCAGTTCTATATCCTGTTCCTTTATTGTTTGTTTAGTATAAGATTTCCTCCTAGGTAGCCTTGGGTTTCCCAGATAACTATTATATTATCTGCATATAGAGATGTTACTGATGTTAAGCATTTCAAAATGTTCTATTGTTCAACTATGCTGATTAAGTCCTTCAATAGATTATTAAACAGTGACAAAGAGTGGACATCTTGTGCTCATTTTTTCACCCTAGCAAGGATGCAAAGTTTTTTCCTCATTAAAAAAAGATGTTGGCATAGCATCTGCTAAGGAAGAATCCATCAGTTTAAGTATTATTATTGTTTTATTGGGAATGAGTGATGAATTTGTTAAGTACCATACCTTCAGTAACTAAGATGATCATATGGCTTCTGTCCTTAGATATTTTCACAATGTAAGTTATGATAAAGCCTATTATCATATCAAACTATCCTTGTATTCCAGGAAAAAAAGAGCATTTGGTTGTGATACATTATTTTTTTCACATGCTAATAAATTCTTTTTGCTAATATTTATTTCAAATTTTTATCTCAGTGTTTCTAAGAGGAAATATTCTATAGCTTACTTTCTGTGTATGTGTAGTATTATCAGATTTAGATGTCAATGTCATACTCATATCGTAAAATTTTTGGAAGATGTTTTTCTCTATGCTGTGCAAAGTTTAGTTAGCATTGGAATTATCTGTGCCTTAAAAAGTAGAATAATTCCCATTTGAAGGGAATTTCTGGGTCTAGGATAACTTTGCAAAGATTCTTTGACATTTTGGTCTATATTTTTTCGTCATTGGTTTGTTTAGACTTCCCATTACTCATAGGGTCATGTTTGGGGCATTATAATTTTTGAGACGGTTACACATGGCAACTATGGTTTCAGATTTATTTGCTTTGTAAAAAATAGGGTCATAAGCTTTGTCATATTTCATTTTCATTTTCTATACTTCAGTAGTTTTCTCCCTTACTGTTTTTCATATCTTGTTGGGTTTATCTGTCTTTTTGGTGCTTCACTTTTACTCTTTTTTTTTTTTTTTTCACCTTTTGGTACTATTCTAATATGAAAGCCTATCCAAGTTACCTTTTTTCCCCATTTTTTTTAATTGTGGTAAAATACAGATAACATAAAATTTTCTATCCTTACCATTTTTAGGTAGACAGTTCATTGGTATTAAGTACAGTCACATCGTTGTGCAACTGTCACCACCACTCATCTTCAGAACTCTTTTTATATTGCAAAGCTGAAACTCTATACCCATTAAACAATAACTCCCCATTCCCTCATGCTCCCAGCCCCTGACAAGGACCACTCTACTTTCTGTCTCTATGATTTTGACTAATCTAAGTACTTTATATAAGTGGAATCATACCGTATTTCTCTTTTGTGATTGGCTTGTTTCACTTAGCATAATGTCCTCTAGGTTCATCCAACGTTGTAGCATATGTCAGAATTTCCTTGCTTTTTAAAAGCTGAGTAATATCCAACTGCATGTATGTTACATTTTCCAAAAATTCTGCTCCGTTAGAAGCCCCATCCCCATTCCTATCATTTGTTGATGTGAGAAGATCACACGTGTTTTTGTGTGTCCAAAAACATAAACTAGGGACTTCCCTGGTGGTCCCTGGTGCGGGTAAGATTCTGCACTCCCAATGCAGGGGGCCTGGGTTCGATCCCTGGTCAGGGAACTAGATCCCGCACGCATGCCACAACTAAGAGTTCGCATGCCACAACTAAGAAGTTTGTATGCAGCAACTAAGAAGCCTGCATGCTGCAACTAAAAAATGTTCGTGTATGCGGCAACTAAAGATCCCATGTGCTACAACTAAGACCTGGTGCAGCCTAAATAAATAAATAAATAAATAAAACAAAAACATAAACTAATAAAATTTTTAGTGCATTATTCTCTTAAATCTTGTAGCAAACAAAAAGTGGAGTCACATACCATTGTTATAATAATACTAGCTTTTATAATTGCCCATGTATTTAGTTTTACTGAGATCTTTATTTTTTCATATGGCTTTGAGTTACTGTCTAAGGTCTTTTCATTTCAACCTGCCAGACTGACTTTAGTATTTATTGCAGGATAGGTCTAGTTGTAGCAAATGCTCTAAGCTTGTGTTTATCTGAAAATGTCTTAATTTCTTCCTCACTTTTGAAGGACTGTTTGGCCAGATATAGCATTCTTGGTTGGCATATTCTTTCTTTTTAGTACTTTGAATATTATCAGCCCACTGCCTTCTGACCTCTGAAATTTCTGAAGAGAAATCTGTCAGTAATTTTATTGAAGATCCCTTGTATGTGAGGAGTAGCTTCTGTCTTGCTACTTTCAGAATTCTCTTTGTCTTTGTCTTTTGACAGTTAATTATAATGTGTATCACTGTGGGTCTCAGAGTTCATCCTATGTGGAGTGTGTTGAGCTTCCTGGATGATTATGTTTATTACTTTCATCAAATTTATGGAGTCTCTGGTCATTATTTCTCTACGTATTCTCTGTGCCCCTTTCTTTTTCTCGTGTCCTTCTGGAACTCCCGCAGTCCTATGTTGGTCTGCTTGATAGTGTTCTCCGTATCTTTTAGGTTCTGTTTGCTTTTCTTCAATATTATTTTCCTCTTCCTCAGTTTAGATAATTTCCATTGTCCTATCTTCAAGTTTATGGATTCTTTTTTCTATCTGCTTCCATCTGCCTTTGAATCCCTCTAGTGAAATTTCATTTCAGGTTTTGTAATTTTCAGCTCCAGAATTCTCTTTTTTAAAATTTTCTATCTCCTTATTGATATTTCAATAAATGACTCTTTCCATGTCTTCCTTTAGTTCTTCAAGTACCTTTAAGACATTGTTTTAAAGTCTTTGTTTAGTAGATCTGCCATCAGGTCTTTTTCAGAGACAGTTGTAGTTTATTTATTTTTTTCCTTTGAATGGGCTTTACTTTCCTGTTTCTCTGTATGCCTTGTGATTTTTTTTATTGAAAACTGGACGTTTGAATCTAATAGTGTGGTGACTCTGGGAAATCAGATTCTCCCCTTCCACAGAGTTTGTTGTTTCTTGTTTTTGTTCTTTTGATGGTTGTAGGTTGTCTCTGTGATGAGGATCAGACTGATGTGTAAACTTAAAGTCTTGTCAGATCTTTTCTGAGCCTCTGCTCCTTCCTCTTGGCATGTGCAATGACTTGCTAATTTTCCTGGTGTACATAGTTGCCTTTCAGTGTCCTAGTCTTCCATGTCTGGCTCCCAGAAGGAGAAAAACAGAATAACGAAGGAGGGAGGGAATGGTTCCGGTCTTTTCAATACCTTGGAGGTCACTTTGACCAGAGGAGGGGGGACTTGCAGCAATGGGGTGAAGTGCAATAACAACGGCCTTCTCTGATTAGAAGCAACACTCAGTGACCAGAGCACAGATCCCTAGTATTTGGAGGACAGGGTCCTTTTTGCCCACCCTGGCGCTGTAAGCTGTGTGTAAACTGCTCCAGGAACAGTACACAGCTGTCTGACTGAGGGGTGGAGGATGACGCAGATCTGTGCAAGAGCTGCAGCTGACCAGACTTCATAGTAATTTACTCTCGGAGGCTTCTCCTGGAAGTTACAGGCCTTCAGGAGACTCCAGAGTTCCAAACTAGTTGCTTCAGACAGATTCTGTCCGCACAATTGCTGGTAGGTGCTTCCTACTCTGCCATCTGCCCAGAATCCTCTATCCAAAGTTATCTGTTAAATACAGTGCAAAATATCAACTAGTATGTGTGTTTAATCACATTCTTTGTATTATGAAACTTGGTAAAATGTCATGACGTTGAGAAATATTGTAGGTAGTTGACGCTTGGTTGTAAATGGGTTATTTGCACCTTTTTGAACAGTTATGTTATTACATAGTGTTAGGTTGGCATACTGTTGTCCTAGATAGTTCCAAATAAAATGTTGTGGGTGAGAATTGTTTTATTCCCTAATATCATTCTATGTTATCAACCAGGTGGGTTCTCCTGGGTTGTTTGGAGACTATTTTAAAAAGTAATTCTGTGTTGCTATTCATCCTGGGACCCTATAAAGAATTGTGTGTATTATAATTGCACAACATTGCAGATAAACACCTGCAGCTACTCAAAAGGAGGTGCCCCTGAGAATCCCCTGAAGTGAATTTCTTTAATGCCATATACCTCATATATTAAATTAACTCAACCCAAACACATCCTTTAAATTTGGCAAAAATAAGCTAAGTTTTCATTTTACGTAGATAAAGTATTCCTGCCAGTATAGAAAGTATACTTACTGCAATGTGGAACTAAGGTGGCTCAGTATGTATGTAAAATATAAAAAAGAGTCATAGTCAATTATATGATTTTGTAAAGACATGAAATGAGGTTAATAGAACTTGGAGAAAGTTGATGGTAAAAAAACAGCATTGTATGCTCTAAAATTCTGTGTAAAATATTTGAAAACACCATCAACTGCCAGTTTATTGGATAGGCAATGATTACACATAAGATGGTTTCTTCTCTTGGGGGAAAAACATTTTCAGTAATTTGCCTAGCTTTTCTTTACTCTTACTCTTTCCAGGTGTTATATATGTTAGGTGCTATGTAGGGTAATAAAATTACAATAGCATTCTACTATCTTGCAAAATAATTTTTGCACGTATTTTATATGCTTATCCAAATAATTATTTCATAGATGATGATAATGATGATGATTAATTTTACAAATGAGGGAACTGTTGCTTGGCTGGCTTGTTGACTGTCTCAAGGTCATCCTTAATATATAAACATCACCAACCTAATTACGTAAACACTACTTTCTGTCCTCAGTAAAATTACAAACTAGTACTTAGGGCATGAAGAGAAAATGTACAATTCTGAAGAACTAATGAGTCTATTAAAATTTAGTTTTGCCTGTGAGACAGAAGGCCAAACTTATGTGTCAGCAGTCTCTGCCACAATTCCTAAACGAATAGCAGCCATCAGCAACATCGTCTTTGGGTGCAGATAACCACGCGGTGTGTTGGTGTTGTCAGGTATTGCCCGAGTCACGGTCTGACCTCCCTGTGGATGTGTAAATATGTAGAAGTGTGAAGACAAACATCTCTCCCTGTGGGACTGACACATTTTGCAGATAACCAAGGCAGTTGTGCCCGGTGCTGTTAGGGTTTTTCCCCCTGTGAAATTCTGTCACTTTGCTTCAGTCTCCTATGGCTTTTTCTTAAGCTCACGTATCTCTGCTGCAAGTCAGCATAGCTTGTCCAGCAGCTGTCACTTTGCAGCAATCAGTGCCCATGTTTTATTGCTTTAGGTTGTATTTCCTTGCAACCATTATCTCTCAATTCAACCTTCAGAAGAATCTTTTAGGTCTCTTGACAGAACATTATCTTGTTGAAATTAACTGAGGAATAGCAAAATAAAATCCAAACCTGTTCATCTCAGGGCAATGTATGATTATATGGCAAAAGTGAATTAAAAGAGTCAAATGAATAGCATTGGTAGATAAAAGACATATGTTATAATACACAGGGTTCATTTTGTCAATCAATTCATGAGATCATACAGATTATGTAATATTTTTATCAAAATAATGTTCAATACCAATTTGGGGAGCAGTCATTAAAATTATGGCTGATTATGTTCAAGTGATTTGTTTTATAAATAGCATAATGTAAATAATATGCCAGAATTATATGGTTTTTAAATTTCTTTTAATGTTTATTTTTATTTTTTAATTAAAAAAGGATAGGCCAGTCATTTCTTAGAGGTGTTGGTTCCTCAAGTTGGAACTGCCAGGTATCTGCACTGTTGGTGAGTTCACTTGATGCGCCCAACTGTCAGGGTTCCAAGATCAAAAATTCAGTTTCATCTGTGACCTCGGAGTTAGTAAAGTGCTTAGGCACAAACAAAAATCTGCACATATATCTGTATCTCTAGCTACATCCTCTCTACATCTCCATCTCTTTCTGTCTATATCATAACATCAAATTTAAATTTACAGCAGATGTCTAAATTTCATGGACCAAGGATGCCCACACCAACATATCAGGGTTCCTCCTACCCGGTAGCCGAGTGCCTGAATGGCCGAATCAGAAATCAGAAGACTATTTAGTAGGTATGGGGACAGTAATAGGAGTAACATAGGTTTCATAAACAATTGAGGCCATGAGAAGTGGAATAAATCATTCTGTCTGCTGAGTATGAAACCCCCTTCTGTTCTTCAGAGTATTCACACTTCCCTTATACAGTGCTATGTAAACACAGTAGGCAACAGACCCCACTTCCTAGATTCACAAAGAAATCCTGCTTTATAAACATTTTTTTTCTGCAGTCATTTTAATGTTAATGAATCGGCTATAGGTGTGGCTTTTTTTCACATAAATCAGCTATCAGATATGCCTCTCTAAGATGTGTATTCCATTCACATGTTTCTTAATTTCTTCCTGATTTCCTCTACTGCATGGCTTGATGTGTTCTAGTTCTGTATTCTAGGGTCTCTTTGTCTTTTCAGTTCCATGTTTCTAGTTAAGAAGTGTAAATTATACTAGATTAACCAGGCCGTATTTGGAATTCAGATGGCTTTAGAGATACCACGTTTATGTTTATCAGGGTTTTTACATGTTAGCTCTGGAATGAAAAGAGAAATAACGTAGGGTAAATTTAATTACAGTATGTTAGAAAGCCGTATCCATGACATATTTTCACAGATAGGTGAGGTGTTGGACTATGTGATGAAAGGTTTACAAAAATGGAGATTTTCCCCCATATGCCCTTTTGTAATATGTCCCCGGAGCTCTTCCTACAGTAGATGAAAACTATTTCCCACGCTCTTGACTTGGGCTCACCGAGTGACTTTCTTTGGCCAATTGTGCAAATTCTGAACCTAGGCCTCCAAAAGCCTTTCACAATTTTGCTCTCCCTTTTGACAACTTGCCCAGTCACCATGTAAAAAATTCTGGGCTAGTCTGTTGGATTATGAAAGATTTGCGGCCCAATTCTCATTTTTCTAGCTGACAACCAGCCAGACCCCAAAGCAGAGCTGCATAGCTGACGGGCTGCTGGGTAGATGCATGAATGAGCTCATCTGAGGATGAAAGAACTGTCCAGCTGATCCCAGCCAATATTGCTGATTCGCAGAACCGTGAGCCAGATCAACAGTTGCTGTTTTAAGCCACCAAGGTTTGCATGGTTTGTTATTGTCGTGGGTTGAATTGTGGCCCCTTAAACCAATACATATGTTGAAGTCCTAACTCCTAGTGACTCAGTATGTGACCTTATTTAGATACAGAGTCATTGCTGATATAATTTGTTAAGGTTGGATGAGGTCATGCTAGAGTAGGATGGGCCCCAATCCAATAATCCAGTATGACTTGTGTCCTTATAAAAAGAGAAAATGTGGACACTGACATGTACATAGGGACAACACCACGTGAAGATTAAGGCAAAGATGGGGGTGATGCTTCTACAAGCCAAGGAGTGCCAAATGTTGGCAGCACATCACCAGAAGCCAGGGGAGAGGCATGGAACATCTCTCTGGGAGTCCTCAGAAAGAATCAGACCTGCCAATACTTTCATCTTGAGCTTCTAGCTTTCAGAACTGAGGCATTTAACTTCTGTTGTTTAAGCCACTCAGCTACTGTTTTTTGTTTTGACATCCTTAGCAAACTAATAGTTATGTAGCCAAGGATAACTAATCCAAGCCATGTACTTGTCTGTTAGGAAACATAGGATAAGGCCTTTGTTCTCAAGGCGATTGCATATATTTTGACATCAGATTCTATTCAGAAAATTAAAAATATCTTGAGCTATTTTGTATTGCTGGTGACAAATGAATGATAAGGGCCATGCATTTGCCATTATTTAGAGGTGGGGAGGATTGACTGGATGTGTCATGCAGGTCTTCATGGGAGGAAGATGCTTGCATGCTGGTACCTTAAGGAATAGACAGATCATGAAAAATGGACGGGGGTGGAAGCAATGGTAGAAATAGAGTCAGGAGCTCGAATGAAGGGATGTTGATGGAAAAAAATGCAAAAGCCAAATCAGCTGAGTTTAGAAGTGGATCATTTTATGAATTTGTAAAAAATGAACATGCAGTGTGTAGGTAGACTAGAAAGGGTCAAGTTCCCATAAAGCCTAGTCACACCATTTGGACATAATTTATGAATACTCAACATTTATAAAAGTTTTATGCATGGCAACTTCATACCAGAAATTTCAAGTTGTGGGTAAAATGCATGGGAGTGGTAGAGATTAGAGGAAGAAAGACCACTTGGAAGCTTCTCACCATATTCTTGCTGATGAAATCCTGAGCAAAATGTCAGTAACTTACGAAAAGGAAAGGCTGACATAAATATTCATTGAGGGAAATTGTCACAAGGCTTAATAAATACTAAATGTGTTTTAATCCTGGACATGTGGTTGAATTTTACCAACATTGATTTTTTTTTTTTTTTTTAAATGGGGCCATTTGGAGGGAGTTCTGGTTTTCTTGAAAGATTTTAAGTTTGGATTTTAATTAAAGTTAAAGTTGAAGTTAAAGTGTTTACAGAACATGTGAATGAAAATATTCAGCCTTTAGTAACATAGGCTAAAGAATGAAGTCATAATTGATTATGCATCTCTTATATCTTTAAATTTAACTATTTCTGTTTCCCCCAGGCAAAGTTTAGGTGGTTAAAGATAAAAATGCTACAGAAGAGTTCATATAGAAATTGGCCCTAGAATTTAGGTCGCCTCTGCTCCCATGTGCATGTCCAAGCAAGATGGTACCCTGAGCAGCCAGGCATCTTCTCCTGTGTTATAAACTAGTGGACCCACTAGCATTGTTCATGAGAATTCTAAATATCTTAAAATAAATAGGTATTTATTGTCATAACCTGGAGAATGATGGATATAGTTGCCAATCAGAAAAGCAGGTTTATCATAAATCAGCATTTACCTTTTGTAATGCAGAAACTAGTGGAAACAGCCATTTATTTTGCATGTCTCTCGAAGTTGGAAGTCACTTGTATTTTCTGTTTTACCTTGATTTTATCTACTCTGAAGTATGCCTTCCTTTTTAAAAAAAATACCTTCTGCGGCTTTCCAATGTTAATTTGAATATAGGATAAGTAATACGATCCTAAAGAATTCTTCCAAATTTAATTTCAAAACTCAGATAGTATATTCATATCATACAGTAACAAACATTCTGGCAGAGTCTTAATTTTACATCATCAATGTAGTTCAAAAATGGTTTGGATTTTGCTGTACCTCCTTTCCTCAATAGTAATGAATGATGAACAAAAAGATACACAGCACAGCTGGAGAAACCAGTCATCTTGTTCAAATAAACTGACTTGAAAAAAATGCATGAATACTATATAAAACTATATTCTGAGAATTCCAACTGGTGTAATTCTCTCAGAAATAAAAGCTGAAGTGCTAAGAAAGTAGAGATTTCCAGAGAAAGAGGAGAGAGCAGAAAACAGTACTGCAGGTAAATATAGGGTCAGAAAGGAGAAGTGTTAGCAAAGGAAAACATAAAATGATGTTTTAGAAACAAAATATGCTTCTAAATTTTATAGAAGGCAAATATGTAATTATTCATACTCTATAAATTTTAAGACAAAGAGGCTTATGTTATTAAAGTTTTCTAGATTCTAAATTCTCATACATTAGAACTTAGAAGAATATAGGTACACGCATCAATGTTCTGTCAAAAATGAATTTGTAGGAAATACACACACACACACACACACACACACACACACACACACACACATATATATATATACACACATACACACAATAAAATAAAGCCATATCAGATATACATGTGATAATGTTAATCTTTTAGGATTCTTTTTTTAATTGCAAAGCCCAAAAAGCAAACCTTTGAATTGAATCAGAAAATAAAGAACACATGTGTGTTTGTTATACATAATGGATGCTTTCTGTTTTTAACAGTTGATATATAAAGATAAGTTTTAAAATGCTCCAGAATATTATCAACCCATGTCATTTGTTATCAGTAGTGCTGAATTCTTTCTCATGATTCACACACACTGCGTGCTCTCAAAGAAAGGCATTTCACAGCGACCCATTTATCCTCTATTTTTGTGTATACCAGTCTCTAATGGAAGGCTAAATTTATGCTTAATAAGCTATGCATAAAGATTTTTAATTGTAACCATTACTATTCTGAATAAGGAGGAAATAAAAATTGAACTGTAGAAATCAAAACAACTATAGATTTTAGTTTAAATAGGATATATTCATCATAGTACCCTAAATAACACGAAAAATATTCTGATGGATATTCATGAACATGCTTTTAAAACAAGTGATTTTCTGTAGAATTTATGGGAGTTTATGGAAATACAATCAAATGTTTCATCTCTTTGTTGAAAGGCATGTGATCCTTACAGGTTTCTTTCACTGGCTTATAAAAACAAGAGTCTAAATGCAGCCTGTCTCTCATGATAAGTTAGGCAAGGATTGTGCCAATAGGGTACCAAAAAAAAAAAAAAAAAAAAGTAAGTTGATGAGCAAGCGAACCTTGTAATGTTCGTATCAGGATCTAATTATGAGTATCTTTTACCTGTCATATTCTATCTCTGACATGTTTATTAGAAATTAAGAAATTATATCTGAATGCATAAAAATACAACAGAACTTGTGGGTGTTACGTTTTTATTGATATGAAATAAAGAAAATTATGGTAATTATGTCTTGGAAGGATTCCTGTGCCTATCCATAAGTTTAAATACCTAAGAAGTTTAATACTATAAGAGGGTCTGGAAAATAAGCAGTTCAATTTTAATTGAGTCAAGCCACTAATTATCAATCAGTTTTTTCTTTTTAATGAGTTTAATATCTGTTTCCACCTCCCCCCCCCAAAAAAAAAAACAGGTTTTACAAATGTAGATGCAGATCAAGGCAGCAAGAACCTGCTGTTTAATAGTCATGTTATTTTTACATGATTGTTTTGTATCAACATCTCATTGCCAAAGTCATGCTGAGCACTAGGGTCATTAAGCTTACAATTTACAAAATTAAAAAAAAAATCTGGAAAATAGCTTCAGTTTCCATGTGGCTTTGGCAAAAGAAACCTGGATAATTTGTGGTATTTTGTGCCAGTAACATTTTAGAGCTGGATTCACATCAAGACCATTAAACATCTTTCATAAAAATGAGGAAAAACTGATCCTGTACCCTTTCTTTCTCTACTGTAGCTTTCAGAGCTTGATGTTCAGAGGTGCCAACTTGGATGTCAGACATTCAGTTGAATGTTCCTCTGTTACAGGAGTCTCCAACATGTGTTGAAATTTGGCTGTATTAGAAGTATGCCTACAGTTAAACATCTTGAGTCCTTTTCATACCGAGTTCCTGGCATTTAATTGTGATTGCTCAGTCACATGCCAGTCTCTAGCCATGACTATAGGAATTTTCATTTGTCAATATTTTGCGGTTTGATTTTGTACACATTTTTATTCATTAGCTTACTGGTTGTTTCATCCTTTTCTCTAAGCCTGTAAATGCCAGAAAGACATACGGATAGTTCTGTGGGAAACAATCACCTTTTCTCTTATGACTAGATATGTTTGTTTTAGAATAGAAACAAACCCTAGCTGCTGGTTTGTAACTCATAATTATTATTTGTCCTTAGGGATAACTTGCTGTGAAACACTATCATTTTGCCAAGGTTCAAACTTTAAAGTGAATCTTCTCCTATCCAATTACTATTCTTTTGCAAAAGGAGCGTCCTCAAGATGATAGTAACGGTTAAATTACCATAACATTTAAAATTCCAATAAAAACATTTATTAATGGAATTTAAACAGTTCATTCAGGAAAAATAAGGTAATTTAACAATTCATTTTGCCTTAAGTAACATTATATTATGTCATCTAATTTTTTCATATGTATATGTCATCAGCTTTATTATAAGTTCCCTGAGGACAATTATGAAATTTTAAAAAGTGTCAGATTCAACCTAGGAATCAGAAAAACTTGAGTTTAAATTATTACTTTTTTCCTATAGGAACTTTATAACTTGTTAAATAATTTACTATAATAAGTTACTCAAAAGTCTTTAAGCTTCTTTCATGCCTCTTATTCATTTTAAGGTATATAATTTAGTGATGTGAGTGATATAATAATTGGCAAAATGTACTTTGGGGGTCAATAAGGGTTTGTTCCCTTCCTTGAGTTAATCAGAGATCTATAAGAAATAGTTTGAAAAGCACAATAGCTCACTTTGTATTAAAAGATTATTTGAGGTGGGAGGAACCAAGATGGTGGAGTAGAAGGACGTGCTTTCACTCCCTTTTGCGAGAACACCAGAATCACAACTAGCTGCTGGACAGTCATCGACAGGAAGACACTGGAACTCACCAAAAAAGATACCCCACATCTAAAGACAAAGGAGAAGCCAAAATGAGATGGTAGGAGGGGCACAATCACAGTAAAATCAAATCCCATAACTGCTGGGTGGGTGACTCACAGACTGGAGAACACTTATACCACAGAAGTCCACCCACTGGAGTGAAGGTTCTGAGCCCTACATCAGGCTTCCGAAGCTGGGGGTCCAGCAACGGGAGGAGGAATTCCTAGAGAATCAGACTTTGAAGGCTAGAGGGATTTGATTGCAGGACTTTGACAGGACTGGGGGAAACAGAGACTCCACTCTTAGAGGGCACACTCAAAGTGGTGTGCACATCGGGACCCAGGGGAACGAGCAGTGACCCCAAGGGAGACTGTACCAGACCTACCTGCTAGTGTTGGAGGGTCTCCTGCAGAGTGGGGGTGGGGGGCTGTGGCTCACCATGGGGACAAGGACACTGGCAGCAGAAGTTCTGGAAACTACTCCTTGGCGTGTGCCCTCCCAGAGTCTGCCATTAGCCCCACCAAAGGGGCTGTAGGCTCCAGTGTTGGGTCGCCTCAGGCCAAACAACCAACAGGGAGGGAACCCAGCCCCACCCATCAACAGTCAAGTGGATTAAAGTTTTACAGAGCTCTGCCCACCAGAGCAACAGTCAGCTCTACCCACCACCAGTCCCTCCCATCAGGAAGCTTGCACAAGCCTCTTAGATAGCCTCATCCACCAGAGGGCAGACAGCAGAAGCAAGAAGGACTACAATCCTGTAGCCTGTGGAACAAAAACCACATTCACAGAAAGACAAGATGAAAAGGCAGAGGGCGATGTACCAGATGAAGGAACAAGATTAAACCCCAGAAAAACAACTAAATGAAGTGGAGATAGGCAACCTTCCAGAAAAAGAATTCAGAATAATGATAGTGAAGATGATCCAGGACCTCGGAAAAAGAATGGAGGCAAAGATCGAGAAGATGCAAGAAATGTTTAACAAAGACCGAGAAGAATTAAAGAACAAACAAAGAGACATGAACAATACAATAACTGAAATGAAAACTACACTAGAAGGAATCAATAGGAGAATAACTGAGACAGAAGAACGGATAAGTGACCAGGAAGAGAGAATGGTGGAATTCACTGCTGTGGAACAGAATAAAGAAAAAAGAATGAAAAGAAATGAAGACAGCCTAAGAGACCTCTGGGACAACATAAAACGCAACAACATTCGCATTATAGGGGTCCCAGAAGGAGAAGAGAGAGAGAAAGGACCAGAGGAAATTTTTGAAGAGATTATAGTCGAAAACGTCCCTAATATGGGAGAGGTAATAGCCACCCAAGTTGAGGAAGCGCAGGGAGTGCCATACAGGGTAAACCCAAGGAGAAACACGACGAGACGCAGAGTAATCAATTGGAAAAGATCAAAGACAAAGAAAAATTATTGAAAGCAGCAAGGGAAAAACGACAAATAACATACTAGGGAACTCCCATAAGGTTAACAGCTGATTTCTCAGCAGAAACTCTACAAGCCAGAAGGGAGTGACATGATATACTTAAAGTGATGAAAGGGAAGAACCTACATCCAAGGATATTCTACCTGGCAAGGATCTCATTCAGATTCAATGGAGAAATCAAAAGCTTTACAGACAAGCAAAAGCTAAGAGAATTCAGCACCACCAAACCAGCTCTACAACAAATGCTAAAGGAACTTCTCTAAGTGGGAAACACAAGAGAAGAAAAGGATCTACAAAAACAAGCCCAAAACAATTAAGAAAATGGTCATAGGAATATACATATCGATAATTACCTTAAACGTGAATGGATTAAATGCTCCAACCAAAAGGTACAGGCTTGCTGAATGGATACAAAAACAAGACCCATATATATGCTGTCTACAAGAGACCCACTTCAGATCAAGGGACACATACAGACTGAAAGGGAAGGGATGGAAAAAGATATTCCTTGCAAATGGAAATCAAAAGAAAGCTAGAGTAGCTATACTCATATCAGATAAAATAGACTTTAAAATAAAAAATGTTGCAAGAGACAGGGGAGGACGCTGCATAATGATCAAGGGATCAATCCAAGAAGAAGATCTAACAATTATAAATATATATGCACCCAACATAGGAGCACCTCAATACATAAGGCAACAGCTAACAGCTATAAAACAAGAAATCGACAGTAACACAATCATAGTGGGGGACTTTAACACCTCACTTACACCAATGGACAGATCATCCAAAATGAAAATAAATAAGGAAACAGAAGCTTTAAATGACACAATAGACCAGACAGATTTAACTGACCAATCACAAGTAATGAAACTGAAACTGTGATTAAAAATCTTCCAACAAACAAAAGTCCAGGACCAGATGGCTTCACAGGTGAATTCTATCAAACATTTAGAGAAGAGCTAACACCCATCCTTCTCAAACTCTTCCAAAAAATTGCAGAGGAAGGAACACTTCCAAACTCATTCTATGAGGCCACCATCACCCTGATACCAAAACCAGACAGAGATACTACAAGAAAAGAAAATTACAGACCAATATCAGTGATGAATATAGATGCAAAAATCCTCAACAAAATACTAGCAAACAGAATCCAACAAAACATTAAAAGGATCATACACCATGATCAAGTGGGATTTATCCCAGGGATGCAAGGATTCTTCAATATATGCAAATCAGTCAATGTGATACACCATATTAACAAACTGAAGAATAAAAACCATTTGATCATCTCAATAGATGCAGAAAAAGCTTTTGACAAAATTCACCACCCATTTATGATAAAAACTCTCCAGAAAGTGGGCATAGAGGGAACCTACCTCAACATAATAAAGGCCATATATGACAAACCCACAGCAAACATCATTCTTAATGGTGAAAAACTGAAAGCATTTCCTCTAAGATCAGGAATGTGACAAGGATGTCCACTCTCACCACTATTATTCAACATAGTTTCGGAAGTCCTAGCCACGGCAATCAGAGAAGAAAAAGAAATAAAAGGAATACAAATTGGAAAAGAAGAAGTAAAACTGTCACTGTTTGCAGATGACATGATACTATACATAGAGAATCTTAAAAATGCCACCAGAAAACTACTAGAGCAAATCAATGAATTTGGTAAAGTTGCAAGATACAAAATTAATGCACAGAAATCTCTTGCATTCCTATACACTAATGATGAAAAATCTGAAAGAGAAATTATGGAAACACTCCCATTTACCATTGCAACAAAAAGAATAAAATACCTAGGAATAAACCTACCTAGGGAGACAAAAGACCTGTATGCAGAAAATTATAAGACACTGATGAAAGAAATTAAAGATGATACCAACAGATGGAAAGATATACCATGTTGGATTGGAAGAATCATTAATGTGAAAATGACTATACTACCCAAAGCAATCTACAGATTCAGTGCAATCCCTATCAAATTACTAATGGCATTTTTTACAGAACTAGAACAAATCATCTTAAAATTTGTATGGAGACACAAAAGACCCCGAATAGCCAAAGCAGTCTTGAGGGAAAAAAACGGAGCTGGA
The DNA here is from genome assembly GCF_965194805.1 of Balaenoptera borealis. Classification (NCBI taxonomy): domain Eukaryota; kingdom Metazoa; phylum Chordata; class Mammalia; order Artiodactyla; family Balaenopteridae; genus Balaenoptera; species Balaenoptera borealis. The sequence continues at coordinate 34,612,731 of NC_138880.1, read as the reverse complement.
GGAATCAGACTCCCTGACTTCAAACTATACTACAAAGCTACAGTCATCAAGACAATATGATACTGGCACAAAAACAGAAACATAGATCAGTGGAACAAGATAGAAAGCCCAGAGATAAACCCACGCACCTATGGTCAACTAATCTGTGACAAAGGAGACAAGGATATACAATGGAGAAAAGACAGTCTCTTCAATAAGTGGTGCTGGGAAAACTGGACAGCTACATGTAAAAGAATGAAATTAGAACACTCGCTAACACCATACACAAAAATAAACTCAAAATGGATTCGAGACCTAAATGTAAGACCAGACACTATAAAACTCTTAGAGGAAAACATAGGAAGAACACTCTTTGACCTAAATCACAGCAAGATCTTTTTTGATCCCCCTCCTAGAGTGATGGAAATAAAAACAAAAATAAACAAATGGGACCTAATGAAACTTCACAGCTTTTGCACAGCAAAGGAAACCATAAACAAGACAAAAAGACTACCCTCAGAATGGGAGAAAATATTTGCAAACGAATCAATGGACAAAGGATTAATCTCCAAAATATATAAACAGCTCATGCAGCTCAATATTAAAGAAACAAACAACCCAATCCAAAAATGGGCAGAAGACCTAAATAGACATTTCTCCAAAGAAGACATACAGATGGCCAAGAAGCACATGAAAAGCTGCTCAACATCACTAATTATTAGAGAAATGCAAATCAGAACTACAGTGAGGTATCACCTCACACCAGTTAGAATGGGCATCATCAGAAAATCTACAAACAACAAATGCTGGAGAGGGTGTGGAGAAAAGGGAACCTTCTTGCACTGTTGGTGGGAATGTAAATTGATACAACCACTATGGAGAACAGTATGGAGGTTCCTTAAGAAACTAAAAATAGAACTACCATAAGATCCAGCAATCCCACTACTGGGCATATACCCTGAGAAAACCATAATTCAAAAAGACACATGCGCCTCAATGTTCATTGCAGCACTATTTACAATAGCCAGGTCATGGAAGCAACCTAAATGCCCATCAATAGACGAATGGATAAAGAAGATGTGGCACATATATACAATGGAATATTAGCCATAAAAAGGAATGAAATTGAGTCATTTGTTGAGATGTGGATGGACCTAGAGACTGTCATACAGAGTGAAGTAAGTCAGAAAGAGAAAAACAAATACTGTATATTAACGCATGTATGTGGAACCTAGAAAAATGGCACAGATGAACCGGTTTGCAGGGCAGAAGTTGAGACACAGATGTAGAGAACAAATGTATGGACACAAAGGGGAGAAAATCGCGGTGGGGTGGGGATGGTGGTGTGCTGAATTGGGCGATTGGGATTGACATGTATACACTGATGTGTATAAAATGGATGACCAATAAGAACCTGCAGTATAAGTAAACAAACAAAACAATTAATACTAAACTTTCTTTGGGTTATTTGTATGGAAATATGTTAATATAAATGTATCACACATTACATAAAAGTTCTAAAAATCTCATATGTTCTGGTATAATGTTATAAGTCATAATTCTAGTTATTACTTTAAATTGTATATCTCAGAAATAACTAAATTTCCTTGTCAATTACATTATTATGAACTTTCATCAAATCTCTAACCGTGGTCATTTTTAAGTGTTTTGTCATTTACAGACAGTTCTGGGTGTACTCTGATGCTTTTGTAAAGATGTTCCTATAAAAGGGTTTCATCTTCAAGGAATTCATGGAAAAGACTCTGACAAGTACAGGTTTCTGGTAACTGACTGTACTGCTGAACTGAATGAATAAGCATCTTCAGAACTCTAATGGAAAACTGATGAATTCATAAAAGTGCTAACAAAAGATAAAGATGAAAAAAATTAATTACAGGGGACTGAGTGAACTGATGAGGATGATTATAATTTTTGTGACTTTTTGTTTGAATAAAAAAAAAATCCCACAAGGACTCAGAGGCAAGGAGCTGTTACAGTGGAGGATTACTGGACTGAATGTCAATATTATGACATACTATGAGTGTGTTTCATGTTTGGTAATTGCAATCATTGTTGCTTTTGTTGTGGTCATCCATGTACAATGCTTGGTGTCAGTTTATTTATCTCTTGTAAAAATAAAATACAGTGTATGTGTGAGAAAAAATAAATAAATTAAAAAAATAAAATAAAATGGCCCCAAAAAGATAGTGCTGGGGAAAAAAAAAAAAGAACAGAGCAGACATATGTGTGGAGAATTACGGTTACTCTTTTCCTGCTGACTTCTCCTTTAAAGTGCTCCCAAGAACAGAAATACCAACAACCAGCTAGAGGAGAAAATATGGTGTTAACTAAAGCACTTAGTATTAAGTAAGTATAGCACAGGGAACTATATTCAGTATCTTGTAATAACTTATAATGGAAAAGAATCTGAAAAAGAATATATATATGTGTGTGTGTGTGTGTGTGTGTATAGATATATATATGTGTGTGTGTTTATAATTGAGTCAGTTTGCTGTACACCTGAAACATTTGTAAATCAACTATACTTCAATTAAAAAATAACAATTAAAAAAAAAGATTATTTGAAACAATACTATTATATTTGAGGCAGTAAAATATTATTGACATACTCACTTTATTTAAATGCCACACAGGAAATTCTTGGTAGCTAAGAATAATCAGTACTGACAAAAATGACTGCTTAAATAGTTCAACTTAAAACAAGGACCAAAGTTTTATAGGAGATGATATACAAGTGGCTTGTATGTTTTTCTCTAGAAGTAAAACTAAAAAGTATAAAGAAAAACTTTAATCTTTATTAACAATTATTTGTTTACACTGAAATGCTAACAACAAAAATCATTCAAGTGGAGATGATTCACATAATTTCAAGATGAAATTAAGATAAAATTATTAATGGCATATTTTAATTCACGTTTTACTTTCAGTGTGATCATAAAGGTTGCCATTTTTGAAAAAAGATTTTGGAAGGTTTTATCAATTTTTCCAAGTTTAACTTAACTTTGATATGCATGTCATTGTTTTTTTATAGGCTTCATCTTTTTTTTTCTGTCTTTAATTGTTAACTGGTCTCACTCTGCCAGATAGATATTCATTGTCAATGGCATTAAATGTAATCTATCAGTTCTTTAACATCTTCTTTGCCTTCAGGGTCCTAGATTAAAAAAAAAAAAATCAAATTCAAAATTTGTATTTTGTATTTGCAATACACTAATTATATTTTCCATTGCCATGACGGCATGGTAACTACATTAGTATCAAATGGTGTATGATTGGGGGGACCTACAAGATGGCAGAGGAGTAAGACGTGTAGATCACCTTCCTCCCCACAAATACATCAAAAATACATCTACATGTGGAACAACTCCTACAGAACACCCACTGAACTCTGGCAGAAGACCTCAGACTTCCCAAAGGCAAGAAACTCCCCATGTACCGGATAGGGCAAAAGAAAAAAGAAAAGACAGAGACAAAGAATACGGATGGGACCTGCCCCTCTGGGAGGGAGCTGTGAAGGAGGAAAGGTGTCCACACACTAGGAAGCTGCTTCGCGGACGGAGACTGCGGGTGGTGGAGGGGGCAAGCTTCAGAGCCACAGAGGAGAGCGCAGCCACAAGGGTGCGGAGGGCAAAGTGGAGAGATTCCTGCACAGAGGATCGGTGCCGACCAGCACTCAACAGCCCGAGAGGCTTGTCTGCTCCCCCGCCGGGGTGGGCGGGGGCTGGGAGCTGAGGCTCAGGCTTCGGTCGGATCGCAGGGAGAGGACGGGGGTTGGCTGCGTGAACACAGCCTGAAGGGGCTAGTGCGCCACGGCTAGCTGGGAGGGAGTCAGGGAAAAATTCTGGACCTGCTCAAGAGGCAAGAGACCATTGTTTTGGGGTGCACGAGGCGAGGGCATTCAGAGCGCCACTTAAACGAGCTCCAGAGATGGGCGTGAGCCATGGCTATCAGCGCAGATCCCAGAGACGGGCATGAGACGCTAAGGCTGCTGGTGCCACCACCAAGAAGCCTGTGTGCGAGCACAGGTCACTCTCTACACCGCCCCTCCCGGGAGCCTGTGCAGCCCGCCACTGCCAGGGTCCCGTGATCCGGGGACAACTTCCCCAGGAGAACACACAGAACACCTCAGGCTGTTGCAATGTTATGCTGGCCTCTGCCACCCCAGGCTTGCTCCACCTTTCAGTTATAACTTCTGTACCCCTCCCTCCCACTGGTCTGAATGAGCAAGAGCCCCCTAATCAGCCACAGCTTTATCCCCATCCTGTCTGGGCTGGAACAGATGCCTGATGGTGACCTACGTGCAGAGGTGGGTCCAAATCCAAAGCTGAACCCCAAGAGCTGTGCGAACAGAGAAAAGAAAGGGAAATGTCTCCCAGCAGCCTCGGGAGCAGCGGATTAAATCTCCACCATCAACTTGATGTACCTGTATCTGTGGAGTAACTGAATAGACAATGAATCCTCCCCAAATTGAGGCAGTAGACTTTGGGAGCAACTGTAGACTTGGGGTTTGCTGTTTGCGACTGATTTGTTTCTGATTTTTATGTTTATCTTAGTTTAGTGTTTAGCATTTATCATTGGTGGATTTGTTTATTTGTTTAGTTGCTCTCTTCCTTTTTTATTATTATTATTATTTTAATATTGTTTTTTTAAATTTTAATTTATTATTATTATTTTTCCTTTCTTTTTTTTCTCCCTTTTCTTCTGAGTTGTGTGGCTGACAGGGTCTTGGTGCTCCGGCCAGGTGTCAGGCCTGAGCCTCTGAGGTGGGAGAGCCAAGTTCAGGACATTGGACCACCAGAGACCTCCCAGCCCCATGTAATATCAATTGGCAATTGCTCCCCCAGAGATCTCCATCTCAACGCTAAGGCCCAGCTCCACCCAACAGCCAACAAACTCCAGAGCTGGAGGCCCCATGCCAAACAACTAGCAAGACAGGAACACAACACCACCCATTAGCAGAGAGGCTGCCTAAAATCATACTAAGTTCGCAGACACCCAAAAACACACCACTAGATGCGACCCTGCCCACCAGAAAGACAAGACCCAGCCTCATCCACCAGGACACAGGCACCAGTCCCCTCCACCAGGGAGCCTACACAAGCCACTGAACCAAACTTACCCACTGGGGGCAGACCCCAAAAACAATGGGAACTACGAACCTGCAGCCTGTGAAAAGGAGACCCCAAACACAGTAAGCTAAGCAAAATGAGAAGACAGAGAAATATGCAGCAGACGAAGGAGCAAGGTAAAAACCCACCAGACCAAACAAATGAAGAGGAAATAGGCAGTCTACCTGAAAAAGAATTCAGAGTAACGATAGTAAAGATGATCCAAAATCTTGGAACTAGAATGGAGAAAGTACAAGAAACGTTTAACAAAGACCTAGAAGAACTAAAGAGCAAACAAATAATGATGAACAACACAATAAATGAAATTAAAAATTCTCTAGAAGGAATCAATAGCAGCCTAACTGAGGACGGATAAGTGACCTGGAAGATAAAATAGTGGAAATAACTACCACAGAGCAGAATAAAGAAAAAAGAATGAAAAGAATTGAGGACAGTCTCAGAGACCTCTGGAACAACATTAAATGCACCAACATTTGAATTATAGGGGTCCCAGAAGAAGAAGAGAAAAAGAAAGGTTCTGAGGAAATATTTGAAGAGATTATAGTTGAAAACTTCCCTAACATGGGAAAGGAAATAGTCAAGTCCAGGAATTGCAGAGAGTCCCATAAATAAAACTCTTAGAGGAAAACATAGGCAGAACACTCTGTGACATAAGTCACATCAAGATCCTTTTTGACCCACCTCCTAGAGAAATGGAAATAAAAACAAAAATAAACAAATGGGACCTCATGAAACTTAAAAGCTTTTGCACAGCAAAGGAAACCATAAACAAGACAAAAAGACAACTCTCAGAATAGGAGAAAATATTTGCAAATGAAGCAACTGACAAAGGATTAATCTCGAAAATATACAAGTAGCTCGTGTAGCTCAATGTCAAAAAAACAAACAACCCAATCCAAAAATGGGCAGAAGACCTAAATAGACATTTCTCCAAAGAAGATATACAGATTGCCAACAAACACATGAAAGAATGCTCAACATCACTAATCATTAGAGAAATGCAAATCAAAACTGCAATGAGGTATCACCTCACACCGGTCAGAATGGCCATCATCAAAAAATCTACAAACAATAAATGCTGGAGAGGGTGTGGAGAAAAGGGAACCCTCTTGCACTGTTGGTGGGAATGTAAATTGATACAGCCACTATGGAGAACAGTATGGAAGTTCCTTAAAAAAATAAAAATAGAACTACCATATGACCCAGCAATTCCACTACTGGGCAAATATCCTGAGAAAACCATACTTCAAAAAGAGTCATTCACCACAATGTTCATTGCAGCTCTATTTACAATAGCCTGGACATGGAAGCAACCTAAGTGTCCATAGACAGATGAATAGATAAAGAAGATGTGGCACATATATGCAGTGGAATATTACTCAGCCATAAAAAGAAATGAAATTGAGTTATTTGTAGTGAGCTGGATGGACCTAGAGTCTGTCATACAGAGTGAAGTAAGTCAGAAAGAGAAAAACGAATACCGTATGCTAACACATATATGTGGAACCTAAAAAAAAATTAAAATCGTTCTGATGAACCTAGGGGCAGGACAGGAATAAAGATGCAGACGTAGAGAATGGACTTGAGGACACGGGGAGGGGGAAGGGTAAGCTGGGATGAAGTGAGAGAGTGGCATGGGCATATATACACTACCAAATGTAAAATAGGTAGCTAGTGAGAAGCAGCCGCATAGCACAGGGAGATCAGCTTGGTGCTTTGTTACCACCTAGAGGGGTGGGATAAGGAGGGTGGGAGGGAGGTGCAAGAGGGATGGTATATGGGGATATATGTATACATATTGCTGATTCACTTTGTTATACAGCAAAAACTAACACAACATTGTAAAGCAGTTATACTCCAATAAAGATGTTAAAAAAAGATGCTGTATGATTATATTAGTCAGGATTCTCCAGGGGAACAGAACCAATAGAATTTCTTTCTTTCTTTCTATCTATCTATCTGTCTATCCACCTATCTATCTATCTATCCAACTATCTAACTCTCTGGGGAGATTTATTGTACGAATTGCCTCACACAGTAATGGACGCCGAGAAGTCACACAATCTGCTGTCTTGAAGACGGAGAACAGTAAAAGCCAGTGGTAATTCAGTCTGAGTCTAAAGGCCTGAGAACCAAGGGAGGCCAGTGGTTTTAAGTCTTGATATGAGTCTGAAGGGCAGGAAACCGGGAATGCTGATGTCAGAGGGCAGGGTACGATGGATGTCCTAGTTGAGAGAGAGCATATTCACCCTTCCTCTGCCTTTTTGTTCTATCCAGGCTCTCTACAGATGGGGTGATGTCCACTCACATTGGGGAGGGTCATTTGCCGTGCTCAGTCAGCAGTTTAAATGCTGATCTCCTCTGGAAACACCCTTGCAGACACACCCAGAGATAATGTTGTACCAGCTACCTGGGCAGCCTTCAAGTTGACACATGAAATTAGCCATCACAGTGATGTTTGAATAGTGACTAATTTTACTAACTTATGAGTGGAAATGATCTGGTTAAGGTAATTTTTCTTAATTACATAAATTTTATAACTGGGGAGACTCAAATATTGTTTAACAAGGAACCTTCATACTATTCAGTTATAGCCAAGCCCTGAGTCATAACTACAGACGTGGAAGCACTGAGGAGTTTCAGCTTGATGTAACTGCTCTGGGGGTGCTGGAGAGCCGGCATTCGCGAAATAATGATAGAAGTTCGGTCCTTGCCGACATGCACGTAATTTCACAATGGGATGCACATCTGTGGACTGAAATCGTAAACCTTACCATGTGTTGAACACAACAGCAATATATTTTGCTTATTAAATAACTTTCAGCTCATTTAAAATTTTATTTTTACTTAAAGAAAATAAATAGGTGGCACTCTGATCGGTCAACAATAAATGTTTTCACAAAACAAGGATGGACATTGCTCTCACGGGTCATACAGAATCAGGAATGGAGAGCCTCCATTCCAGTGCCAGTTTGATGTCAGTTACTGCCCCTGCCCTAATCTTTTTATGGTTTCCCATCTGCCTACCAAGATGTGCCCCATCCCTACCCACACCCCACTGCTGTCTAAACTCCTGTCCGGTTATTTCCTCTCTGTTTTATGACCCCCAGTTCATGGAGTTTTCTTGTTATTCCCCAATACACAGCCGTGCTCCTCCTGCAGGGATGGGATTCTAGCAGCTTCCTCTGCCTAAAATATTCTTCCCATACAATATGCAGATGTCTCACTCAGTCACCTTCAGTTTCTACTAAAATAACACCTCACTGCGTGCTTGCCTGACCGCCTTATTTAATATTGCAAAAACTACCCTTTTCCTTAATCCTTGTTTTATTTTTCTCCACAGCGCATATAACTTTTAATATGCTTTATGTTATACATCTCCTTTTTTCAGTAGTCTGTTTTCTCCAACTATATTACAAGCCCTATTAAGGCAACAATTTCAACTCTTTGTCGACTAATGCATCCACAGCACCTAGAATGGTACCTGGCACTTAATAGGTGCTCAGCAAAGAAAAGTAGACAGACTGACTGAATGAATCAAATACCCATTGTCAGAATCACTTTAATTTTGAGTGTTTAAATTAATAGACATCATCAGGAGTTTACAGAAATGAGAAAAATTGTGAGTTTTTTCTTATGTATTTGAAGTAAAAGAGAACTATAGATTTCATCTTAAATGAAGAAAATGGTTATTGTTCTGCTCTTTCAGGAGATAGCACCAGAGATTTGGTAACTGATGGCTAAAGGATCGTATCACATCAGAAGGGTGTGTTGTGAGCATACAGAACAGAACATGATTAGAGAACACTTCCCCACATCAGACTTACTCCTCCATCTCCTTGTGATTTGCTGTTTCAGGTCCCGTTTCCCTCTCATGAACCAACCCAGGAAGCAGTGTTTATGTGCTCTGTGAATGTGCAGAGGTTTGTGTATATCAAATTAGTTGTTATTTGATTTAGAGGATGCTGTGGCTCAATACAGTGGCAGAGGCAGCCGGTAGCTGTTGTCTAGAGCACAGGGGAGCACAGGGACCATCAATACAGACTGAAGAAGCAGCATAGATCTATTGCTTCCTGAAAAAGACAAGAGTAGACATAGATGTATACCAATCTGGTATTGGCCCTAGGTATTTCTCTTTTTAAGGAATGTTTATCCCTAGTAATAGACGTGGGTTGAATACACACACACACACACACACACATGCCCCTTTAGAATATTATGTGCGTATACATATTATACAGTATATAGGAAAATAAAATATGCATATAAAATAAATGAAAGTGAAAATACAAAATTATATGTGCTATAGAAGCATGGCCAAAGAGCAATGCCTTTGCCTACCCACTTAAACCTGATTACTGAATATTAGAAGAGACGAATGCCCATTATAATTAAGTGAATTAAAAAGCAATTTGCAAATGAGAGAAAACCTAAACAAGATATTTGCATAATTCTTTAAGGCTGATTGTACACAAAGTGGGCAGGAGAAATACTGGAAGGATACATTGAAATGTAATTTAAAGCGTGCAATTATAGCATAATTATCTGGGAAGCAGCAATAGCAGAGTGACAGCTTGTTTGAAAAATCTGAAGGGGGCACGTGGGGAAGACTGTTTGCCTCTGATCCAGGACACTCAGTTTATCTCCCTGGCTGTGCTGCTCATTAGCTGGGTTCCTCCTTTGATAGAGAATTTTAGTGTTACCTCTGTTGGTTTAGTAGCACAATCTATAAAATAAGAATAATTAAACCCATTGTCTATCTTAAAACTAAAGCAGCTCAAAGTATAATGTGCATATATTACTGCCCTGACTCTGGAATATCCTGGGTTTCAGTCCTTTCATTTATCGCATGTGTGAGGTTAAACTGGATTGAAATCTATATCCTAAAAATGCTACAGATAACTCATAAGGTTTAGTGAGAACTGAGGAAGATAAAAATCTTACTTATACACTTAAATATTTAGAAAGTACTTGGCACATTCTAAGTATTCAAATATGTTAAGTATTTTTTGAGTCTGCTGTATTTGAGCATTTATAGTTACATTTTATAGTCTCTTACCTATTCTATTTCTTACACATGCATATACTGTATATGCTAATTTTATTGCATAGTAATGGACATATAACAATATTTTATTACTATTAACAATTTGATTTATAAAGATATTGATAGAGTAAATCCAGGTGAGAGGATCTGTGCTAGTTTTCCTTCATTTGCTTCCCCAGATCTCTTCTCCACCTTCGTTTGCTCTACTCTGTCCTCAGTTGGCCTCTGGGTGATTTGGTAATGGGAGAAATAGCAGACAATCAGAGGGTAGGAGCTTGTATTTATTCTACACTAGCTGAATATCTCTAAGACAGCACTGACTCTGGTTAGAGCCTCCTCAGGTTCTCATGTCTCACTGGGTTCTGGCAACACTAGTTCTTCCTTTTATCTCCTTATTCCTGGAGGTGCTAACGGCTTCATACAGTTGACAGTCATCTCTCGGAGCCACGCCTCAGCAACTCTTGTTCGATCCATTAATTCTTCCCAGAATTGTGTGTGCAGTCCCCTCGTTAATTTATCTTTATTTGACCCACATGGGGTCAATTCCGTTTCCTGGGGAACCCTGACGTTCAATGCTCTGTTCTAGAACTCCCCTTCAAGGTCGCGTTCAGAGCTGGGTTGGGGAATACGTAGATGGCACTCCTTGGTAGGCTTTATTACCATAATTATTCAAGTTATCCTCATCATGAGGTAGAAGAGAAGGATTTTGGAGATTAAATGCCTGTTGTCCTGGATTGTAATTGAGATTATAAATACTGTGAGTTAGACTAGCTGCCTCTGACTGCCCTGGAGAGTTTTTCACACAATAACAGCAACAACAACAAAATGGCCCTTAAATTCCCAACTAAAGCGCTAAGTGGAACAGAAGACTTCTATAGTGATCTTGAAAATAATTCTTATTGTTTCTAATATGTTCAGGACAGACATTACTGAAGATCAGGTCTAAGATATAATTTGGTGATTGCAACATCACACGGCCAACTAGATACAGGACTTCACAAGTCTTATGTTAAAGTTAAGCCACTGGTGGGGAGAAAATGTAGCCTTGAGATTTGTAATAGGAATATTTGTATATTACAGACAAGACAAAGAATCTCAAATAACCTAATATCCCTGAACCTTCCTTGCCAAACATAGCTACCTATTCTTTCCTGTCTGATGATTGCATTAAGATCTTCAGTAACCGCACAGGGGGCACGTACCACCCCCACTTCATGTACCAGATTTTCCCAGTCAAGGTTCATCAAGAGAATTAAACTTTACAGAAAGTTATTTTGGTAACTATTTTATAAGTTTCCCTAAGAATTGTACCTAGCTAGTGCCATTCTAGATGGATGGACAATTAGTTAAATCATTATGTACAACAAATTGCGTTGGTTATTGGAGCTTAGTTTTCTCATGGAGCCCCCAGATGTGAAGGACTGGCTTTTGATCCTAATGAGTGTTAATGATAGCCCAGAGGAGAAAGGCAAGGTCTTTTCTGGTGGGAAATAGTGTGCACGCCAAAGGAATTGCAAGGCCGTACTTCTTTGTATCAGCAAGAACTGGAAGAACTGAGGAGCATTTGTAGCAATGAATTCAAAGTGTAGTAAACAAAAAGTTGCAACATAAGGTTGGATTGAACCAAATTTACTGATATGGTGCATTCATTCTGGATTTTCAGTGTAATTTTTCAGCTCGAACTTAGATATCTAACATTTGTTTTGAGATTTCCTTGAAGCTTAGACTTCACAGTCTACTTTCAGTAAGATCCAGATGCTAGAATTCTTTTGGAATAATGTAGAGTAAGGAATAAAAAGTTTAAGGAAATTGTAATGTTGGGATAAATTTAATGTGCAACTTTTTCACCCTTCCTACAAGCTGCGATGTTTAAGAATAGCACTGAATGCTCTATTTATCATAGTATTCAATGTATCAATAGCCTTGAAAACTTTGATTTCAATGACTTAATAATCAAAGACCTGGTGGGTACAATTATTGCCATAGAGCACATGGATAGTGTAACAGTGAGAATGTTTTAACCCACGGGGACCTGTGGAGGTGGCAAACTGATCATGGCTTCTCTAGGAAAGAAATATATTAGCAGCCTACCATGGTACTCTCATCTACATAATTCTGTTTCATGGAAACCTACACCTGGTTCACGCTGGTGTAGTGGAATTTTTAGACTTCTATACATTTTATATACTTAAACCAGTTCTTAGACTTGAGTCCCCTTAGTGGGTCAGTTGGAGAAGAATCATACAAAGTGGACACAAGCATATACTGTGAACTTTGCTTTATGCCTTCACCAGAGGGAGCTATGCCTATTTTTAGACTTCTATACATTTTATATACTTTTGTATACTTAAACCAGTTCTTAGACTTGAGTCCCCTTAGCTGGGTCAGTTGGAGAAGAATCATACAAAGTGGACACAAGCATATACTGTGAACTTTGCTTTATGCCTTCACCAGAGGGAGCTAGGCCTATTTTTCGTGGTGACTCTGCACTTGGAAAAGATAATACTGAGATCTTTGAGAGACTATTAGATATTGCTACCGTGTTCCACTGGTCAGAATGGAGGTTTATGGAGGACAGGTGATAAATGAAAACCTAGCCTAAATTCCTCAGGGATCCCAGTATACCTCAAGCACAATTTATGGTTGTGTTCCTAGTTCTTGAATGTGTATTTGTAGTAGACACCCTTAGCAACTTGCAGAATATGCACTTTGGATTCTTTATGTGCTGAGTGAGGGCTGTATAATAGCAAATGCTAAGTGGAATCCCATGGAATGGCCCCTCCCCCAACACACACACACACACACACACACACACACACACACACACACACAGCACCAAATAGTGAACCATAGCAATATTGCACCACTGGAAAAATTGCAAAGATCAGTCCATTACCAAATCTTGAAAGATGAAGAAATGGTGATCCCTTTTGCATTCCCATTCTGCCTGGTAGTTTGTCCAGTGTAAGAGGACATGAATGGGGTGATAATACCAAAAGTGGCTGCCATTTCAGATGTAATGGAAGAGAAAGAAAGCAACACAGCCTCTGGTGCCTGGTATGCAACTCTTAAGTAGGCAAATGTGTCTTTCTAAATTCTAGTTTGTAAGAAGAAAAAGAAGCCGTTCACTGTAGCCTGGCAGGGAAATGGATATAGCTTCATTGCCTTGGCTCTGGACTATGTCAAGATCCCATGCTGATGGGATCTAGTGAGTAGGGCATATAAAGTACCCTAAATAGTTTATTAAAATGTCTGTGTGTAGAGAGTGGAGAAAAGTTCCATTAAAAATAACCAGGTGCCTGCCATATTGTTTCTAGAGAACTAACATTCTATGTCCTAATATGTTATCGGCTCTGAAGTTACAGGCAAAGGGTTGTACCTCACACTGCCCGCCACAATGAACAAGACCTTTTTGGTGGGTGTTTTGAGTGTGCCAAACTAACCCATCTGCTAGGTACTTGGAAGGCTCACAGTTCTGAGTAGAGTCCAGGGGAAGGGGAGAAATCTGCAGCAGACCTGGGGCCAATTACTCTGTTTTTTGACCCTGAAAATCCAATGGTAACTGAGGCCTGGTCATTTCTCCCTTACTTTCTCACTGAGCTGTTATGGTTATGGCCGGCGCTGGGAACATCCAAGACTATAGTGGGTGAAGGGAAGTCCCTACGTGTGATGGTTAATTTCATGTGTCAATTTGGCTGGACCATGGTGCCCAGATATTTGGTCACACATTATTCTAGCTGTTTCTATGAGGTGTCTTTGGATGAGATTTACATTTAAATTGGTGAACTTTAAAGTAGATTACCCTCCATAATGCGGGTGAGATTCATCCAATTAGTTGAAGGCCTGGATAGAACAAAAAGCTAACCTCCCACAAGCAAGAGGCGATTCTGCCAGCAGAAAGCCTTTGGACGTGAACTGCAACTTTATCCTGAGTTTCTAGCCTGCCAAAATACCCTGTTAGATTTTGGGCTCACCAGCCATCCGCAATCACATGGACTAACTCCTTAAAATAAATCATATATACATACATATACATATATAATTATATTAAAATATATAGAATTGTATTAAATATATATAATATACATTATATGCATTATATTAATATAATTAATTATATTAAACACATTATATACATTATATTAATATAATTATATGATATATTATACTAAATATGTGTGTGTATGTGTGTGTGTGTGTGTGTGTGTATATATATATATATATATATATATACCCTACTGGTTTTGTTTTCTGACCCAAATACACTCCTCTGTTGTTCCTGTTCTCATTGGGTTCAGTCACACCATTTCCTTCTCTTGTCCCTTAAGCTACATAGTCATAATAGCTTCCTGCTCTGTGTGGTCTGGATGTCTCACTATTCCTTACTTGTTCCTTTAACCTTGCCCCAATATGTAAGCTGTCCCTTCACTAGCATCTCTTTTGAACTATCTGGGACGAATTCATGTGCACATGGAGACTCTGACTTACAAATACCTCATTTTTCTATTATTATTTTTTTTTAAGTTTCAAAGTGTTCTGTGTTGGGTTCCTAACACAATGATGCTTTGGGTCTTTTATAAATTTTTGGTGTAAAGAGTCATATCTTAAAATTAATCTCTTTGCAGAGATATAAAAATTCCTTTGTGAGCCAATTAAAATTCCTCTAGGTAACATGTGCCAACCATTATGTTCACTATCATAAAACTTGTGCAGTAAGAGCTGAATTAAGTTAATTTGTTAATTTTCCATTTGCAAATTGGACAATTGATTTGGCAGTTTCAGGTAGATGAGTAATAAATTCAGCAGTTAAAATTCATAATGCCATTTTATAAATAATTAAAATGTTAAACTAAGCATGCTTAGGATATGAAATATGTGTATATATTTTGTTATAAACCTTTATTCTCCTCATTGAATAATAATTTTATTTAGAGAAAAAGAAACACATGACTTCAAATAGTGCTACTTGAAACTGTAAGATGACAAGAATACATAAAAACACACTGCAGAAGCATACCTTTTTAATTGCTGTATGTTTTAAAATAATTACAAGAACATAAAATACATCTGGGAACTTGTCTCAACTTGACATCTTGCTCCTCAGGGAAAAATGATAATTTAGAAAGCAGGAGCTTCTTATAAACTGAAAAGATTTACATGATTTATTAATGTCCGTTACTTCACGAGTAAAGAAAATAGATCTTTAGGATCTCTAATTGAATGGGGACTGATAGATTTCCAGGACAAAAACAATAATCTTTTTAAAGAATTATGATCATGATCAGCTTTTAGTGATAAAATTTGATGATTAACTCTACCTGTAACATACCAAGAGTATACTGGAGTCTGGAATGTCCTTTTATCTCTGCTAAATCTGTGTGCCTTCCAGGTCAATCTTCAAATATCAAAAACAAATGTAATTTTTCTCTGTATGTACGTACGAACTTGGCTTTATAACGCAAAGTAAGGATAGTCAATGTGGTTGTTTATCATTTAGCGTAAAACATTAATCCGGTGTGCAAAATGGCCCTATAATTTTTATTTCTATAGGCCAAAATTATCTCTCCTTGAAGAGGTAAGAATTATTGGACAAGATAAAAGGTATCTAATGGCAACATTGAGTACTCCTGGCTCTCAGCCTTAGAGTCCAGCAATATTAAATGCAAAAAGGAGAAAAAAAAAAAAGGAGTATCTTACAAACGACTTTAAGAACTCTTGTTTCCATCTAGTTTCCAAATAGAAAACCACAAGTATACTTTCGATGTGGATGATTCTGAGCCATTTTGTTCACAGACCCAGGTCCTGTGCATTCTGTCTCCATCTGTCTTTATTAATCTTCGTTCTCATCATCTCTGAGTCCAGGCACCATCATTTCTGATTTGAACCATTTCAATAATCTCATAACTGATACCTTTTGTCAAGTAAAGCTTCCATATAATCTACTTTCTGCTCTAGCAGAATATCTTTTCCAAAATTGTGAATAGTTCTGACTTTAAAAACTCTTTAATTCCCTCCTAGTATCCCTATGATTAAGAGTAAAATCTTCATAGACCCAAAATGCCCTATCCATTCAAACACTTTAACCTTTCCCGCACCAGTTACCCTTACTCTTCACCCTCAAGCACATGCACTTGTACCTCGCTTTAGAGTCTTTACACAAATTGTCCCCTTAGTCTGGAGAACTCTAACTTATTTTTCAGTCTTAGCTTAAATGTCATTTCCTCTAGCAAGTTTCCCTGACCTTCAGCCTAGGATAAAATGTCTTGATATGCACTTATATAGCATCCTGAAAATTTTAAATGTCACTTTCTGGGTGCTTGTTTGATGTGAGTCTTCCTTCCTGCACTGTTCTGTGAGTACCAGGGCCCTTTGAGATTTCTCTGTTACTGCATCCCTTGCCTCAGTTCCTTGCATGACGTATAGTAGGTATTAAATTTCTTTTTTAATCAACAAAGATTTCACCAGTTCCTCTTAGAGCTGCATCACAGAACTCAGATATAATGAGTACTGAGCTTTTGATGAAAATTAATGTAAGAAATAAGCTTTTGAGGAATACCTTTTTACATCTGTGAAAGACTGATTTTGTATAAAATACCCAGTGAGGTTTTCCATGCCCTTCATATAAAATCTTCAAAATATTTAAAATATTGTATTATTTATTGTATGTCTAGGTTATTTTGCTCTCTTTGCTAGTCAGCTCAGATATGCTTATCATTCAGAAATAATGGCTCTTCTTAGTCAAGATTTTTTAGCACAAATGTATTTCTCCTTTTTCTTTCCCTCTACCCATTTAATTATTACTCACTTATTTTAATGGGCCTTTGAATTTGTGTCTTGTACTAGCCTCAGCTCCTTTTTGGAATTAAGCACAATATAAATAATAAATTAAGAACAGTTGAAAACCTATTTCAGTATAAAACAATTCCTCCAGCAATCGTCTCTCATATTTTATAGTCTTCTTTGGAAGTGATCCTTTAACCTAACAATTGAAATAAAAGAATTTCTCAGGTTTTTCAATGTTATCAAAATTTACAAAAAATAATGGATTCAGGTATGTCTGCTCACCCCTATAAGATTTCTGTAAAATGGTACATACTACAGAGTTACACACTAACAATTCAAGGCTTAAGGCAAAGCAAAATAAAGTTAGAGCCTGTGTAACCAGACAATGAACAGAGACGATAGCATTGCTAACGGTAATGCTGGTGCTCTTCAGATGACAGGTAAAGTTCTGATAAATAAATGACTTCAACGATCATTACATGATTTAACTTTAGAAATAATATGAAAGTAATTTGATGAAAGAGGGGATAAGGAAGGGTTGAAGATACTGATTCTGAAAAAAAAGGAAAATTTACAAAGATCAGGGAGAACTCTCCAGTAAATTTTTCCCAAGACAAATCACTGGGCTTCACTGAGACAAAGGGAAAATTCAGAGTGAAATGGCATTCTGTAGCACTCGGTCCCCATGCAGCTTGCTGAGTTTAGTACTCTTAGGATACATGGTGCTACTCTGCTGTACCAGTAACAAACGAGCAACTATGTGACAAAAATGTTAATGTTAAGGGGCTGGGAAAAATTGTGTTATTCAACCAACTCCCATGTTAAACAGATATCATTTCCTTATTTACCAAACTCTCATTTTCATGAGTTTGAAGCCTTTATTTTCATTACCAAGCCATGTTTTGAGACAGGCAGTACAGACTACGTTTGATCTTTAAAGGAAGTGATGAATATGAAAGTAGTTACAAGCAGTGCTTCTCAAACTATGACATTCATATGAATCACCTGGAGATCTTGTTAAAAAGCAAGTTCAGATTCAAATTCAGTTTATCTGGGAAGGACTTCAGATTATGCATCAAGATGATGAATATGCTATTAGTCCACAGAACAGAACTTGACTAGCAAGGGTCTAGAGCAGCCCTGCCCAATAGAAATGGGAGCCATGTATGTAATCTTAAACTTTTCAGTAGCCACATTAAAAATAAAAATAAGTAGGTAAAATTGGTTTTAGTAATATATATATATATATATATATATTTTAAATATCTTTATTGAAGTATAATTGCCTTACAATGGTGTGTTAGCTTCTGCTTTATAACAAAGTGAATCAGTTATACATATACAATATGTTCCCATTTCTCTTCCCTCTTGCATCTCCCTCCCTCCCACCCTCCCCATCCCACCCCTCTAGGTGGTCACAAAGCACCGAGCTGATCTCCCTGTGCTATGCGGCTGCTTCCCACTAGCTATCTATTTTACATTTGGTAGTGTATATATGTCCATGACACTCTCTTACCCTGTCACATCTCACCCCACCCCCTCCCCATATCCTCAAGTCCATTCTCTAGTAAGTCTGTGTCTTTATTCCCGTCTTGCCACTAGGTTCTTCATGGCCTTTTTTTTTTTTTCCTTAGATTCCGTATATATGTGTTAGCATACTGTATTTGTTTTTCTCTTTCTGACTTACTTCACTCTGTATGACAGACTCTAACTCCATCCACCTCATTACAAATACCTCCATTTCATTTCTTTTTATGGCTGAGTAATATTCCATTGTATATATGTGCCACATCTTCTTTATCCATTCATCTGTCGATGGACATTTAGGTTGCTTCCATGTCCTGGCTACTGTAAATAGAGCTGCAATGAACATTGTGGTACATGACTCTTTTTGACCTATGGTTTTCTCAGGGTATATGCCCAGTAGTGGGATTGCTGGGTCGTATGGTAGTTCTATTTGTAGTTTTTTAAGGAACCTCCATACTGTTCTCCATAGTGGCTGTATCAATTTACATTCCCACCAACAGTGCAAGAATGTTCCCTTTCCTCCACACCCTCTCCAGCATTTATTGTTTCTAGATTTTTTGATGATGGCCATTCTGACCGGTGTGAGATGATATCTCATTGTAGTTTTGATTTGCATTTCTCTAATGATTAATGATGTTGAGCATTCTTTCATGTGTCTGTAGGCCATCTGTATATCTTCTTTGGAGAAATGTCTAGGTCTTCTGCCCATTTTTGGATTGGGTTGTTCGTTTTTTTGTTATTGAGCTGCATGAGCTGCTTGTAAATCTTGGAGATTAATCCTTTGTCAGTTGCTTCATTTGCAAATATTTTCTCCCATTCTGATGGTTGTCTTTTGGTCTTGTTTATGGTTTCCTTTGCTGTGCAAAAGCTTTTAAGTTTCATTAGGTCCCATTTGTTTATTTGTGTTCTTATTTCCATTTCTCTGGGAGCTGGGTCAAAAAGAATCTTGCTGTGATGTATGTCATAGAGTGTTCTGCCTATGTTTTCCTCTAAGAGTTTGATAGTGTCTGCCCTTACACTTAGGTCTTTAATCCATTTTGAGTTTATTTTTGTGCATGGTGTCAGGGAGTGTTCTAATTTCATACTTTTACATGTACCTGTCCAATTTTCCCAGCACCACTTATTGAAGAGGCTGTCTTTTCTCCACTGTATATGCTTGCCTCCTTTATCACAGATTAGGTGACCATATGTGTGTGGGTTTATCTCTGGGCTTTCTATCCTGTTCCATTGATCTATATTTCTGTTTTTGTGCCAGTACCAAACTGTCTTGATTACTGAAGCTTTGTAATATAGTCTGAAGTCAGGGAGCCTGATTCCCCCAGCTCCATTTTTCGTTCTCAAGATTGCTTTGGCTATTCGGGGTCTTTTGTGTTTCCATACAAATTGTGAAATTTTTTGTTCTAGTTCTGTGAAAAATGCCAGTGGTAGTTTGATAGGGATTATATTGAATCTGTAGATTGCTTTGGGTAGTAGAGTCATTTTCACAATGTTGATTCTTCCAATCCAGGAACATGGTATATCTCTCCATCTATTTGTATCATCTTTAATTTCTTTCATCAGTGTCTTATAATTTTCTGCATACAGGTCTTTTGTCTCCTTAGGTAGGTTTATTCCTAGATATTTTATTCTTTTTGTTGCAATGGTAAACGGGAGTGTTTTCTTAATTTCACTTTCAGATTTTTCATCATTAGTGTATAGAAATGCAACAGATTTCTGTGCATTAATTTTGTATCCTGCTACTTTACCAAATTCATTGATTAGCTCTAGGAGTTTTCTGGTAGCATCTTTAGGATTCTCTATGTATAGTATCATGTCATCTGCAAATAGTGACAGCTTTACTTCTTCTTTTCCGATTTGGATTCCTTTTATTTCTTTGTCTTCTCTGATTGCTGTGGCTAACACTTCTAAAACTATGTTGAATAATAGTGGTGAGAGTGGGCAACCTTGTCTGTTCCTGATCTTAGTGGAAATGGTTTCAGTTTTTCACCATTGAGGACAATGTTGGCTGTGGGTTTGT
The DNA here is from genome assembly GCF_965194805.1 of Balaenoptera borealis. Lineage (NCBI taxonomy): Eukaryota > Metazoa > Chordata > Mammalia > Artiodactyla > Balaenopteridae > Balaenoptera > Balaenoptera borealis. The sequence goes on along the minus strand of NC_138880.1, from coordinate 34,592,228 downwards.
CATATATGGCCTTTATTATGTTGAGGAAAGTTCCGTCTATGCCTACTTTCTGCAGGGCTTTTATCATAAATGGGTGTTGAATTTTGTCGAAAGCTTTCTCTGCATCTATTGAGATGATCATATGGTTTTTCTCCTTCAATTTGTTAATATGGTGTATCACATTGATTGATTTGCGTATATTGAAGAATCCTTGCATTCCTGGGATAAACCCCACTTGATCATGGTGTATGATCCTTTTAATGTGCTGTTGGATTCTGTTTGCTAGTATTTTGTTGAGGATTTTTGCATCTATGTTCATCAGTGATATTGGCCTGTAGTTTTCTTTCTTTGTGACATCTTTGTCTGGTTTTGGTATCAGGGTGATGGTGGCCTCGTAGAATGAGTTTGGGAGTGTTCCTCCCTCTGCAATATTTTGGAAGAGTTTGAGAAGGATAGGTGTTAGCTCTTCTCTAAATGTTTGATAGAATTCACCTGTGAAGCCATCTGGTCCTGGGCTTTTGTTTGTTGGAAGGTTTTTAATCACAGTTTCAATTTCAGTGCTTGTGATTGGTCTGTTCATATTTTCTATTTCTTCCTGGTTCCGTCTCAGTAGGTTGTGCATTTCTAAGAATCTGTCCATTTCTTCCAGGTTGTCCATTTTATTGGCATAGAGTTGCTTGTAGTAATCTCTCATGATCTTTTGTATTTCTGCAGTGTCAGTGGTTACTTCTCCTTTTTCATTTCTAATTCTATTGATTTGAGTCTTCTCCCTTTTTCTCTTGATGAGTCTGGCTAATGGTTTATCAATTTTGTTTATCTTCTCAAAGAACCAGCTTTTAGTTTTATTGATTTTTGCTATTGTTTCCTTCATTTCTTTTTCATTTATTTCTGACCTGATCTTTATGATTTCTTTCCTTCTGCTAGCTTTGGGGTTTTTTTGTTCTTCTTTCTCTAATTGCTTTAGGTGCAAGGTTAGGTTGTTTATTCGAGATGTTTCCTGTTTCTTGAGGTAGGCTTGTATTGCTATAAACTTCCCTCTTAGCACTGCTTTTGCTGCGTCCCATAGGTTTTGGGTCGTCGTATCTCCATTGTCATTTGTTTCTAGGTATTTTTTGATTTCCCCTTTGATTTCTTCAGTGATCACTTCGTTATTAAGTAGTGTATTGTGTAGCCTCCATGTGTTTGTATTTTTTACAGATCTTTTCCTGTAATTGATATCTAGTCTCATAGCGTTGTGGTCGGAAAAGATACTTGATACGATTTCAATTTTCTTAAATTTACCAAGGCTTGATTTGTGACCCAAGATATGATCTATCCTGGAGAATGTTCCATGAGCACTTGAGAAAAATGTGTATTCTGTTGTTTTTGGGTGGAATGTCCTATAAATATCAATTAAGTCCATCTTGTTTAATGTATCATTTAAAGCTTGTGTTTCCTTATTTATTTTCATTTTGGATGATCTGTCCATTGGTGAAAGTGGGGTGTTAAAGTCCCCTACTATGATTGTGTTGCTGTCGATTTCCCCTTTTATGGCTGTTAGTATTTGCCTTCTGTATTGAGGTGCTCCTATGTTGGGTGCATAAATATTTACAATTGTTATACCTTCCTCTTGGATCGATCCCTTGATCATTATATAGTGTCCTTCTTTGTCTCTTGTAATAGTCTTTATCTTAAAGTCTATTTTGTCTGATATGAGAATTGCTACTCCAGCTTTCTTTTGATTTCCATTTGCATGGAATATCTTTTTCCATCCCCTCACTTTCAGTCTGTATGTGTCTCTAGGTCTGAAGTGGGTCTCTTGTAGACAGCATATATATGGGTCTTGTTTTTGTATCCATTCAGCCAGCCTTTTTCTTTTGGTGGGAGCATTTAATCCATTTACATTCAATTTACATTTAATCCATTTACATTCAAGGTAATTATCGATATGTATGTTCCTATATCCATTTTCTTAAATGTTTTGGGTTTGTTATTGTAGGTGTTTTCCTTCTCTTGTGTTTCTTGCCTAGAGAAGTTCCTTTAGCATTTGTTGTAAAGCTGGTTTGGTGGTGCTGAACTCTCTCAGCTTTTGCTTGTCTGTATAGGTTTTAATTTCTCCATCACATCTGAATGAGATCCTTGCTGGGTAGAGTAATCTTGGTTGTAGGTTTTTCTCCTTCATCACTTTAAGTATATCCTGCCACTCCCTTCTGGCTTGCAGAGTTTCTGCTGAAAGATCAGATGTTAACCTTATGGGGATTCCCTTGTGTGTTATTTGTTGTTTTTCCCTTGCTGCCTTTAATATGTTTTCCTTATATTTAATTTTTGACAGTTTGATTAATATGTGTCTTGGCGTGTTTCTCCTTGGGTTTATCCTGTACGGGACTCTCTGTGCTTCCAGGACTTGATTAACTATTTCCTTTCCCATATTAGGGAAGTTTTCAACTATAATCTCTTCAAATATTTTCTCAGTCCCTTTCTTTTTCTCTTCTTCTTCTGGGACCCCTATAATTCGAATGTTGGTGCGTTTAATGTTGTCCCAGAGGTCTCTGAGACTGTCCTCAGTTCTTTTCATTCTTTTTTCTTTATTCTGCTCTGCAGTAGTTATTTCCACCATTTTATCTTCCAGGTCACTTATCCTTTCTTCTGCCTCAGTTATTCTGCTATTGATCCCATCTAGAGTATTTTTAATTTCATTTATTGTGTTTTTCATCGTTGCTTGGTTCCTCTTTAGTTCTTCTACGTCCTTGTTAAATGTTTCTTGCATTTTGTCTATTCTATTTCCAAGATTTTGGATCATCCTTACTATCATTATTCTGAATTCTTTTTCAGGTAGACTACCTATTTCCTCTTCATTTGTTAAGTCTAGTGTGTTTTGACCCTGCTCCTTCATCTGCTGTGTGTTTTTCTGTCGTCTCATTTTGCTTATCTTACTGTGTTTGGGGTCTCCTTATCACAGGTTGCAGGTTCGTAGTTCCCGTTGTTTTTGGTATCTGTCCCCAGTGGGTAAGGTTGGTTCAGTGGGTTGTGTAGGCTTCCTGGTGGAGGGAACTAGTGCCTGAGCTCTGGTGGATGAGGCTGGATCTTGTCTTTCTGGTGGGCACGTCCACATCTGGTGGTGTATTTTGGGTTGTCTGTGGCCTTATTATGATTTTAGGCAGCCTCTCTGCTAATGGATGGGGCTGTGTTCCTGTCTTGCTAGTTGTTTGGCATAGGGTGTTCAGCACTGTAGCTTGCTGGTCATTGAGTGATGCTGGGTCTTGATGTTGAGATGGAAATCTCTGAGAGATTTTTGCCGTTTGGTATTACGTGGAGCTGGGAGGTCTCTTGTGGACCAGTGTCCTGAAGTTGGCTCTCCCACCTCCGAGGTACGGCCCTGATGCCTGGCTGAAGCGCCAAGAGCCTTTCCTCCACACGGCTCAGAGTAAAAGGGAGAAAAAGTAGAAAGAAAGAAAGAAAGAAAGAAAGAAAGAAAGAAAGAAAGAAAGAAAGAAAGAAAGAAAGAGGCTATAATATAGTGAAGTAAAATAAAGCTATTATAAAGCAAAGCTATACAGACAAAATCTCCCCCAGAAGCATATACATATACACTCACAAAAAAAAAGGAAAAGGGGAAAAATTAATATATCCTGCTCCCAAAGTCCACCTCCTGAATTTGGGATGATTCGTTGTCTATTCAGGTATTCAACAGATGCAGGCACATCAAGTTGTTTGTGGAGTTTTAATCCGCTGCTCCTGAGGCTGCTGGGAGAGGTTTCCCTTTCTCTTCTTTGTTCGCACAGCTCCCGGGGTTCAGCTTTGGATTTGGACCCGCCTCTGCATGTAGGTCGCCTGAGGGCGTCTGTTCCCCGCCCAGACAGGACGGGGTTAAAGGAGCAGCTGCTGCGGGGGCTCTGGCTCACTCAGGCCGCGGGGAGGGAGGGGTACAGAGGAGGCGGGGCGAGCCTGCGGCGTCAGAGGCCGGCGTGACGTTGCAGCAGCCTGAGGTGTGCAGTGCGTTCTCCCGGGGAAGTTGTCCCCGGATCACGGGAGCCTGGCAGTGGCGGGCTGCACGGGCTCCCGGGAGGGGCGGTGTGGAGAGTGACCTGTGCTCGCACACAGGCTTCCTGGTGGCGGCAGCAGCAGCCTTAGCGTCTCACGCCCGTCTCTGGGGTCCGCGCTGATGGCCGCGGCTCGTGCCCGTCTCTGGAGTTCGTTTAGGCGGCGCTCTGAATCCCCTCTCCTTGCGCGCCGCGAAACAAAGAGGCAAGAAAAAGTCTCTTGCCTCTTCGGCAGCTGCAGACTTTTTCCCGGTCTCCCTCCCAGCCAGCTGTGGTGCGCTAACCCCTTCAGGCTGTGTTCACGCCGCCAACCCCAGTCCTCTCCCTGCGATCCGACCGCAGCCCGAGCCTCAGCTCCCAGCCCCGCCCGCCCCGGCGGGGGAGCAGACAAGCCTCTCGGGCTGGTGAGCGCTGCTCAGTGCCGAGCCTCTGTGTGGGAATCTCTCTGTTTTTCCCTCTGCGCCCCTGTTGCTGTGGGATCCGCGCTGTTAGCCGCGGCTCGCGCCCGTCTCTGAAGTTCGTTTAGGCGGCGCTCTGAATCCCCTCTCCTCGCGCACCAGGAGACAGGGAAGAAAAAGTCTCTTGCCTCTTCGGCAGCTGCAGACTTTTTCCCGGACTCCCTCCCGGCTAGCTGTGGTGCACTGACCCCTTCAGGCTGTGTTCACACCGCCAACCCCAGTCCTCTCCCTGCGATCCGACCGAAGCCCTAGCCTCAGCTCCCAGCCCCGCCCGCCCCGGCGGCTGAGCAGACAAGCCTCTCGGGCTGGTGAGTGCTGGTCAGCGCAGAGCCTCCATGCGGGAAGTGCGGGAATCTCTCCGCTTTGCCCTCCGCACCCCTGTGGCTGTGCTCTCTTCCGTGGCTCCGAAGCTTCCCCCCTCTGCCACCCGCAGTCTCTGCCCGAGAAGGGGCTTCCTGGTGCATGGAAATCTTTCCTCCTTCACAGCTCCCTCCCACTGGTGCAGGTGCCGTCCCTATTCTTTTGTCTCTGTTATTTCTTTTTTCTTTTGCCCTACCCAAGTACGGGGGGAGTTTCTTGCCTTTTGGGAGGTCTGACGTTTTCTGCCAGCGTTCAGTGGGTGTTCTGTAGGAGCAGTTCCACGTGTAGAAGTATTTCTACTGTATCTGTGGGAAGGAAGGTGATCTCCGCGTCTTACTCTTCCGCCATCTTCTCTCCTCTCTCAGTAATATATTTTATTTAACCTAATATATCCAAAATAGTATGATTTCACCATGGAATCAATATAAAAATTTTAATGAGGTATTTTGCATTCTCTTTTCATACATCTCTGAATGTTGCATTTTCATCAGAAATACCTGATGTTATTTAGACTTCATAAAATTTACATTTGGAAGAGTAGATGCACATCTCCAGTTGTTCCAAACATACTTAAAACATTTCCAACTGACTTCGAGTATCAGATTTTAAAATTAAATTTAAATTAATTAAAATTAAAGAAAAGTAAAAATTTGGCATCTAAATTGTCACATTTCCACGCTAAGCTGCCACACATAGCTAGTGCCTACCACGGGGGGCAGCACAGATATATAGAATATTTTAACAGAACAGTTTATGGCAATTTTCAGAAAACAGCATGCAATTTCACCTTCAGTAAATATTGCTTGGAGTTTTAATATGTGCCAAATATTTTGCTGAGTGTTTTAGCTAGATAAAGTAAAGGGAAACAATTTAATTTTAAGGACATAAAATGCCTTATAAAATACAAGAGCAGGAATTCACCTGGGTGTCCATGGTTGGAACTTGGAACTGTAAAGCCAAGAAGAAATACATTTGCATTTGCTCTGTATCCCTTTGGAAAGAGCACATTTCTTCTCATTTCCCGCAGGACAACATCTGTCTCTTCTCTTCATCCACATCCTGTGTGAAGGACGTTTACCCCCAAACTCCTCAGGTTACGTCCTGTGCTGGTTATTTACTTGCTATTCTTCAGTGCCAAGCCCACCCTCTTTCTCTTCTCTGTGATACTGGAGCTGGGGGCCTGTTACAGTCTGGGGCATGTTACAGTCATCAGACTCACCTGCTGGTGGCACTAGGTTTTGGTCTAGAATCTGGAGGGAGAGCAAAAGGCAGGCAGCTGGGATAAGAGGTTTATTATTGCCATATCCTATCACTTTCACTTTGATAACAGAAGATAACTACGGCTCTGTCTATCCCGGGAATGTGTTAGCATCCTCAGCACCAGGTATGCTCTGAATAGATGCTAGTACCAGCCAGATGCTCCCTTCTTCTTTTGAGAATCGGAGACGTGGTGCCCTCCTCAAAGGTCTGAGGCTCTTTGAGCTCTTGGATTCTGGTAACATTATCTCTTCACTTTGGTCTGTGGGTGGTGGCTTCAGGGTTAACTCAGTCCTACTGGTGGTGGTTCCTTCCTGGTTAGTAATATAAGAGCTAGCTCAGCTCCACAGGCGGTATGTTTTATTCAGTGGATAATATCTAAGTTACCTCAGGGTTTTGTTTTTTGCTCTTTTATTCTTTTAATATCTGAATAATCAATCTGGTCTATTAAATTTCCTCTTTTCAAAAAGCATTGCATGGTTTCTATTTTCCTGTCTCACACTGACTGATAACACTTGGTACAGAGAGAAACTCACTGCAATCCTTCAATTTCAATTCCAAATGGTCTATATTGTATCTGGGGGTGGGGGGGGAAGGGAGTTCATCCTTGATCTAATCAACTACAGAAAAGGGAACAGTTTCATGTATTTAAAAAAAAAAGTGGCTGCTGGAATCCTCCTGCATGATGTTGTGGCTTGAGAGAAATTGTTCCCAGAGAAAAGAAATAGCGAGATGTGCAGATATCTCAAAATATTTCTACCTAAAAGATAATCATGAAGTTAAAGCTCAATATACATGGCTGTATTAATTTGATAGCCTTCGATTCACTTGACCATCCTTCCAATTAATTAAGTTTAGCAACTCTTACCTGTTGAAGTACTTTACTCCAGAAGTTATTCCACTTTTCCCATGCATCATCATCAATTAAAAAATCTCTACTGGATATTTTCTGAGAGCATAAAATCATGTTATTTTTATGTGAGTAAAATATTATTTAGTTCACTTCCCTCTTCAGCTAATATTCCTTTTCTTTTTGTCTTTTTCTTTTTTTAAAGTCTTTACTGAATTTGTTACAATATTGCTTCTGTTTTATGATTTGTTTTTTTTGGCCGCAAGGCATGTGGGATCTTAGCTCCTCGCCCAGGAATCGAACCCTCACCCCCTGCATTGGAAGGCGAAGTCTTAACCACTGGACCGCCAGGGAAGCCCCTCTTTTTGTCTTTACATAAATATTCCTCAAAGGAGTTTCCAGTATGCATGATTTCTTACCCCTTTCTTTACATTTGCTATGGAAATCACTACTTTTAGGAATTCATCCCCATATTTATGCAGAAATTGCTCACGTCAAAGTCTAACAATGATGAGTCTGTTGTTAAACCCACAGCCCAGTCTCATCTTGTCTATCAGCAGCATGTACCCTTGATCACAACTTCCTATTGAATTACTCTCTTAACTTGACATATAGGCCATCACATTCTTCTGCTTTTTCCTTTCCCTTTGGGTACCCTCTTTGTCTCCCTGACATCTAAATACTGGAGTGTCCCAGAATTTTGTCCTTGGACTGTTTTTCTCCCTGCAGTCACTCGGTAACTTCATCAATTCTCTTGGCTTTAGATAAGCTGACAAGTCCAAAGTCTGTACCTTGGCTCTGAACTCTTCCCTGATTTCCAGACTCATATATCTAACCAGTCTTTGACACCTCCACTTGAATGTCTAACAGGAATCTCAAACTTTAAAAGTTGGAGAAAAAAATCTTGTAGAAAAGTTCAAACAGGCTTAAAAAATATCTCTCCTCCTCAATCCCAAACATGCCCCTTCACCTCATTGCCTTCCCCGTTTTAAAATATGCCAACTTCTATTTCCAAATGCTTACCCTAAAACCTGTCATTCGACCTTCCCTCTTATTTGTCTTTCACACTTCACGTCTAAGTGAAAGGAATTCTTTTGGCTCTACCATCAAAATATATGCAGAAACGGATCACTTCTTTTCACCCCTTGTAGTTCTGTTGCCCTAGTTAAAAGCCAACATGATGACTCTAAAATAGCGTATTTTAGTAGCTTGCTTATCGATGTTTTGGGCTGATCCTTTGACCTTCACTTCCATTTTCAACACAGGAGACATATTGACTATTTTTTTAACACACAGTTGATACTCCTAACCCTGTGCTTTATAAAAATTAAATAATATTTATCATTATCATACTTCTATGAAGTAGATACAACTATCATCCCCAGTATACCCATGAGAAAGATGAGCCACAGTGAGGCTAAGCAAATCGACCAAAACCCCATAGTTGGTTAATGTCAGAGATAGTTCCCTAGGCTATTGGGTACCAGAATCCATTCTCTTAATTTCTGTGCCCTACTACAATTCGTACTTCAGCAAAAATCACATCATGTCACTCATCTACTCAAAACATTCAAATGAATTTGCACCTTTACTCAGATTACACGTCCAAGCTTTGAACATTGCTGAAAAGGCCTTGTGTAAGTTGGCCTCTGGTCACCTCTGATCTCACTTCCTGTCACTTCCTAACTCCAGTTACCTGACCTCCTTGAAGATCTTGGGACACATAAAACACACTTATGTTTCAGGGCCTTTGAACTTGCTACTCTCTCTGCCTGGATTCTTTCCCAAATGTCTGTATGGCCTGTCTACTCACTTCTATCAGATCTGTATTTGAGTATCATTTTCTCTGTGGGTCCTTATTTATCAGCATATCTAAAATCTCCTATCCTCAACTCTGTCCTGCTTCACTTGTTTATTTTTATTTTGGGCACTTTTCTAAAACATCATATGTTTTAGTTATTTATTTTATTCTTTGTCTTTCCCCACTCCCTACTCATCAGAATGCATGTTTCATGAAGGAGAGAGTTTGCTCAGTTTTGTTAATTGTTATGTTCCCAGAGCCTGGCAAATAATTGCTCAATTTGCTGAATAAATAAATGAACTTTTAAAAAGAAATTGGGATTTATTTAACTGGCAACTGTCATTTGAACATATCAAATCCAGGTCTGCATTTGGGTATGACTTCTATCATTATGTTTTATGCTTTGACTTCTGATTAATTTATTGAAGAGAGGACTTTGTAAGCACAAAAAGAGTTGTGCATTTGGACACAAAATACTGTTCAAAACAGTGGGGATGTAGGGAGGAAATAAGTGGGAGTGGAAGGGTTGGTTATATAGGCAGAGGCTAATATGCATATGGGCTAGTCTGGATTCCACACGAGATTGACTTAAATTGTCAAAACAGTACATGGATAGGGGGTTATTATTACTATTGTAGTTTATTATTTTCCTTAAATGATGAGATTCGGATAGGGGGACTATGTGTCTCCAGCAAGTATTTTAAAGCAAATATATAAAGGCTTGGATGATCCAAACATGGTCACGTCTCTATTACTAAATCTCTGTGGCTCTATACTATTACTCTGTGTCACTATTACTCTACCATGTAAGTAGTGGGTGATAAATCAATATTTTTAAATTCAATAACCAACAAAAAGGGGGGAAAAACAAGAAAAAGAGGTAAGAAAACAGGGAAAGATAGAGGATGAGAAGAAAAGAGGACTCTATTTCTCTATTTGTGGAGTCCTGGAAAGAGACATCTTGGGGATTCGTGGGAGTTTATATGAACAAAAACAAGTAAACATAAATCTTTTTATTTTAATGATTAACTCAGTGGTTTTCCAGGTGAAAAAATTGCAGTGGAATTTGACTAAGTCCAAAATCCCCTATTTGTTTTCTAGTTCTAGAAAGTAATTTTGAGTACTTTTTACACAGGAAGTAAGTAGGACAAAAAATAATCTGAGCTATTCAGCTAAATGGAGTGCCCTTGCGATTAGGTCCCAGGCTTGTGCTGGCTTTCCTGGAGCAAGTTCTCTCATGTGTTCCCTTACATGAAGAAAAAGGAATTTTAACTCATTTAGTACTTACCATGACCCCAGAATATATGTTTTTATTTTGTTGAAGCTAAAAAATTAAATATAAACACATTTAGGAAAAAAAATTAAAACCATAATACACAGGAGTAATTACGACAGGAGAACACCATTATATTTCATTAACATATGGCAGTAGGTAATTAGTTAATAAGTGCATTTTCTGAATGTTGGCTAGTGTCCACATGTGGATGAAAATACATCAGACATCATAATATTTTTTTAAAAGTCACTTTGCTCCTCTGTCATTTCCTATTTAATAAGCCAATATAATTAAACTAGCTGAGATAAGTAAATTTGGTTGATGTTTTTGGAAGTTTACAGCAACAATTTAAAGGCCGGAATAACAGCACATTTATGGTTTCCTTTACAGATAACAGATGTGCAATCACGCCAGAGTTGTATATTTTTACTTTAAATAGTAGTAAATTTAATTCTTTCTCTTCCTTAAAACACAAAACAAAAATACAGTCCTATACCAAATTCTCTGGCAATTTCAAGAGTAATGTGCTGTATCTCCCATCAATGTGTGTTTGCTGTCACTGTGGAGGAACTCAGAATAAAACAAAGGTGTGTAAATAGCTAGACAGATGTATATTTGACACTTCTGAAAGCAAACAGGATTTGTTTGGCACACAGTTTCTATTTTCTCTAGGGATTTGAGAACAGTGGAAAAATTTAATTTTGTAGGCCAGAGTAAAAGTTTCTAAAATATGTTTTATACAATATATATAAGACAGTCATTGATTCACTGAAATAAGAAAACGGGATTCACAACCAAATTACCTATGAGGTGGTTGTCCATTTTCAGGCAGACTCTTAAGGCATCAAAGAATGTAAAAATACAACAATCTTCTATAAACTAACTGAGGACATTCTTCATTCTGTTGGGATGACATTTTTGACAGTTGTTGGAGCTACAAGATCTATGAAAGTATTGTCCACAAGTTCAAGAGCATAAAAAAATTGTACAGCAAAGAAGCTGCAAGAGAAAAATGCAATTCTTAACTTCAAGTGAAATAAAAAAGCCACTTTCTTCTGAACCGTGCCTTTTTAACTAAATTTTTAGTGAAAACTATGCGTGCCTAAATGTAGTAAAACCTTATGGCATATCAAAAGATTCATCATTTAAAAGTGATACTTGAAAGTTTAGTTGTTAAAGAAAGTAAACAATATTTTGGTGGAGATTTTTGTAATATTTCCTAACTACTTATACAGCATCATTATCTAATATTTTTTAAAATTTATTTATTTAATTTTGGCTGCGTTGGGTCTTCATTGCTGCGCGCGGGCTTTCTCTAGTTGCGGCGAGTGGGGGCTACTCTTCGTTGTGGTGTGTGGACTTCTCATTGCGGTGGCTTCTCTTGTTGCGGAGCATGGGCGCTAGTTGCGTGGGCTCAGTAGCTGTGGCTCGCGGGCTCTAGAGCGCAGGCTCAGTAATTGTGGTGCACGGGCTTAGCTGCTCCGTGGCATGTGGGGTCTTTCCGGGCCAGGGCTCGAACCCGCGTCCCCTGCATTGGCAGGTGGATTCTTAATCACTGCGCCAACCGGGGAGGCCCTCATTATCTAATGTTGCTAATAGATTCTATTCTCCAGACACAGCTATTTATCTAGAAACCTTAAGCAAAACACTTCCAACATTTCAAGAGTTGACAGATAACGGGCAAGGATCAGATGACAACATTTTCAAACTTTAAAATTCAGCTTTTAAAATGATATAATAAGTAATACCTAAAGGGGTGTCTCATATCTATCACATAGAGTTGGAAAACACTTTATGTCAGATTCAATAATTCGGACAGTTGGTTTTTCATAAGGTAGGTTTTGCTTTAATACTTGGTAGTACCTCTGTGGCTATATAGGATTTTCTTCCCATTCCCTATTCCAACTGATGAAAGAAAGAGAGGGGGTTTGGGGTTAGGGAGAGGGAAAGAGGCTTTTACTAAAAATATCACTTGGACTTGCTCTGAATAGTGGTCACAACTGGAAAGATGATTTTTTTATAGATAAAGAGTCTGTAAAACTTTTAAGTATTTCTTTAATGCAGAGTAAGTACCTGCACCATCCTGCAAGATGATTTTATTTTTGGTAGCTGATTGTGGGCATAATTAGGGTTTCACTATATTTCAGCCTAGTAATTACCCTCTCATATGTAATGTTGAGGAGCAATATCCACTCTCAAATTCTTGCAATTAAACACTTTTTTTTGGTATAATTTGTCATAAGAAACAAGTGTTTCAGTCACCAAATACCTATGGATTTTAAGTAAGATGTCATGGTAAGATGTGTATTTTAAAGAACAGTTTTGACTCATAAGCAGGAAAACAAACTTGAAAATAATTTTTAAATAATTTTAAAAAGGCAAACTTGAAAACCTTTAGGAAAAGACAATAATATTGTCCTAATTTTGTTTATCTACTACATTACGTATATCATTTTTCTGTAAGCAAAACAAAGAAGACGTTTTAGGAATTGAATATATTATAGAATAATGTTTTACATAATGCATAAAGTATCTATATGCTTTAAAAATAAACAAAAAAACCCACTTAGCACTTCTGTTGTTTCTCTATTATGCTTGATAACCAAATATGTATATCATTTGGTTGAGAGAATTGTGTATTGTTTTTGTGTGTGTCTAATATAGGGCAAATGCATCACTAATAATGACAATAAGCCAAGAGAATTTCACTTTCAAAAAGGCAAAACCATTGACTTCACACACAAACAAGTCCATATATCTATGTCTGTCTGTTTTAGTGTTTATCTCTTCTCCAGAAGGATAGGAATGTCTAGAGAAAATCTATTTTGGTAAACCAAAGAGTAAAAATATATAAACCTAAATAATTAAACACTTAAAGTTGAAAATAATGTGGCTTCAACAAGGAGAGATACTCAACTTACAATATTGTGAGATCTACCTCACTTAGTACAAAAGACATATTAGTAATTTTAGTAATGGATTGGAAACAAGCGCCTCTAAATGTACCCAATTTTTACAAAACAGATTATCACTTTAAAATGTATAATTTTGAAAATATCCCAGAATTAAAATATTCTTTAAAACAGCGGTCCCCAACCTTTTTGGCACCAGGGACCGGTTTTGTGAAAGACAAATTTTCCATGGACCAGGGGGCGGGGGATGGTTTCAGGATGATTCAAGCTCATCACATTTATTGTGCACTTTATTTCTATTATTATTACATTGTATATATAATGAAATAATTATACAACTCACCATAATGCAGAATCAGTGGGAGCCCTGAGCTTGTTTTCCTGCAACTAGATGGTCCCATCTGGGGGTGATGGGAGACAGGGACACCTGAAGTGTGTTGCTTATGTCCATTTTACTCCATAAGATGCAGCTTAATTGTCACTTGCCACTCACTGATAGGGTTTTGATATGAGTCTGCAAGCAATTGATTTATTATGGTCTCTGTGCAGTCAAACCCTCTGCTGTTGATAATCTGTATTTGCAGCCACTCCACCTCAGCTCCACCTGAGATCATCAGGCATTAGATTCTCATAAGGAGCGCGCAACCTAGATCCCTTGCATGCGCAGTTCACGGTAGGGTTCGCCCTCTTATGAGAATCTGATGCCTCCACTGATCTGACAGGTGGTGGAGCTCAGGCAGTAATGTGAATGATGGGGAGCGGCTGTAAACACAGATGAAGCTTCGCTTGCTCGCCCACCGCTCGCCTCCTGCTGCGTGGCCCAGTTCCTAACAGTCCATGGACCAGTACTGGTCCGTGGCCCAGGGGTTGGGGACCCCTGCTTTAGAAGACCCACTGTGATAATATGATTATGTTTAGACAGTAGTTGTTTTTCATTTTTAATAGTTTTGACACCACCTCAGAGTGTCCCAAAGATTATTATGTTATTAAAAGGAGACTTACTTTAACCATTATGGATTTCATTTCAAGGTTAGTATCTCATAATTAAAAGTGAAACAACTTGCTGACTTCAGTATATTTTTTCTTTGGAACATTTTGTTCATTTTGTCCATCAAGTAAAAATTATTAATGGTAGGGCTCTAGAAATTGATTACAGGAAAACTGGAAAATACACAAATATGTGGAGATTAAAAAACATGTTCCTGAATAACCAGTGGGTCAAAGAAATCAAAAAAATATCTTGAGTCAAATGAAAATAGAAATACAACATACCAAAACTTATGAGATGCAGCAAAAGCATTTCTAATAAGTTTATGCTGATAAATACCTACATTAAGGAAAAAGAAAGATCTCAAATAAACAACCTAATATTACACCTCAAGGAACTAGAAAAAGAACAACAAACTAAGTCTAAAATTAGTAAAAAGAAAACAATAATAAGGATCAGAGAAAAAAAATAAGAATGATCTTCCAAAAAAGGAGAAGAGGAAGGAACATATTTAAATTCATTTTATGAAGGTCAGGATTACCATGATACCAAAGCCAGACAAGGACACTAGAAAAAAAAAAAGTTACACGCCAATATCCCTGATGAGCATAGATGCAAAAATCCTCTACAAAATATTAACAAACCAACAATACATTAAAAGGATCATACACCATGATCAAGTGGGATTTATTCCAGGGATGCAAAAATGCTTCAACACCCACAAACCAATCAGCATGATACACCACATTAGCAAAATGAAGTATAAAAATCATATGATCATCTCATTAGATGCAGAAGAAGCATTTGACAAAATTCAACATCTTTTCATAATAAAAATTCTCAACAAGCTCGTTACAGAGGGAAGGTACCTCAACATAATAAAGGCCATATATGACAAGCCCTCAGCTAAAATCATACTCAGTGGTGAAATGCTGAAGCTTTTCCCTCTAAGGTGAGGAATGAAACAAGGGTGTCCACTTTCACCACTTCTATTAAACATAGTAGTGGAAGTCTTAGCCAGAGCAATTATGCAGGAAAAAGAAGTAAAAGACATCCAAATTGGAAAGGAAGAAGTAAAACTCTCTATTTTCAGATGGAATTATATTATATGTAGAAACTCTAAAGACTCCACCAAAAAACTCAGAACTAATAAACAAATTCAGTAGTGTTACAGGATACAAAATCAATATACAAAAATAAGTTGTGTTTCCATACACCAACAAACCATCAGAAAGAAAAATTAAGATAACAATTCCATTTATAATAGCATCAAAAACAATAAAGTATTTAGAAATAAATTTAACCAAAGAGATAAAAGATCTCTACACTAAAAACTATATGACCCTGATGAAAGAAATTGAAGAAGACACAAATAAATGGAAAGATATTCCATGTTCCTAGATCAGAAGAATAATATTGTTAAAATAGCCATACTATCCAAACCCATTTACAGATGCAATGAAATCCCTATCAAAATTCCAATGGTACTTTTTACAGAAATAAAACAATCTTAAAATGTGTCTGGAACCACAAAACACCCCAAATAGCCAAAACAATCTCAAGAAAGAAGAACAAAGATGGATGTATAAAACTTCCTGATTTCAAACTATATTACAAAGCTATAGTAAACAGGAAAGTTTGGTATTCACAAAACCAACCAACAAACAAAAAAACAAAAAAACAGACGTAGATGAATGGTACGGAATAAAGAGCCCAGAACTAAACCTACACAGACATGGTCAATTTTGGCAAAGGAGCCAAGAATATATAATGGGGAAAGGACAATATCTTCAATAAGTGATGTTGGGAAACCTGGACAACTACATGGAACACAATGAAACCGGACCTCTGTCTTTTACCCTCCACAAAAATCAACTGAAAATGGATTAAAGATTTGAATATAAGATCTGAAACCATAAAACTCCTAGAGGAAAACATAGGGAGTAAGCTCCTTGACATTAGTCCTGGCAATGATTTTTTGGAGTTGACTCCAAAATCAAAGGCAACAAAAGCAAATTAAATGAGTAGGACTAAATCAAACTAAAATGTATCTGCTTAGTAAAGGAAAACATCAACAAAATGAAAAGACAACCTCTGGAATGGGAGAAAATATTTACAAACCACATGTTCAATATGGGTTAATATCTAAAGTGTACAAGGAACTCACACAACTCCATAGCAAAATAAATAAATAAATAAATCCAATTAAAAAATGGTCAAAGCACCTGAATAGACATTTTTCCAAAGAACATATACAAATGGCCAACAGGTACATGAGAAAGTACTCAACATCACACATCATCAGGAAAATACAAATCAAAACCACAATGAGATCATCTCATACCTGTTAGGATGACTATTACCAAAAAGACAGGAGAAAACAAATGCTGGCCAGGATGTAGAGAAAAGAGAACTCTTGTGTGCTGCTCTTGGATATGTAAACTGTTCCAGTCACTACGGAAAACAGTATATAGGTTTCTCAAAAAATTAAAAATAGAACTACCATATGATCCAGCAACCCCTCCTTCTGGATATATACCCACAAGTATGAAAAAACCTAAGTGTCTATCAAGAAACATTTTACATATATATGTAAAATATATATTATTACATATATAATTATATATATATAATTATATGTATACATAATTCAACCTTAAAAAAGGAAGGAAATCCTGCTGGAGGACGTTATACTAAGTGACATAAGCCAGACAGACAAATAATGCATGATATCACTTATATGTTGAATCTAAGAACAACAGAAAGTTGAACTCATACACATAGAGAGTAGAAAAGTGGTTGTAGATCTGGGGAATGGAGGTAGAAGGGTATGGGCTTTCAGTTATAGAATGGATGAATAAGGTTTGAGAATCTAATGTATAACATGGTGAATATAGTTGATAACACTGTATTGTATAATAAAATTGCTAAGAGAAGAGAGCTCAAATGTTCCCCCAAAAAAGAAAAAAAAAGGAAATATGGCAAATATATAAGGTGATGGATGTATTAATTAAGGAGATGGGTGAATCCTTTCACTATATATACGTATATCAAATCATCATGTTGTACACTTTAAATATCTTACAATTTTATTTGTCAATTATACCTCAGTAAAACTGAAAAAAAGGTATTTTGAAGCTATCTTTGTGGTCACTAAAAATATATATATATTGTCAGTACATGGATAATAGTAAAACTATTACCCAGTAAGAACCAGCATAAATTACTTCCTTTAAAATTAGAGTCAAGAAATCCACTGATACAGCTTAGGGATATTGCATATAGGATTTTGGCTGCTAAGAACTATTTTGATGTTTTTATTAAAATATGGTATAAAATGTACACAAATATATGCCATTCCCCCAAGCCATTATTTTATAAAAATGCATTTTATACTTAGACCTCATTTATAAACCTATGGGAGTTAATATGTACAAATAATGCAAAATGAGTAAATTGCTTCACTTCCTGAATGTTTTTATTCATAGAAACTGTTGTCTATATGAAATAGGTATTTTGTTTGTATCACAAGGTGATATCGGGCCTCATTTACACATGATATTTTGTGAAAAAATTCTGTTACCTTATAGCAAATTGTTTTGATAAATAAAAGTGAAACTTCAAGGGTCATAACAAGTCTAATCTCACACTGTGCAACCCTCAAAACTTAAATTTGTATAATTGTCTGTATGATTACATATAGACATTACATTACCCATTTTCTGCAAAAATGGGTCTAAATCTCCTTAACCCACATGCTTAATGTGATGATTTACTGAGTAAGGTTTTTGAAAATTCTTAGTACTGTTACATCCACATACATAAATTTCAATACCTAGTTCTTTATTTTATCCCTTTTTTTCTAGCCATGTAAATTGAAAGAGGAATGATAGCATATATGGGTAAGTCAAGGAAAAATTTAAATGCCTTTATTCTATTGCTGACTCTATTTTGACCTAAGAACATGAATTAATTAATCTGTTATCAAGGGAAAAGAGACTTTTAAAAAATTATGACATTGTACATATCCAGTGGATCAAAAATAAATTAATGCCTAATCAACTTTTTCCTGATTTCTTGAAGACAGGGATTTAATAGGGTTCTGCAAACCAAGAATATACTTTCAATATCAAATTTATGTTGTCTTTACAGATATTTCAAAATTTACAGAGAAATAGAACATTTAGTGTTCTATTTTTTCATTCCATAATTGCTAAGGAGTATATGAAATCTGGCCTGTCACCGTGACTTTCTCTGCATGAGAGAAAAAGCCATACGTGCCACTGCAGAGGTACAGAGGTTGAGCGGTGTCTGCCTGCTCAGAGAAAGCAGTACTACCCTCTAAGTTGAATAATCACGGACAGCCTACTTTTCTATTTCCAGATATGGCATTTGAACTGAACCTTAGTGGATGTATTGCATAGACATGTGGAGGTGGGTTTTGAAGCACAGAAATTTAGATGTAAAAAGCAAAAACATAGGCAAAGGTAGATGCTAGCTTTGGACCAGCAAGTGGTACTGATGGTGAGCATAAAGTACATGGTGAGAAGCCCTGGAAAGTAAGGGTGGGAAGACTGGGTCAAAGAGGGAAAGGCCATGACTGCAATCTGAGAATTGTAGAAAATGGACAAGATGTGAGCTTATGAACGTATCATTAGTGTTAACGTTACAATATCTATATATCAGCTCTGTGGGTGATGGTTCAGAGGAGAGAGAAGACTGGCCAGGAGAACCAGTTACGAGAGCATTGTTATTCAGACGGCCTAACTAGGCAAGTGGGTACAGTGAGACTGGGGAAGAACAGTTTGGAAGAGGGATTGCTTTTGAAGAACACTCATTAAAGTGAGAAGTCTAGATTTGAAGGGAAAGTGGTATGAGAGAAAACAAAGAATTTTCTGAGATTTTCAGCTTGTTTGGGTGAAATCCCATTAGTAGACAGAGGGCTTCCTAAGAGATCACAAAATGAGTTCTGTCAGTATTCATTGTGAGGAACCAGCGGCAGAACATTTCAGAATTGATGCCCTTGTGGCTACTGAAAATGTATGGTTAGTCTCTCTCGTGAGAGAGGGAGAGTTTAAGATGAAAAGCCAGGATTAATCTTCAGGGAGTAAATCTAGGACGTGGCTTAGGTGTAGAAGATTTAGAGCGGCCAGGAAGTACCTAACGTATAGAAGTTAAAGAAGTAATTATATTTAGGGAACCACAAGAGAAAGGGATTCCAGTGAAAGAATGTTCGCGACATGTAATAAAGTAAGAAGATGTCAGAAGGAGAAAAAAGCCATGTTTATGCTAAAAAGGGAGAGAAGAGGTTCAGGCAGAGGGCAGCAGTGCCTTAAAGAGAACAAGTTGAAAGAGGCATAGAAAAGCTACTGAGTTTACTGATTTGAAAGAGATCGGCTGGGGAGAGCAGCTCCAATATACTGGGAAGGGTGGAGACAAGCCTGGAAAGGATGAAGTGTTGGCAACCGAGAAAGATACTGGCAACACTGAGAGTTTCTATTCTGCTTACGATTTTGCACCCTTGCAAATTTTTTCTAAGGGAAAAGCCTCCATTTTTTGAGTTATGCTTTGTTACAATAATTAATATTCACTGACTAATTTACAAAGTTGGATATTTTACAAAACAGAAGAAGCAAAAAAAATTTTAACAGAATCCCTTCTGTCCTTTTTACCTGCTGCAACTTCTGCGATTGTTCTTCTGAAAACCTTTTTACTGAAGCAAATCACCCTTAATCAGCTTCGTGATACCCTATCATATGATTAACTCCAGGTGGCTTTCTCTGGATTAGAATGAATTTAGGGAAATCTCTTACTATCAGATACTTTGAACTGTAAATTCTGGATTGTAGTTTCTGGTGGCAGATTTTTACAGACAATTCAGAAATAAGCACATCTGCAGGAATTAAAAGAAGTCTTTTTTGCTTCTTCAGATAGGAAGAAATGCCTCATCTTTAAAATAAAATTTATGATGTGGGAGGTTGAGAAACATGGCATCAGCGAAGTATCACGTGGTTAGGCTACTGCACTGGGCTTTTGTAAATAGAGGAATAGTATCACCTGTCCCTGGATTCTTTGTGAGGAACCACACCTAGGAGCAGCACATTTAATAATGCTTGTTAGAACAGTGGTTATATCTAACTTCCTATTTCCAGAGATTTTTATTGTTTACTGCGTTGTTTCTCTCATATCTCTGTGGTTGAACCAAACAACTTCTCAGGATCTGACTCTTTCTTATCTTTCGCACCTTTCCTCTCTTGCAATTTGCACTCTATCAAATCACATGTTCCATTTGTTTAGAAAACGTCTTCTGGCCTAGTCTGACATACTTCGATTAATCCCTCAAAACTCAGATCCAATAAAACTGTTATCATTAAGGTTGTCTCCTGAACCTGCCTCAGATACAATCAGTCGTTTCTGTATGCTGACTTTCTCTCTTGTGCAAATGTTTACCGTTTAGTGGTATTTTTTATATCTGTCTTCTCAAATAGACTGGAAGCATCTTGAGAAAAAGGCCCGTGATTTGTCATTTGTCTGTCTTCAATCCTAACCTGGCACCTGAAACAGAATAGGAGTTCAAGTATTTTGTTTTTCATTGATTAGAATCGAGTCAAATATTTGGCTCTAAAATAATATGAAAGGAAGTGTAATATGCTACTATCTTTTCTGTCTGTGAAAGCTTTCAATTTCCTCCTAATTGCTAATGTTCCATTAAAAAAATTGGTGCTATATCCTGGGGCTGGAAGACATGCTTATTTATTGTCAATGTATCAGAACAGCATTTAGCTTGTTGAAATAATTTGCATGCCTTTCCCATTTTAAAAGACATCACAGAAAGAAGATAATCTGCCGTAGTGGGTCAACTCTTTATGAATCTAATGATCCTGAAGTCAGAAGTTCCTTTTTTATGCTTGAATAAATGCCTTTTCATTTTAATGTGTATAGGTGATGGGAAGCATTTTTAAAGCAGTCAATAACATATATTGAGTACTTACTTTACACAAAGAATTATTCAAATTGAACTGAACTAAGAAACTTTTTTGGCTAGCTGTTTACTTAAAATGTGAATAAACAAAAAGTGAAAACAATAATTTGCAAACATATTTTGAAACCAATTAACAAAAATAAGCATCTTCATGATGCTTAAGCATTTTATTCTTGAAAATGCATTGTGTTAAATCCTGTGGAAATGGAAGGAATGAATGAAAGGGCTGATGGGAAAAAAATGAGATCTAGAACCAAAAATGACTAGATCCAAGAAAAACTACTGAAAGAAACAGAGTAGAAGTGAGGTGAGGGACAGAGGTGATCACAGCAAGTTTGGTTAAGAATACACATAAAAATCTGACCTAGAGTGATTTACAAAGCCATGAGTTCTACAAGTTACAGGGAAAATCTGTGCTTTTAGAGACAAGGATACGTAACTAGTGTCGTGCTCTATGCTGTTTCTTCTTTCCTACTTTTACAACAATTATTATGGAAATAACCATTTATTGCTTACTTAGCGTGTGCCAAAAGGTATGTTATCACTTTACATGCATAATTATATTTAATATTCACAAAACTCTGACATGACTATAATCCCCACATTCTAGATAGGCAGTTTGAATCCTAGGTAAATAATTTGTCCAAGAACACAGAGCTGGTAAGTGGTAGAGGCAAGATTCATATTCAGACAGCCTGATTCCTGAAAGCATAGATTTAAGCAAATTTTGTATTATAATTTCAGATTAGTTATTTATTTATCCTTTTATTCAGGAAACGTTCACTAAATATCTATCTTTAGAGGGCATTAGAAAAAAGGGATAAAGAAATAGCTCTGTGAACAGCTCAGGAGTATTAGTCACTCAAATAAGATGTAACACCTACAAGTGCCAGTTGCTAAAGCAAGACCGAGCATCAAATCCAGAGAATGTGGGAAAGGGGGAGACACATGAGGAAACAAGATAGCATCAAGAAGTTCCCGAACTATCAAGGAATGCGTACAAAAGTCATTGTGCAAATACAATATTTAGACAGAATGTTTTGTCAACATAAGCCTTGGTATTATACGTTTTTTTAATCCTGCTCCAAATAAAACTTTTTATGTAAATAGTGCTTAACAGCACTTTCCAAGTTCTTTTTGATGTACTGAGTCCTCTCATTTACCTGTAAAGTTTGTGGTATGTCCCCCATTTTACAGAAGTGGAAATGTAAGTTTTAAGAGTTTAGGTGACATAGCTAGTAAATATCAAAGACAGAATTTGTTCTCAGTTCTTCCAGCATTAACTTTATTATTCTTCCAACTAAATCACTGCTTCTCTAACATTTCCTCTGAAGCTCTCCTTAAAGCAGGGGACACTGTATGTGTGTGTCCCTGGCAAGTCAAGGCGGAGAGCCTGAAGCAGCCCTGAAAACACAAAATTCCTTTGAAGTCTTCTGTTTTATATAAAACATGAAAAAGAATGATTCTGCTGTTTTTATATGCACACAAGTGGAAAAACTTTTAAAAGCGCACACATTGAAAACTTTTTCACCTTTAGTTAAATTTGATTCTCAAGGCAGTATCACTGAATTTCCCCTCTGTCATGTAATGCCTTTTGACTGGCCACCAGTAACTCATATATGGGATAGAAAAATTGCAAAATTATACTATGATAGAAATTTTTAATTTACTGCTGGTGAATTATGCGGTTTACTACAATAATAGCTATTCTACTTTTTTTTTTATATATAGCAGTTTAGAGTTTTGGATCTTTGTATCTCATTTATTTGAAAGATTTAGGGCTGGTAGTGGAGTGGGCTTGGTGTTGGGGTTCACTGTGAGTTTATTTTCTTAAAAATATACGGGGGAGCAGTTTATTAGTCACTCCCAAATCTAAGCCATGAACGGGTCTCATTGGTTACAGATTGAGGACATTTCCAGTGAGAGGCCTCTGTGATTCTAGTGACTTCCCTATGATCAATGCCTTGTATTCAGCACAGTTTTACTTTCTAGCTGAGGCTGGGATGCACCAAGCCTTAAGTGGAACGATCCTTAAATAGCAAGAGGGATGGGAAGCCAACAGGAACATGCAACAGACCCAAGGGCAGAGAAACAGCCACAAGTAGGAAGTCGCAAATAATTCATGAAAGAAAACATTGGAATGGTAAACAGAGTACAGTACAAGAAAGGACTGCATGCGACAGGGAGCCTTTTTGAAGGATACCTAGGCATGATGTACAGCACTGTGATCCTCTAAACATCACAGAACGAGATGGCAAAGAGGGGAAAGACAGCTCAGCCTGGAAGCAGGACCGGCAGGAAGAAGCTCGGGGAGCAGATGAAACCAGCAGCGCTGGGCTCAACCAGGTGCTTGGGGGGCTGCTGCGTCCTCACTGTGATTCAGGTGGCCAGCGTTTCACCGCAGCACTGGAAGACTATTTCTAGCGTAGCTTTAGAGCAGGACAAAATTAACTTGCGAAGTACTGTGTTGCTATCATTTCTGGTTCTAGGAGAAAAAAAAAATTATCTGAATAATAACCTGATTGCAAATGTTTAGGGTAAGAAATGGACCATAATCACAGAGCTAGGAGGGACATAAAAATTCATGTAACACATGATACAGCTGAGTCACTGAAAGATCAAATGATCTGTCCAATAAAATACAGAATCGTAATGCTAGAACCAGGAAAAGAACGCAGCTTTTCTGGGTTCTTTGGGGCAAAGTTCCACGTGGAGAAAACATGAAAACTACTATAATATTTTAATTTAATATCAGATTGCATAGCATGTTCTATTTTTCAGCTTCTATCATTTTTAAAAATTATTTTTTGTTATTGTTCAAAGTAATTTATGGTCTATGAGCACATAGAATACTGGATATACTATATAGCCAGGAACATTGGCAGTGTTTTGTGAATTGCAGATTAAAGTTGGTAAGAAACCGAAATTGGTCATTGGAAATAAATACACAGGAGTCCTTATTAGATTAATGAGGATGAAAATACTATTTTTCTGCAATTTAATAATTTAATTTGCTACTTTCTGCAACCTTTCCATTTTGATTGCAATCCCACTTACCTATTCTGAACTCAAGCACTTAACTATATACCGCCACTAATCCCCTCAATTTTTTTGGTTGCCAATGATTAGAATAAACTCTAAACCACTAATCTATGAAAATTTATTTCCTGACATAAAACATCATTCTGCACATTTTAAGTAATCAGTTTGTTAGAGTTATTCCTTTCTTCCAAGCCATTTTCTTTAGCATCTTCACTTTTATGAACTTTTTTTCAGAATATGTAAGGCTTGACAACTGAAGATAAATTATCAAACTCAGAAATCTAGAAAGAAGAAAGTGAAGTATACATCATAGCACCATCAAAGGATGGTAAAGTTTAACATCTCAACATAGTTTATGCTTAACATATAACAAATACAGTAATATTATATATAATTTTTAAATTTTTTACTTAACATTCATAATTTTTTCTTTCATCATTACAAATTCTTAATGAGCATTGTAAATATGTGCCTTCATTGTCTTTGACAGTCATTTACTTGACATTTAGATATACTTAATTTTGTCTATTATAAACAGTGTTGTGATAAATATCTTTTGGCTTAAATATTTGCCATATGACATTTTCTGGAGATAGAGTTTCATACACCAAAAGCTTTAAAAAATGTAACCTCTACTTATTTGTGTGTTAGAGACAAACAATTCTTCCACCACTGCCAATCTCCGCTCACCCACACTTAATGCTCCTAAGAGCTGGGCCTAGGGTAGAATTCCTTATAGTTCAGGCATTTTCCCACCATAGTTGATGTAAATTCCAGAGGAGTCTGTGATAAAGCTTACCTTAGTCCTTAACTGTGCAGCTCCCCCATCCCTGTTATCTGCTAAATACACGAATTTGCACTGGACAATCAAAGCAAACCTATTCTGAGCCCAAATATTTGAATTTTTCTAGCTCCACGACCTCTACCTTCACCCCTCAGATGTTGTCAGTTAAGAACATGGAGTTGTTTCTTTCCAGCAAATCTGTTGTTTCAGATGGGTATCACTGTTGTATTTCTTTCTAAGACCAGTTTGAAAAATGGTTGTCTATTTGTGTATTGTTTAACTGTCTAGGAATATGACATAAATAAATTTTTAAAAATCCAAAACAAATTAAAATTTTTTTCTTTCGTATAGATCTCATTGGGTACCACAAAACTATTTTTACTTTGGGGGGGCTAGTTTTAAAAAAGGATACTACATTTTAGCTACTCAACATAGTAAATACAATATTTTATATAGGAAAATTTGCATAAAGAATCTAAAACCTGACTTGAGTCTTTCTGCTTCATCACCAAGTAAGATAAACAAGAATAAAATTTTTAAAATGACCCTAAATAAATGTTAGTATTTTTGCCCATTTTAATATTCCTAAGATAGTATATTAAAATGCAGTTTTTATTAGGCATTTTTAATTACCATTTTCTGATTACTGTACACTTATATTAACATTTTCATACATGTAGAATGTATGAGCATATATATAGTGTGTGTGTGTATAGTAGAGCATTTGTAAATAGAGAAAAGCATAAGAAACAAAAGCAAAATCACCCCAGAATAAGCAACTGATAATACTTATGCACATATCCAATTTATTATTATGTTAAATATGTATACAGTTTTTAACTTTTCTTTAGTATGTATATATGTATATATATTTAGTCTTCTTTTAGAATAGTTTTGATAATACACTGCAACACTGTTTTGGCATCTGCTTTTTTCTACATTGTTGTTAAAAATATTTTCTATTGTTTAATTGTTCTGTCAAAACATCATATTTCATGGTTACATAATATTTATTCAAAAGGGTATACCATCTTTTTAATTAATTCATTTTTCTTGAGTATTTAGGTTAATTTTAGTAGTTTACCACTCCCAATATTATATCTAAGATCAACATTGATCTTAGATCTCGGGGGATATTTCTGGTTATTTTATTAAAATAAAAGCCTAGAAGTGGAATTTCTATATATATAAACATGTTTCTTTTCAGAACATCCTCCAAGAATGGCTATGCCAGTATATACTGATTTCAGCAATACTTATGGTGTGTGTTCTGCACTTCACAAGGCTGAGTGTTAGTACTAAATGATGAACATATAAAGTGCCATTTTGGTATGGAAAAAATGGTTTCTTAACCAAGATTCAAAGTTCATTTTTGAGATTATTAGTGATATTAAATGTTTGCCTATTTTATTGAACATTTACATTTTTAATAGTGAGTAATTATTTGACTGTACCCTTTACACATTTATTTTTTTCCGATTGGTAAAAACTCTTTAAATCTCATGGTATATGCTCTCTCATATGTGTTACACACATTTTTCCTGTATTTTAGTTTGTTGTTTAACTTTTGCTTTCAAAATAAATTTAGTAATTTCCCTTTTTCTTTTCTTAAAGATAGGAATACTTAATTTTAAAACTATGTGGATTTACTTAGATTTTGGATCTCAGGTACATAGGATTTTACTAATCATAGAACTATTATTGATCGATGGAAGGATTGATTTCTTTTTATCTTTATTCTCCAATCTTATTTCTCTCCGTACTCATTATGCAACTACTCTATTGTATTTTATATTTATTATATATATATACATATATATCCTATTTCTTCTTCCATTTTTTGTTGTATTCACTTTAATTTGCATGCATTGTTTAGATTGTAAATTTCAGTCTGTTCCGTATATTTTTCACTCAGGGGTTTTAAGATCTAGCCATTGTTGCTGTGGTTATGTCCAAACATTGCACTGTCCAGTATTCTATAATGCGAATCCGTCCACTCTGTCAGTGATGAACACCAAGACTGCATCTATCTCTTCAACACAATTGCAGTATGCATCCTATTGGACAGCACCAATTCTGGATCTGTATGAGACGGTGGTGTGTGTGTGTTTGTGTACCTAAGAGAGGAATTTCTAGGTCATATGGTACTTACATTTAATTGAACAAATTACTGCCAGACTGCTCTCCAGAATGGGTGGAGTCTATGCTGTCAGCAGCCGAGCATAATGATTTCTGTGTTACCTACTCTCTTTATACATCTGTCTTTATAAACTTTAATGGTCTATGCAGTAAAATATATCTTTGTTGTTTTAATTTTTATTATCCTGATCACTACTGAATTTGAATATCTTCCATTTGCTTTTTATTAGTCTTTCTTAAATTGCTCGTTGATATTCTTCACCAATTTTTATTAGACTGTCTATTTTTGCTGATTTGCAGTAATTCCTACATATTTATCCATTCATTAATTTATATAACATATGCTCATAGGTTGCTTATTTTGTGCAAGGCATTGTTCTAGGCTCTAGGGATACAGTTGTGACCAAGAAAACCAATCAATCAATAAAATCATATTCTCCTGAAAGTTCCCATCTTGATTAGAAATATAGATACATCTTCCTACTCCTATCTTGATTAGGAATGTAATAAGTAAGATCTGTAAATCAAAAAACATAATGTTGCAGAGTAATATTATGAATATTAAGGAGAAAAATCTAATAAGGGTAGAAGAGAATGTTGAAATTTCAGCTGGAGGGAGCAGTAGCGCCACTGAAATTTTGCATAAAAAGGCCAGAGAAGGCATCCCACTGAAAAAGATGACTTTTTAATGAAAACATGAAATATGTGTATTCTGATATTACTTGGTTTGGGTATAGTTAACATATTTTCCAATATGTCAAGCTGTTACAGTACATGATATCTTTGGTTACACAAAATTTCTTAATTTGGATGTTACATGTTATTCATTTTTTTGGCTTTTGGTTGGCGGTTGAAGGGTTTGGTTTAGAAAATGCTTACCTAGTCCAAGTCACAAATGTGTTCTCCATTTTTGTTGCTTACAAAGGTAACATGAATTCCAAGTGGGCCTTCTCACAAACTACTGCTTCCTCTTTCCACATCACTACCTCAGAACAAGAGGAGGTTCTAACGATATATAACCTCTATGGCTCCCATAACGTTACACTTCTTTTTCAAAAGTAGAGTTGTAGAAATCCATTCTTTGGCTTCTTATTATTTTCTTCCCAATGCATTCATTATACATGGTAG
Source organism: Balaenoptera borealis (assembly GCF_965194805.1). Taxonomy (NCBI): domain Eukaryota; kingdom Metazoa; phylum Chordata; class Mammalia; order Artiodactyla; family Balaenopteridae; genus Balaenoptera; species Balaenoptera borealis. Next base: position 34,564,253 of record NC_138880.1, on the reverse strand, counting down.
AAATTCCTGAATCATTGCAGTACATCACCATTTTGGCATTATCAGAAAATAATTAAGGGAGAGACAAGTCAACTTATATATCCTAGACAACTTTATGTGCCAAACCAGAGCTACGTGCTTGCAATGACTCTGTTTCATTTAAGCCTTCCAGCACCATTTTTTTTTTTTAAAGTTTTTATTTATTTATTTATTTATTTTTGGCTGTGTTGGGTCTTCGTTTCTGTGCGAGGGCTTTCTCTAGTTGTGGCAAGCGGGGGCCACTCTTCATCGCGGTGCGCGGGCCTCTCACTATCGCGACCTCTCTTGTTGCGGAGCACAGGCTCTAGACGCGCAGGCTCAGTAATTGTGGCTCACGGGCCTAGTTGCTCCGCGGCATGTGGGATCTTCCCAGACCAGGGCTCGAACCCGTGTCCCCTGCATTGGCAGGCAGACTCTCAACCACTGCGCCACCAGGGAAGTCCCTCCAGCACCATTTTGATACAGATATTATTATTCCAATTTTACCGTTGGTTCTGACAGAAATTTTGAGCATGCCTAGTGTCATACAATCACTTTTGATATAGATTGATTCAAACTCAACTTCCTAACTCTAAAGTCTATCTTCTTTCCACTATCATAATCTTAAAGATAACACCTAATAGTTATTGAGTGATAAGTGCCCTAAACATTTGCGTATTCTTAAATTGAATCTTCAAAGCAAAATGTAGAATTGAGGAAATTAAGGCATAAAGGGGATAAGTAAGTTGCCAAAATGAAATACCTATATTCCGTTGAGGATTTCAAATATAGGCAGTCCCTTTTCAGGATTTATCGTCGTAATCTTTATAATCCCTCTCGCACTCTGGTGCTCCCTCTCCTCTCTATTCTTTTTGGAAATAAGATTTCTTGTTTTATATAGTAACTTCCTCTACTATTTCAATTTTCCAAGACTGTATGTATAATAACTTTTCTGAGGATTCTTGTTTGATCCCTGGAAACAGTATGTTATTTATTCCTTCTAAGAAGCATCCCCAGATCCACTTTGTTAAAACTCCCTTTTCCATTGGGTAGCCTTTCCAGAAATCATATCTTAATTGATAAATTTCTGTTGTATTTTTTTTTCTATAGTGTCACTCTAGTGTTTAAAACTTGGTGCTTTCTTTTTAACCCCTTTTATTCAGGTGAAGATCTTTCCACTTGTAGACCCTTGCTGGAATTGAAAGGCAGCCTTGTTCTACCTTTCTGAGAATTCCACTGTATTTGTTGGGAAGTGAAGAATGAGAGGAGTAAAGGACAGACATCTCCTAAACTAACTGGACACCATTCAAGTCCTCTCCCTAGTTAACTGCATAACGTTCATTTGAAATCCAGTATCAACAATTCCCTGAAGCCAGTTCTCAGGACTCCAGCTTCTTTGTCCCTTAGGAAAATGAGATTTTGGAGGAAGGAGGGAAGGAATGTATATCCTTCTCTCCCTCTGTCCCTGAACCTGAACCCTTTTCCCCTTTAGTAAAAAGGCGAGTGTCAACTACACAAATGTTCAAAGGGTGTAGTAATTGCCAATTGTTGCTTTCTTATATGCTTTCCCCTTGCTTAAGCTTTCTTTCTTTTGTTTTAAATTAACATTTTATTGGCGTATAGTTGATTTACAATGTTGTGTTAGTTTCTGCTATACAGCAAAGTGAATTAGTTATACATATACATGTATCCACTCTTTTTTAGATTCTATTCCCATACAGGTCTTTCTTAAAAGAAAGGAAAACATGTCTCCATGCATCACCAAGTTGGCCTCACTTTTTAAACATTGTGCTTCCTCAAGCTGACTTGCATTTATTTTCCTAATCTTCATATATTGCCTGGATGATGAACATATGTGGATGGTAAACAGATTCACCTCTAACATTTGGAGGACAGGGCAAGAGGAGAAATGGTGGCCATCTTACTGTAGCTCTTCATAGTTAAAAGTTATAAATCATGCAACCAACAGTTAAATAATGTTTCCAACTTTGAACAATGCACATTCTTAATGACATGAAAAGTGAGGTTTGAAGGTAGAGCTCTCAGGCTTCCTCAGTATTCCTCGGTAGAACTTGATTCCCTGGAGAGTTGTCCCTGACAAGTCGTTGGGCCTGACCTCCAGCGCTCATTCTCTCCATTCTTTCCCCACCCCATTTGCAGTTATAAGGTCAGTCCAGCCTGCATGTCTAAGCTTGGTTCAGCCTCCTTCTCCTTGGCCACTCTTCAGATATGCATACCAGCCACGCAGTCAACCTCAGGGAGATCAAACAGGAAAAGAGACATGTACAGGCCCAGAAAGCAGGCTTCAGGCCACTTGGTCAAGGAATTCTGGAGTCCAGGGAAACAGGAGAATAATCTAGAAAGGAGGAGGGAGGATGTTGTCTCAAACCCAAGGCTCTTTGTTCCATGGGGAAGTAGAGAGGATGGACAGTTCAGGGCCTGCTGAGGTGCAGGCCGATGGGCTGGCAGAGCTGGTTCGTTAGTAGGTAATTGTCAAGACTTGATCTTCTCAAAAGGAGAGGGAGAAGCAGGAGATGGTTGGCCCCAACTATATCTACTTCTCAAAACTTACAGTGTGAGATACTGGGCCTCCTTTTTCCTCAGTTGTAAGCTTAAGCTGTATTTTCAAGGAAAGCCAAGATAGTCTTAAAGAAATCCTGAAGTATAGATTTGTTTTTCCTTTTTAAGATGTCAAAAACTAGAAGTAATGGCCCATTTTGTCTTTCTTGTTGTTTTTTCTCTGTAGCTTTCTGTATTACATAATTATCTAGTAAAATTATACTAATGTAAATACATATTGAAAGCTAAGATATCTGATTCCTGGTTCCCCAAATTAGGTTTTTCATGTTCTCCTTCAGGAAATTGATTCAGTTGCTGTGACGTGAGCCTCCATTCACACAGTTATTTTGAAACTAGTGGCCCACTGACCACAAAAAGAAATAAAACCTACATACCACTTAGTTACTTTTAATACCTATCTTTCTGATTCTAATTCAACAATATTGGCCTCAAGCATTGTGGCATAACAAGAAATAAATATTTGGTCTTTGTCCCAGGCTCCTGGCACAGACCTCCTAAACCCTTGGAATCTCCATTGATAAGAGTGTCTTTTGTATACTAATGAAATGACTGGTGACTAGGGTCCCCTAGAAGCTTCAGGATGGGGACTGGTCACCAGAGACACCAGGGCATGATTAGAAGTTTGGAACATCTGCGGGAGGGAAGAGTGGCTGGAGATCAAGTTAATCATTAACGGCCAATGATTTAATCAATCATTCCTACCTAATGAAATCTCCCTAAAACCCACTAAACACTGGGGCTTTGGAGAGCTTCAAGTTGGTGAACAGAGTGAGGTGCTGGGAGGGTGGTGCACCTGGAGAGAGCATGGAAGCTCTACTCCCCTTCCTCCGTAGCCTGCCCTGTGCATTTCTTTTATTTGACTGTTCCTGATTTGTATCTTCTAATAAATTTGTAATAGTAAAGTACTTTCCTGAGCTCTGCGAGTCATTCTAGCAAATTATCAAAACCCAAGGTGGGGTTTATGGGAGCCCTTTGAATTTGTAGCTGGAAGGCCAGAAGTACAGGTGATAACCTGGGGCTGGTGACTGGCATCTTAAGTGAGGGAAGTCTTACGGGACTGTTCCCTTAACTTATGGGATCTGATGCTAACCCCAGGTAGACCGTGTCAGAATTGAATTGAGTTGTAGGATACCCAGCTGGTGGTGGAGAGTTGGAGAAGTCGTGTTGTAAAAGACACTACTCATCAGAAGTACTGTGAGTAAAACCAGTTCCTTAGCAGCGTTTCATTTTTGAAAATGAAAGAAAAAAAATGGTGCATACATATACTTGGTATTGATGGTAAAATTATCCTTATATATTTTGAATACCTGTTCTATAGCTACATTATAGGTCTTGCCATTTATTATCACTGAAAAATTAAAACTTAAATTTTCAATTAAATTTTAAAGACGCTTCATCTGTGTCAAAGCACATTGCCATTTTTTCAAAAGTGCCTGTATAAATTTTCTTCTTCCAGATTTTCCTTGGTATCAGTTAATTGGGTATTTTTTTTTTTTTTTTTTACTCTGCATTTCTGCCTTCACCATGGCAGTCAGCACATAATTCAGTCTGTGGGCTGGCCTGTCTTGTCTGAATTACAATAAGATATACAACAGCCAGAAAAAGAAAGCTGAAAACCTTTTGTTCCTAAATCTCAGAAATATTGAATTCGTAATTTGGTGGTTTCCATAAGGAGTAACGGAATTTCAAGGCTTGCCTTTCTCTTCTGCTTCATTCACTGGCTTTTTGCCAGACAACCAGCTAAGAGTGTTCATGCAGAGAAATGGAATGCTGAGAAAGATGTATTATTATTTTGGTATTTCACATAAAAACAACTTTGATTTACTGAACTTTGAAAAAAAGAAATGTCAAAACTGACATATTTAAGACAGAAAGCTTTCTTCATTAAAATTACATTTTAGTTCTTAACCAAATGCAGCAAGCAACAGCAACAAGAAGGTAAACACGTTGCTTAAGGAATAATGTGTCATCTTTCAGAATGGAAAGTGTGTTAAGTGTTTCCCTGTAAAGTACTTCTATTGATTTATCAAATACACAGAAGGATCCTAAATCCATTAAAAAGAACTGGGATGTCAGTGCTAAGTAATAGTGAGAAAAGTATGAATAATAAAAATAAGTGCTGTTTAAGGGAGAACTATGCTCTCGTGGCTTGGTTGTTACTACCACCTCTAAGTAATACTGCAGCTATTTCACCATGCAGTTATGTAAATAAGCAAAAAAAAAAAAAAAGCTTCACTTGCCTTTACTTTTTGCTTATCTGCCGCATCATCCACAATGGACTCATTTTAAAACTAACAAATCGGGAAACAATATTCCTTACCTTTCTTGGCATAAGTAGCTTTTTTTAGAAGGCAGCTAAAATTAGGCCATTACCTGAGGCAAGGAAATTGTGTTTATTGGTGTTCATCTGGTATCTACATATTCAATCATATTATTTCATAAATATAATTAACCAAATATTAACTATCATTGTAATAGAAAAGACCAAATGAAAAATCCATTCCAAGTGATGACATGACTTAGCCTACAATTCTGATTTTTTTAAAAATGCCTTCTCATTAATGATAAATATTTGTTAGAATAGGTGAAATCTATCTATAGTGATTTTCAGGGTCAGTACATGAGAATGTTATTTGAGGTAGTAACTGAAACAAGACTTCTGCACTTAAAATATAAAATAAAATACATTTTTTATTCTTTTGTTCATTGTTGATCATTATTTAAATAAAATTAAAACAATTCAATTAAAGCAAAACATTTATGCTTGCCAAATGAAATATGATTTGTGACTAAGGATGAAAGATGTTTTGCAGGACTGGTTTGTGACGTGTCCATTTGTTTTTTACTGGTCTGGCATCTTTTTCCACCTTTTTCTGATAACAGCACCCTGATTTTTCTTCCTCACTCTCCAACCATGCCTATTCTGCATCTAGTTCAGGGCCATGTGACCCAGGCTTGTCCAATCAGTGCTTCACTTGCTGCAAACTACCGTGATTGGTAGAAAAAAGATTACACGATCCAATCAGAGTTTATTCCAATATTTTTGCTAAAACATAGAGATGAAAAAGTATAAGCTGGAAGCCACTAGGGACCACCATGAAGGGAGAGCCTTCCTGTGAATGAAACAAATGGAGATGAAAGTAAAACTGAAAGATCAAGAGGGGGTAATTTGATTCTGACATTGTTTGAGCTTCTGGATCCAAGCATGCCTGAAATTAATGATACCCTCTGGACTTTCCCGTTACTTAAGACAATACATTCTCTCTCTTTTTTAAAACCTTTTTTTCTATAGTTTGTGACAAAAAGAATTGTAACTAATACCACTTACTCACATAATAGCCGTGGATAAATTTGAAAAATCTAATTCATTAACCTCTTAAGTGGTTTTCCCTGATGAAAACGTGTGCTAATGCCAGGCAACTGTGCAACGAATTACTACAGAGATCATTACTTTCAAGGAGTTAAGTGCATTTTTAAAAAGTAAACCAGATAATTAAAACACCGTATAAATTTGGCTGTACCTTTAATTTTTAGCATCATTATATAGTTGTGTGATCTAGATATTTGAATATTAGCCATACTTAGAAGAACTTAGGTTACCTCTGAGAAGTTCAGTTTTCTTTTGCTTTCTGACATAGACTACACTGGCCATTGAAAACCGTACAAATGATTGCACTTAGAAAATAATTGAGAGTTGTTTCCTTTTACTTTATATGCCAACATTTAATACAAATTGATGTTCCCTAAGGAAGTGGCTACCTGGTAAGATTGTGTATGTGTGGGTGTCTCTCTTGATGTTTCTTTCATTGTACTTCGTTTTGGAATGTGACTGTGTTTTCTTCCACTCCTTGGAAGCTTTTCTCCAAATCTGTTTAATCCAAGAGGTTGATTTTCACCATCCTACTAGTGGAAATCATATATTTTCTTGTTTGAAATAGCAATCAGTTAGCCAAATATATCCCTTGGCCTTTTAAATGGAGCTGATTTATCCAAGCAACAATGGCTAGAATCTTATAAGAGCCCAGTAATGGAAAATAGCTGTCTAGCTGCCTATTTCTAATGCTTATTCTCACTCACTCAAAACCCAATCTTTCATTGCAACCTGCAATTTTGCCTTTTTATTTTCTTTATTTTTCCTTTCTTTCCATCTCTTTCTTTTCTTTCCTCTCTCTTTCTCTCTCTGTGTGTCTCTCTCTCTCTCTTTTTTTTTTAGTTACCATTCCTCCCTGATCTCTAACTCTGCAGCACTCGGGTTCTAGATGTGTGGTCAGGAGGAATTTTCCCTGATAATCAAAGGATTATTAGTGCCTAACTCTGTACTTTTTTCCTTGTTTCTATTTAGCATTCTGGGAACTTTGCAGTGACACTCCTTGTTTGGGCTCTGTCCTCATGGGAACCACACAGTTTGGGCCAATAATCCTCTGTTGATTCTTATGTGAAATTAGACATCGTTGATACCCTTTCTCAGTAACTATAGTTAAAGCTGGGATTGTATAGGAAAAATGGTTCCATCTGCTATCATTTGTGTCCAAGCGGACTCTAAACTGTTTTAAGATTAGGGAAGGTAAGAAGTGTCCTGTTTCTCCAGAGATATATTTTCTTGGCTGGCAATCAGAATAAAGCTTTTTCTCAATTTTTTTTTTTTCTTCTTTTGCTGAGAGCTCAGAGTTTAAACTATTACACAGCTGCCAAGGAATGAGTGTTTACTAGCTTTCTCCATGTGAATGTGAAAAGAAAAGCCTATCATTTAAGGAACATGTGTATGGGGGCATTGCAAGATGTTAAGAAGTATGGAACTAAAGAATATTATTATTTATTCTTAGCTTGGAAAAGTAGTTCAGTCTAGACATTAGTGCCCACACAGTGAATAAACCTCATCTCTTTCTTCTCAAAACCATTGCCCAAGGCTCAACATACTGTCTCTACCGTGACAATCTTTAAACATTAAGTGAAGACAAATTCTTCTCATTTCTTAGTTTTCTATATCCTGGCATTCTTAGAATCTGAGCCTCAAATAAAATATTTCATTTCTACTAGTTGTTCTACTGAAATAATCTTCTTAAAAATAATGATTTATATACAACCATGTTTTGATTTACATGCTTAACCTTCCTTAGTGTTCTCAGTATCTGAATGATTTATTGATTAATAGTTTAAATCTCTCTATACAAAGTAGGTAATTTCCCCATAAATATTCAGTTGTTTAGATAATCCTGTTTCCTGTCAAAGTGTTTCTGATGTTTTATAAAAGCACAGAATTCTTTTCTCCCCATTTTCTATTTGGGTAATTTAAAATGCAACATTTATTGAAAAATTGGCTCATGCAGGCTTCCCTGATCTAATTGATCAGGTCAGATACAAATGAAAAATATATTTACCTGAGCCTTTCATCATTAAGATTCATATGTTATCTTCACAAGCATTTGTGAAGAACTGCTCATATGCAATCACTCATATTCACTTTTGACCAAACCATCTGGCTGAAGTACATTTATTATCTAATATTCATATTTGGAGTCAGTTATTTTCATGCAGTATCTCTGCTCTCACTTCAATAATGCTTTGCTTCTCTCAATTTAAAGTACAAATAGCAGTGTAGCTAGAGATTTATAATCCCAAGAAATTTAAAAAAATTTTTGATGGGTTAGGTAGGTATACAAAACTACAAAACTAATGATGTTAATACTGAAATTTTAAAGTTACTAATTTTTGAAGATTTTTCTAATTTCTCTTACCCCTAAGAATTTGGGAGACCTTAATATAACTTCAATATTGATGTCCTAAAAAATATATACATTACTCATCCATGGTACTATTCAACTCAGCCTCCCTGCATTTGAATCCTGGTGCCGTGCTCTTCCCTGCATAAACTTGAGCTCTTTGTTTGCCCTGTATAAGTAGTAACTGAATCAATGATAAAATGTGGAAAGTCCTTCCCATGTCATAAATTTGTTTTCATGAATAAACAATGAAGTGAGTAAAAAAGTGCTTAGGGTATTATCCTCCATGCTATAAGTATTCAATAACTTCAACTAATAGTTTCAACAGTTATAAGTTAGTAAGCGCTATTGTAGATGTGCCCCAAGTGCTGTGTTAGCGCAGAGGATGACTCTGACGGCACATAGGTTGACTGTAGGCACAGAGAAGCTTCTCGTGAGACATGATGCTCGACTGAACATTAAAGGATTGGAGCTCCTTAGAGAAAAACAAATTGCACATTTTTGAGTATTCCCTTAGGGCCTATGTGAAGAATTATGGATTCAAAAGATATTGATCATACTTGAGGTTTTCCATGTGTTGCTAAATTTCCCTCCTGCCAGTTTTAATCAATATGCTCTCACATATAGTAAATTAGAAAAATTAAGTTTTTTTAATGTGTAAAGAAATATTATCATGTGTTGGTAGAAATGGACTTATTACAATTTGGGAGAAATTATTTTTATAATATACATCAAAAGCCATAAATATGTTAATACTTTTATTTGGTTTATTCTGCTTATGGGACTAAATCCTAAAATCAGAAAAATCAAAGTGGACAGGATGAATGCAGGATGAAGCTTCTTCAGTAAGTAAGAACACACAGAATCCGAGTTACAAACGGTGAGACTGCCCTAGATAAGAGCAAAGACACATTTTCCATTATATTTTAAAGTAAAGCAATAGACGGGTATAAATGCCAATAGGACGGTTGCTTTGGTAATAGGAATTTCTCTTCAGATTTAACCTAATTTTAATGTAAAGGCTTAAAGGGAAATTATTAGGCAAGGATAGAGATCGTGTCTTCAGAAGGGAAAAGAGTTGTGCAATATTTATCTTAGTTGGGGGTGGAGAATGTATTAGACAAGTACAGAAGGGTGTTCTGACAGTGTGTAAAATCCATTTAAGATTCGTGGCCATATGTTTAGTGTGAGATCAGTCAAACCAGCTGTGCCATTTTCTTTAGCAAAATTGAGCTATTTGAGTACAGGAATGGAATGAGTGGATATTTAGCTTTACTAGAATTGCACTTTTGCCTACCCCAAAACAATGAGAGAAACTAGGACAAAAGAGTCTAGGGAGGTTGAAATACGGTGATTATAATATAGGAATGTGTGTCTAAGATGCATAAGGGAAGAAGCGAGGACATGACGGGGATGACAGAAAATGAAAAGGAGGTAGCACCACTGGATGGGAAGTTACTGTGAGGTTGAAGATGTGGAGTCGAATATGGGATTCAAACCCTGGCAAAACAGGAAATCTTGACGGGGATCAAGATTTCAGAAGGTTTGCCATTATTAGTGAGAGTGAGTCTGCTTGTATAGACTACAAGTACTTATTTACTTCTTACTATTTGTCAGACACTCTCCTAAGTCACTGAATACATCAGTAAATAAAAGTGCTTACACTATAAAGAAGGGAAATGTAGTTATTATAATAAATCTAGTACTAATACAAGTTAGTAAATTTTATGTTATGTTAGAAAGCTATACATACTCTAAGAAAAATAAAACAGAGAGATTTCCACTTGCAACCAAGATGGAATAGTGGGGACCAGATTTATCCTCCCAACTTAAATGGCCAATATAAACAGACAGTAAATGAAAGCAATGGTTTGCAGGACACTGGACCTCAAAAAAAATGAAGGAAAGTAATCCCCAAGATAGGAGAAATGAAGAGATGAGAATTAAAATTGCCCCCATTTACTTCTTTGAGAGAGTTTCCAGGTCACATGCAAGGGGAAGAAACATGAATGGAGTCCACCAATTTCACTGAGTTGATGACACAGACCTGAGAGTTTGGAGAGAACAAAGTGGCTAGAGTGCAGAGGACGGAGTCTCAGAGAGGAAAGAGCTGCATGGAGCGAGACGTCCCAGGCTCTGTAGAGGATCCCCTCAAGTTTTCCGCTGAGTAGTGATCAGCACAGGCATGTCAGGGAATGAGATGGAAGAAGGAAATCTCCAAAAGGTTAGAGTTAGCAGTGCCTCTGAGACTGCCTGGGAACAGTGCCTATTCCCGGAAGCCAGACTGGAAAACTCTCGAGCTTCATGGAGCATTGGGTAGAGTACACAGAAAGGTCTTGCCTCAGCAGTGGAGAATAATTAACTCTAGACTGAACACTGCTCAGTTCCTACCTAACAAATTTTAAAAGTAATATCTAAAGGATAAAACTATTTCCAGGTAAATTAACTGTGTCTCAGGAAAAAACTCAAGAATACTTATAGGAGTACAAAAATATCCAGCACCCAGCAAGGTAAATTCACAATGTTGGGCAACCAATAAACAATTTGCAGGCATGCAAAGAAGCAAGAAAATATGACCCAGAATGAGACTGATCAAAAAATTAGTGGAAACCAAACCAGAACTGACACAGATGTTTGAATTCTCAGATTGTGACAATAAAAGTTATTAAAATTATATTCTATACATTTTTTTAAAATTCAAAATTAAGAATAGACATTGAAATTATATAAAAGACTTAAAATCAAACTTCCAAAAATGAAAACTGGAATATATTTATTTCTCCTCTTTTTCTTCTCTTTCTCATTAATTATTGTATGATTTGGGACATGTGTTTCCTTTTTTGGCTTACTTTAACTTTGTTTTATGATATTGCTGGTTATTTTAAGGTATGTGGTTTGTTAGCTACACCCCATTGCATTATATCAATATTTCATATTGGTTATTGTAATAATTAGAGTACATTTCCTCAAATTCTTTCTTAGTCTGTTAGATTGAATAGATACAGTAACACTGTGCAAAATATGAGGCTTACAATAGGTTTATTCCTCTGCCTCCATGCTATTTATATATCCTCTATATATGTGCAGAAGTTACATAAATTATATAAATTATAAACCCACAATACAGTCTTGTAATTTTTGTTTTAAACAGTTATATGAATTTTAAAGATTGTATCTTAGGAATAAGTATATATGTTCTAAAACTCATCTATCTAGTATTTTTTCCCTACCGTTTGATGAACTTCCTTCAGTTTCTCTTATAGCTCAGTGGCTTTATCCACAAATTCTTTGTTTTCATTTGTCTGAAAATTTTACTTTGCCTTTCTTCTTAAATGATATTTTCCTTTAATGTAGAATTTAGTTAACTTTTTTTTTTTTTTTTCCTTTTTGCACTTTAACAGTTCTGTCCCTCTGTCATCTGGCCTCCATTCATCCTAAGGAGAAGTCAGCTGCCATTCTGAATGTAATATGTCATATTCCTCTGGATGTTTTTAAGATTTTCCGTTATTGTTGTTTTCCAACATTTTAACTATACTTTACCTAATTGTGCTTTTCTTTGTATTTATCATTCGTGGGTTTTGATGAGCTTCTTGAGTTTATAAATTTATGTCTTTCAAAAATTTAAGAAATTTTCAGCCATTATTTATTTAAATATTTTTCCACCCCATCTCTCACTCCTCTTCTTCTGGGCCTATAATTACACATATGCTAGAACTTTGAATATTACCCCACAGCTTATAGTGGCCTTGTTAATTTCCTTCCTATGTTTTTTTCTCTTTTCTTCATTTTGGATAATTTCTGTTTCTTATTTCGAGTTCACTGGCTGAATATTTTATAACAGATTTTCTATTATATATAATATGGAATTTCTAAGATTTTCTATCTGTTCATTCATAATAAGCATGTTGAATTTACGTAGTTGATATAGTTAAAATAGCTGCTTTGTAATACTTAACCACTATGCTCAATCAGCATCCAGGCAATTTTGGTGTTGGTCTACATTGATTGCGTTTTAAGTGTTGATCATACCTTTGTGTTTCCTGTATCTACAATTTTGGATTCTGTCCTGGTTATTGTGTCACTGTGAATAATATTTTTTCAGAGATACAAGTTTGTTTTAATTACCTGAAGAATGATATTGGTTGGTTTGTTTTTGAGAAATTTTGCTTAATTCAGACTACAAAGACCGTCTCCTCTCTTGTGGGAAGCAACTGAAATATCTTTTCAGTTTTTTAATATTTGGCTCTGTTAGTTGGAGTGTACCTTGAGTATGTGTAGTTCAGGGGTCATCCAGACATCTGAGCAAAATTTTGAATTCCCCTTCTGTGACTTTCTCCATTCTGAAACTTATCCTATCCCTTTCTAGCTGCTCTGGTAGCAACTAACCCTAGCTTCTGCTTCTTAAAACCAGGAAGACTGTGCTTTTCTATATAAATATTAGCTGCCTCTGCTAGAACTGGCTAGCTCATGCCTTCAGGCAAAAAGCTATAAAAATGGGAAAATCATCCAGTGCGTTTTCCTTTTTCCCGGGCATCTAATTTCTACCTGATTTTAATTGCTTTCAGAGGTCTACATGTAGTTTTATTGTGGTTGTTATTATTTCATTTTATTTTTCTGTTCAGAGTTCATGTGTTATAAGTGGGAAGGTCTGTCTGATATGAGTTATTCTATGAGTACTGAAAATAAGAACACAATTTTTGTACTTTGACATTTTTAATTCTAATGCTTAATATATAGATTTCTTAGGAATTTCTAAGTAAACAATTATTAATTTTCAATTCTTTCTTTCTTTAGTCTTTCAATTCTTTTTCTAGTTTTGTTTTATTTACTAGGCCCTTTAGAATAGGGGTTGACAAACTGTGACGCATAGGTCAAACGTGGCCTGCCATCTGTCTTTATAAACAAAGTTTTATTAGGACATATAAATACTGATTCATTTATGTATTGACTCTGTTTTGCACTACTAAAGGCCAAATTGAGTAGTGTGACAAAGACCCTATGCCCTACAATTGTTTACTATTTGGCCTTTTCTGGAAAAATTTGCTAACCTCTGTTTTAGTACCATGTGGAATACAGTTTGTATTAGTGGGCAACTATATCTAGATATCAGAGGTAAAACTTTAAAAAAAAAAATCTCTTCTTATACGACTTTCCCTTAGTTCTCTGTATATACTTTAGACATACCCCTCTATTTCTTGTTTCCTAGGAGATAATATCAAAGAATGTGTGTTGAATTTGTTTCAACTGCACTTAAGAATCTGTTGAGAATATAATATGATATTTCTCCTTGTATTTGTTAATGTAATGTCACAAGACAACTCCCATAGGATACATATTCTGAGATATAGATTTGCCATTCAGAGTATTTGTAAAGAAGTGTTCTTAGGATCAAAACTGTAGACAAGTAAAGAAAGCAGGGATTGGGCTGTGGGGCAATTTGAGCTGCAATACAGTGAAAACAAAGGTTTTAGACATCCCATAGGAAGATGTGGAGCTGTAATGACCTTATAGAATTTTCCTGAATTGAGGCAAAAGTGACATAGGCTTTAAGAGGCTTCTAAAATGGGTTTTGAATAAGGTGACTCTCTACATCCAAAGGCAATTTCCGTAGAGGAAGACAGCTAAGATCTGTCAGCCATCAGTACTGCCAGCAGCTGGCTAAATGAGTGCTTTAGTTCGGTGGATAGATATATTTAGAGGACTCACTACAGTACACATTCTTATACTGACTGGTTTACAAATATTTAACCAACCTCACATAATGATATTAAAACTCTAAATGAATATGATATATTATTCTTTTTATACATAATTGGAATTATATTTTCTAATATTGTGGGTAGCATTATTGCCTCTATATTTATGAAAGTAATTAGTATATAATTTTCCTTTTTTGTTGTTGTTCACATTTTCATATCAAACATATATTTCCTCATAAAAAGAGTTGGAAAATGTGTTTTCTATTTTTGCTCTCCAAACGGGCTTGTATATAATAGCATTGGTTTTATTTCTTCCTTAGAAAAGTTTGAGAGGAATATACTTATGAAACTCTCTGGGTCTGGAGTTTTCATAATGGGAATATTTTTTTAAGTTCAATAAAAATAAACTAGTTTAAGTTAACATAACAAATTAGTTAATTTACATATGTGTAAGCATAAGCATACTAATTCCTGGAGACCCAAGACATCAGAGTAGGGACTTATGAGGATCAGTTGATCAAGGAACTTTAGTTCAGATCAGTCTCGTATTGGACCCGGTTGGCTCCCAAACTCATCCTGTGATTACTGGCCCAGTTCCAGAATGCACATTTGGAGTAGACACATGGGCAACTGGCAGAATCCCCACACTATTTTAATCACTTGTGCATTAAGGACTTATTATGATAGGAAAGGCCAATTAGAAATTAATACAGCTTCCTTTACCTACCAAAAAAAAAAAAAATAGTAAATCAAAAGCCATGGCACATTCCTGGAGAGACTGCAGGGATGAGAAGCACCATGAAGAAACTGAAGGATGTGGGGTGGTGATTCTCAACATATTCCCATCTCAGTGATCTGTTTGGCCTGTGCGGAAAACAGGTAGACGTTGGAGAATGATAGTGGACTATTGTAAACTTTGTCAAGGGGTGTCTTCCACTGTAGCTGCAATTCCACATGTGGCTTTATTGCTTTAGCAAATTGACACATCCTCTGCTACCTGGCAGGCAGCTAGTCATTTGCCAGATCTTTTTTTTTTTTCTCTCTAGACCTTTAACTAAAGACTATCAGAGGCAGTTTGTTTTCAACTAACAAGGCCAGTAATACACCTTCATCAACCTGACATGGGGCTATATCACCTCTTCTGCCCTTTTTATCATAATTTAGTTCACAGGGACCTTGATTGACCTTCCCTTCCATAAGATGCCATGGTAGTCCATTACACGGATGATATTTTGCTGATTGGACCTGGAGGCAAGAAGTAGCAACTACTGTAGACGTGTCAGAGACAGGGAATAAAACCCAGAAGGATCTGGGACGCTCCACATCAGTGAAAAGTCTAGGGATCCAGTGGTGTGAGGGCATGTTGACATTTACCTTTTAAGGTGAAGAATAAGTTATTGCATCTGCCTCCCAAGAAAGAGGCACAGCCCTTTTGGATTTTAGAGGCAGCATATTCCTCATTTTTTTGTGCTACTCCGCTCCATTTACCCAGTGACCCCCAAAGCCGCTAACTTTGATTGAGTCCCAGAACAACAGAAGATGCGGCAACAGGTCCAAACTGCTGAATAAGATTCTCTGCCATGTGAGGCAGAAAATACAGCAGAACCAGTGGTACTTGAAGTGTCAGTGGCAGATAATGCTGTTTGCATCCTTAGCAGGTTCCTATAAGTGAATCACAGGGCACACAGTTAGGATTTTAGAGCAACACCCTACCATCCTCTACGATTATTATTCTCTTTTTGAGAAACAGCTCTTGGCCTGCTACTGGGCCTTGGTAGAGACTGAATGCTTAACCATAGGCCACCAAGTTATCATGAGATGTGAGCTGCCCATCATGAACAGGCTGTGGTCTGATACACCAACGCATAACGTTGGCACACACAGAAGAACTCCGTTATCAAATTGCAGTTTTTTGGGTTTTTTTAAATTTAACCCTATTATTATTATTTTTTTTTAACATCTTTATTGGAGTATAATTGCTTTGCATTGTTGTGTTAGTTGCTGCTGTATAACAAAGTGAATCAGCTATACATATACATATATCCCCATATCTCCTCCCTCTTGCGTCTCCCTCCCACCCTCCCTATCGCACCCCTCTAGATGGTCACAAAGCACCGAGCTGATCTCCTTGTGCTATGCGGTTGCTTCCCACTAGCTATCTATTTTATATTTGGTAGTGTATATATGTCCATGCCACTCTCTCACTTCATCCCAGCTTACCCTTCCCCCTCCCCGTGTCCTCAAGTCCATTCTCTCTGTCTGGCAGTGGTTTTTATGACATTGGGTCTGAGCAGGTCCTAAAGGCATAAGTAAGTTACATGAGGAAGTGGCCGAAATGCCCATGTCCCCACCACGGTTGTGGCGTATTTTCATAATACAGTGGTGGAATAGTGTAGGCATAGAGTAGTCAAGAAGTGAAAATTAACCCGGTATGGTTTTGCCAAGTACATGCCATCTCTCATATGATGGCATGAGAGAGAATGATAATAGAGAAAAAGAGAAACAGACAGACACACATAGATAGAGAGACAAAGAGATAGAGATGGGGAGAGAGACAGGAGAGAGAAAGAGACAGAGAGAGATTGGAAGCAAAGTAATGATTAAAATAGTGGTTGGCAGAAGTATGGTTGAGAAAGATGTTTCTGTTTGGAATAAGAATGTCAATGAAGTGAGAGTCCAGGCATATTAAGTTCATTAACGATCTTGAAAATAACAGTGGTGGAGAGCGTGAGTCACTTGTCAAAGCCATGAGTGAATGACGGATAGTAACCAGGAGATCTGTTGATACCCACAAGAATAAGTTGTCATTGGTAAAGGCTGATGATCCTTGTTTCAATGTAGCTGGGTTTTTGAAGGAGGAAGATGAAGATGTGTTTTGGAAATGGAAGGAAGATATCAACCGTACTCAAGCCTTTGAGAGGACTGTGGCAATATGGGAAAACTTTTAATAATCCCTCTGTGATTTGGAAAGTTTAGGTAAACGTCTTCTGAGATTAGCATATGCATTGTGAATGAACTATTTGTATCTCTCCAAAATCAACACTCTCCGTATGGACTTATGTTAGTTATCAAGTTTCCATTTGATTCTTCAGCTTCTGTTCTTTTATGAAGTTCAAGTATCTTATCTTTCTCCACATTTCTTATTATACCACTCAAATTTTTAATTTTCCTGTGGCACAGTACCTTGTAAATCTCATTGCATGATAAAATTATTATATGATTTACTTTTCATATTTTATTCATTCATTTAATATTTATTGAATGCTTACTCTGTGACAAGGATTAAAGTAGTCAGCGGAGTAATAAATACACACCCCTTCCCCTTACCTATATTGGTGTTAATCCAAATTATTAGTTGCAAGCAACAGAAACTACTGTGGTTGGTCTAAACTGAAAACAATTTATTAAAATTGTGTGGAATCACAAGTTTTATTGATGCATGGGTGCTACAGAGCTTGAAACAGCACCCACCTTCATGACAGACATCTACTACTATGAGACCATTAGTAGAAACTGCAGTTTGATCATCCATACTGGATCCCACTGGATGTTGTAGCAATCCATGCCGCTGCTGGAGATGACTCGCCGTTGTTCCTGTATTTTTACACACCGTGAGCGCATCTGAGTGGCGAAGCCTGTCGCCTAGCTGTCAGGGAGTCTGGGAATGTGAGCAGAGGAAACTGAAAGCTTCTTTAGTGGGAGGGGTCTCTTTCCCCAAGTAAAGGCATACATTTTATAAGAAAAGCTATGTAAATAACTAATGGTCACACAAATGCCAGATAATGTGTGACAGTGTTTATTCTTTCTTTTGACTAGGTTTTCTTCCCTTTCTGTTCTGACGATCTTAGCTTATTTTTTCCAACATGAACTCTTTTTTCAAAATAAATTATATTAATGGAGAATATTGAATTCATGGTTTTTAGCAGTGAAGTACGTACTATCCCATCATTTTTGCTGCATCCACTCACCACTTACATGTTGCTTAATTAATGTTTTATTTTAAAGTAACATATGTTTATTACTTATAAAGACATATAAGTAATATGTCTTTAAAATGGTTAAAGAAAACTGTGAATTGCTAGTATAAATAAAAAACTAACGTATTGTGCTGTAAAGTTAACTCTGAAAACAAAACAGTATCACATTTATTTCAACTAGCATTGCCCATGGAATGCTCTTGTCCAGTGGCTGTCTCTCTCCCTTTTCATATTCCTTAGTAGAATATTAATTATTTATTCCCTGTTCATTTCTGCCCCCTCCCCAAATATTATTGTAAAAGGCATTGTTTTACTTCAAGATGTATCCTCAGAACCTATATTAATGCCTGACAAGTAGCAGGTCCTCTATCAATATTTGTTGATTAAGGTAATTCAAAAAATGGAAAATAATGTAAAAGGGAGGAACTTTCTCAGTGTGTAATTCACTTCTTTAGTGTTGGGGGTTTGGCACTATGTACTATTATTGTCTACACATATTTTGAGAAAAACATATTCAAATTGTAGGAAACACTGAAGTATTTGGCATAATATGTACTTACTTAGTACCTTGTGCTAAGTGAAATACAAATTTCCACAGAAATCTTGATATTTAGGTTAAGTTCATATTTCTTTAACATTACAAGAATATAAAATCTGTTCATCTACTCCTTAATTTCCTAATTATGAAATACCTAATTAATTATGGATTATTTATGTATGACAATATTATGCATCCATATGAATATCTTACAACTTCAACTTATCATTCCATTATTTCTTCTTATAAGAAGAATAAAAATTAGTGGGTGTTGAAACCATGAACCAGATAAATACAAATGCAAGGCAACATTTGGATAAGGGCTGAAATATGTTGCCTTTCCTAGGGCAAGCATTAAATAAATATTTGCCAAATAAAAATAAAAATATATTTTTCTAAAGGTAACAACTTTGAAAGGCAATGTTCATTGAATGTTTAGGTTTATGTTATTAAATTGCTGATCTTGACACCTTAAAGCATCATTTTACATGTTTTTTTGAAATGTATTATGCTAGATTAACACTTTGCCTCTAAGTACTACTTATACTTACTACATTAGAACAAGTGAATTTGTTAGGATATCAGGAACACTTAGGACACTGAGTGTAAATTGTGTTTATAAAAGTCATTATATTTGTTCAGATTTAGAATATATATTGATGAGGTTTAACTGAGCTGAAACATTTACGTTAGGAAACACTAAGGATAGTATTTGCTTTATGAATTTAGAGCAAGTTGTCTATATATATAGAATTCCAGGATCATTTTTTCAGGGTACTTTAAGGAAAAAAAAGACTACAAGTTGTGAATTTTTTCCCTCTGAATTGCTCTGCCATTCTCTTTAATCCTAGTGTATCTGAGACAATATAATAACTCCCACATAAAGAGTTGTTTGGATAACTTACTTGCGATGTGACAGGTCCCAATTAAATAACGGAAGGAAACCCTTGACAGCAGATGCCAGAGGGTATTCTTCATAATAAATGTCATGATTTCATAGAAGATGTATCATGGAGGCAAAGCACCTTTACATATCAGTGTGTTATAGTCCTTTAGTGAGATTGTCACCTGATTAAGTGACCTTGTCTACCTTCAGCAGATCTTTAAGTGAATT
The DNA here is from genome assembly GCF_965194805.1 of Balaenoptera borealis. Lineage (NCBI taxonomy): Eukaryota > Metazoa > Chordata > Mammalia > Artiodactyla > Balaenopteridae > Balaenoptera > Balaenoptera borealis. The sequence goes on along the minus strand of NC_138880.1, from coordinate 34,544,628 downwards.
GCCTTTTTATCCTCAGATGTCTTTTCCTATTACCCTCTTATCCATTAGGCAGAATATTGAGATGGAAGTGGAGACGACTTGAAATTTGAGCTCAGCCACTTACTTATGGAATTACTTAGCCTCCCTTAGATTAGTATCCTAATCTGAGACTCGAAGGTAAAATTTGAACTTGTGAAATTATTTCGTTTCTCATAGTCTCAGTTTCCGAGATTAAAAAAAATAGTTTCTTTATTGACGTATAGCAGATTTATAACACAAGTAAAATCTACAAAACCCCCAAACAAATGAATGAATGTAACAAAACAGAAGCAGACTCACAGATACAGAGAACAAACTAGTGGTTACCAGTGGGGAGAGGGAAGTGGTGGGGGGAGAGATGGGGAAGGGGATTAAGAGGTACAAACTATTGGGAATAGAATAAATAAGATACAGGGATGGAATGTACAGCCCAGGGAATATAACTGACATTTTATAATAACTTTCAGTGGAGTATAATCTATAGGGATAACAAACATTATTGATAGGTTTGTTCTGAGGATTAAATGAGATACAGCTTGAAAAGCATCTCCTGTGTGCCTGGCACATTATAATTGACAAATCAGTATGGGCTACCAGCCTTTTATTTCTTAAGTCATAAGGAGAGACTGTTCTAGGTTAACCAACCAACTGACGTATCCAACCAGGATAACTATAAGTGATATGGTTATTTACAACCGTGCATGTGCATCAAAATTAATTAGAGAGCTTTCAAAAAATTCAGAGGTCTAGATGTCACATCAAATCAACAGAGTTCTTGAGAAAATAGTAGCCACCAAACAAACAATGAAAACTTGCCTGTTGGTTTAATGTAGAGTTTACAACAACTATTATTTTTTTATTATTTACTATGTGCTGAGCACTACATTTGAACTATCTCAATGTATCTTCCCCCAAATTAAGAGGAAGGTGCTGCAATTATTCCCATTTTTCACATAAGGAAACAGCATCTCAGAGAGGTTAAATGTCTTCCCCACATTCACACAGCTAGAAAGTAGTTGAGGCATGCTGGGCTCCAGAGCCTATAAGTTGTTCCATTCTCAGAAATATGAAGAATTTGTCATGAATATGGGCCCGAAGGAACAGAACTGCCTAGCTGGACATTAGGTTCCTATTTTTCCTCAGCGGGAACTCTGTTAGCTAATATCACCGTTTTCTCCCCATTCATTCCCAAAGCACACACAAGCTATAAAAACTGCAGCAGCTTTGTCACGTTGGAGCATGTAACGGTTCCTTCTCTTCCTTCTGTCTTGTTTTACTCATATTGTATTCCAGCCCTCCATCTTCTATTTGCATATCTGATTTTTTTCCTCTTCACATAATTAGCCCCTTCAGACTGTCAGTGAGTTTGGACAACTTGACTGAATTACTGACTTATTGTAGCCCCTATTTTCTGTCTTAAAGTCTCTTATTACCTCCATTCTTTATGGCTCAAAGACAGTAGGTCCGTAATTATTTGCAAAGTTATTACATCAAATTTCTAAATCCAATGAATTACTTTAAGTCTCATTTTACTTGGTTTTTCTGTGACACTGCTTGATGTTATTTTCTTTAAGCACTATCCTACACAGATTTCTTAAATACTTCTCCCTGCCACCTAAATCAATATCTGAGGTTTTCAGACATCTGCAAACGATAGCCTACTGAATGCATCCTAGACGGCCTCCTAGGTCACTTCATGTCCAGTTTCATTATTATTCAGCTTTACTCTTTATACTGTTCAACACATCGGCTGCCCATGCAGATGCTCAATTTACAAACCTTGAAGTCCTCCTCATCTCTCACATACTAAACCCACCTCTTACTCTGGTTCCGTTTATCACACTTTTAATACCACTTTTTCTGATCCTCTTATTTTCAACTTTACCGATAGTGACTGGTTCTTGACACAGTTGCTTAGTATGTATTTATTTGAAAAATGACTAAGTAAATGAATAAATAATATATTACTGAGAGAATACTATTGCCTCGAATTTGGGTTTAAAAAAAAAAGTGTTATTGTTGCAAAGGAAGGAAAGTTAAGTAGGGACAATAGAATTTCTTAAATTCTCAGTAGTGGAAGTACAATAAGAGGGTGGATGAAACCTGTTATCTATATTATCACGGACAAACATAGTTTTAAGGAACATGATAGTGAGTTTATTACTTAATGTATTATTTCCAAATATTTGCCAAAATATTTACTTTTTCTGCCTGTGCATCTGCTGAGCTTCTTGTGTGGCTGTAAGGTTTATTTACTAATGTTTGCTGCCAGCTTCCACTTAATATTTATTGAATCAGATACTTCTCAGTGCCTGTGTTCCCCCTGGAAATATAATAGGTCATTAATGAATTTTTCCTTATTAAAGGTATAATTTAGTTCAATTCCACACAAATATATACCAGTAGTGACCTCCTCCTTTTTTTTTAATCTTCTCTCTTGCTTTCGCTCTCCCTCTCTCTTTCTCTCTTTCTCCCCGCACCCCTTCTTTCTCTCTATTTAATAACACATACATCATCTGATAGAAGAGAGTTTATTAAATATTTGATACTTGCTTGGAAATCCCTAACACAGATCTATTAATTTTTTAACATTCATTCTTCTAACACATGCTTGTGAATTCTTGATCATATAGAGAATTTTAAGAGTCTTTGAATATTACCTTTCTTCTTTCTTCAAATGATACAAATCAGTATTTTAGTCTCTTTTAAGCTCCAAGACAATTTCTCATTTGAGAGACTCAAGATATAGATATCTCTGAACAACTGGGGTAAGAAGAAGATCTGATATATTATTTTTACATTATTAGAAAACCTTGTAAAAATCTTCCAGTCTAACTTGGATTGTTAGACTTCTTGTCTGAATATGAGAAAATACATAAATAACTTCAAAAGGATCATGCTTTTATATTTCAGGCACTCTTTATCATTTAATATTACTTGCAAACTCTTTACTCTGAGCAAGTCACTGTGTTTATGGCTGGTACTCCATGTGGACCAATAAATGATATAATTCTTACCTACATGGAGCAAATTGTCTATTGGGGAAAGATGGGCATTGATTAGAGAATCATATGAGTAACTGCGGAATTAGAATTAAGGTGAATGCAGTGCAGGAGAGGTGCGCGGTTTTGCGAGAGCGTGATCATTCATGAAGCATTTATTGTGTCTTGCGTGTGTCAGGCTCATCTGAACCCTGTGGCTACAGAAATGAACCCCAGATTACCCTCCCTTCTCAGATAGATCAGAAAAGGCCCTACTTGGGAAGGAGGAAGTGAGCTAAGATCTGAAAGAAGTGTCAGATATAACTAGGTGAAAGGGGTGGAGCTAGGAGAGAAAGTGTTATAAACAAAGATAATAATGCTTGAAATGGCACAGTGGAAGAAAGAAACCAAGTGCCTGGAGTGTAAAGGATAGTCAAAGTTGCAGATGGAGAAATAGGTAAAGGGTAGACTATGCAGGGTCTTAAATAGCTCATTAAGGAGATCTGTCTCCATCCTGAAAGCATTGGGAAGCCAAGCCATTTTAAACATGATGAAAGTTGTTTTTCCTTTTAACTTATGACTGCCTTACAACGTAGCAAACAGACTCGAGACGGATACAAGTGGCAGTGAAGAAACCCTCCCACATAATACAGTACTTGGTCAAGTGAGAAATGACAGTGGTTTGGACAAGGATGTTGGTATTGGAGTTGAGTGAACTCAAGAGATTTTAATATATTTAGAAGATAATGACAGGATCTGGAATATACTGGATGTAGAGAAGAAAGAGATGGTGTCAAGAACAATTCTTAAGTTTCAGACTTGCCCTGCTAGATTAATGGGACTAAGCTTCACTAAGAGATGGAACAGCAGAAAAGGACTGAATTTGGTGCGTGAGGGCAAGGAATTCGAATGTTATTTTTTGAGCAAGTTAAGTCTGAGAGTTCTTTTGTGTATTTAATTCAAGTCGTTATATAGATAGTTGATTATCCAGGCTTGTGATTTGGAGCAGCTGTGTAAGCTAAAGATATAGGGAGCCAACCATGTACATGTGGCAATTGAAACCGTAGGAGTAAATTAATGGAAGTGATTATCTAATAAGGGGAGAAGATAGATGATGATGCCTAACTGCAAAAATCCCACATGCAATGGCTAAATAGAAGAAGACAAGATGCCAAAGCACTAGCCAAAGACAGAGGAGCAAAACAACAATAGTGTGAGCCATCTGAAACAAAGACATGGGAGCCATGATAACCAAGGGAACAGTGTTTAGAGGAAATGGGACTAGTTACGAGTGTTGAATGCTGTTGAATGATCAATAAGAAAAGAGGACTGAAGAATGTTGTTGGGTTTGGAATGGAAGTCTATGATTGAGCTAAGTCCTAAATAATGAAAAGAAGCTTTCAAGAGGAGGGGAGAGAGTGAACATGTCACAGAAGAAATACTATGTAATAAAATACAGGGATGAAAAATCTCATGGCGGCATGTTGGTGAGTTACATGTGTGTTTAAGTGAGTGAAGCTCAGAATTTGGTATTTGGCTGCAGAAAATGAAGGGGGGGGGGGACAAGCAAGTGACAGACTATAAAAACATTGAAAGACATGCTAAATACTTTCATGTATATAAACCAGTGTGTGTGTGCGTGTGTGTGTGTATGTATGTATACATATAAATATATACATATACACGTATTCACTTATACATTCATTATGTACTAGCTTGTTCTAAACAGAAATTAAGTGATAGATCATACTGAGAGATAGATATTATTAAAATAACATTAAAAGTTTGAGAAAACCAGGACAATAGCAAAAAATAAGTGCGTAAAGACACAAAGGAATAGTGATATCTGAACAACAAAAATGAAAATTCTTTCTAGGATGGCACACTTACTTGCCAGATGGTGACTAAAATGTTTGTTCAAGTATTCTGGCAATCAGTATTAAAATAGATACACATCAATGTATGTGATTGAAGAGCATTTATAGGCTGTAAACAAGCTTAGACTTTTATTTTAGTTGCAGCATTGTAATCAACCTTAGGGGGACGGTTGGTGTTACCCTGTCATAATCTCTGACTTTTCTTTCCTTTCACCCCTAATATTCCTTCCATCCAATAAATACTGTCACATCTACCTGCAAAATATATCATAAAAACTACCAACTTCTCTCCATATCCTCTGCCACTATTTTAGTTGACAGTACAAACTCTATAAGAGTTGTGGTAGACACAATTCTAAGATGGTTACCCAATATTCCCAACACTTTGCATATAAGCCCTAGATGATGACATAGATGATAATATTGTAATTGAAATAACAGTATAAGATATTTTGTAGCTTATAACATCCTTCCCTTGAGTGTGGACACAACACTTATATATGATGGCTCATCTTTACTATGATTAGGTTACATTATATAGCAAAGCTAAAAGAATTTTAAAGATATAATTAAAGACCCTGATCAGTTGATTATAATATAATCAAAAGAATGAAGATTACCCTGGGTGGGTCTGCCCTAATCAGATGATTCCTGTAAAAGGGTAACGAGGTAAGAAACAAGAAGCAGTAAAGAAGCTTTCCGGACTTCCCTGGTGGCACAGTGTTTAAGAATCCGCCTGCCAATGCAGGGGACACGGGTTCAAGCCCTGGTCTGGGAGGATCCCACATGCCGCGGAGCAGCTAAGCCCGTGTGCCACAACTACCGAGCCTGCGCTCTAGAGCCCTCGAGCCACAACTACTGAAGCCCGTGCGCCTAGAGCCCGTGCTCCACAACAAGAGAAGCCACCGCAGTGAGAAGCCCGCGCACCATAACAAAGAGTAGCCCCCACTTGCCACAACTAGAGAAAGCCCGTGCGTAGCAACGAAGATGCAGTGCAGCCGAAAATAAATTAATTAATTAAAAAAAAAAAAAGAAGCTCTCCTATTGGCCTTGAAGAAGCAAACTGCCATGCTGTGAAGAAGGCCATGTGGCAGAGATTGAAGGGCATCCTCTGGGGGCTGAGGGCCTCCGTCAGTCCTACAACCATAAGGATTTCTGCCACCAACCAGTGAGCTTGGGAGGGGACTCAGGTCCCAAGTGACATCACATCCCTAGCTAACACCTTGACTACATTTTTATGACCATGAACAGAGAATACACTTAAGCTTTACCAGTGTCTTAACCCATGGATACTGTGATATAGTATATGTATATTGTTTTAGGCTTTCGAATCTGTGCCATTGTTTTACTCAGATTTTGGTAGTTGGAAGTGGAGGCAACTGTAACAAATATCTAAAACGTTGGTGCAGTTGTGGAACTGGACAGCAGGTAGAGACAGGAAAAATCTTGAGGAGTGTGATACACAGAGTCTAAGTCACTTGAGAGAAGGCCTATATCATCTTCATCAGACCTGTAGCCATAATCTGGACCTTTAAGGGTGCTGCCAGTACAGGCTCAGAAGAAAGTGAGGAACATCTTCTGTTACTGGAAACCAGAAGAAGGGGGGTACTTGTTACATGGTGGCAGAAAGCTTAGAGAAATTGTGTCATGCAGTTATGTAGAAAGCAAAATTTGTAATACATCTGGATATATAGCTAAGGAGATTATCAAGTAAAACGTTAAAGGTACTGTTTCTTTTCTTTTTTTGCTATTTATAGTAAAATATGAGAGGAAAGAGACAAAGTCAAGGAAGAACTGTTAAACAAAAAGGAACCAGACTGGATAATTTTAAAACTTCTCTGCCTCTCCAAATGACAAAGATGCTAAACATCAGAGATGTCTGCACAAATTGTAATATAGAGGGAAAAAAAGAGCAAGTGTAGTATAGAGAAAAGCCTACAAACTTTTGTTAAAACGTCAGATTGATCAAAAGATCAGAGTAGTCAGTCGCAGAGAGGATCTTTTCAAGAGATTAAGGACATGGCTTGTCCCTTCTTACTCAAACCAGAGGGCCTCTCGAAGCTTAAGGGCATTGTCCTTCAGCCATTTTAGCAGAAGCCTAAGATAGAATCAGGATTATCTCAAAAAACATCTGTGAATATGACTTTTACCTAATGCAGTGAAACCCAGTAGAATATATTGATACACAAGACCCACAAGGATTTTGAGAAATTTTATTTCTGCAGAAACACTGCCAGCTTACACAAAAATAGATTGAGGGAGCACAAAATGAAAGAAGGTTTTTGGACCCACAAGAATTCTACTGGCAGGAAACAGGCTGTGAAAATTACTCACCTACAAACATGTTCTTCCTTTCATGAAAAAGAGAGGATGATTCAGAGTTCAGGACGATTGAGCCCAGCTGAGAGCCTAGAGGATTATACCCAAGCATTGAAACCTAATGGAGAGAAATACGACCCTTATCCACTGGATTTCAGAATTATTATGGATTAGTGACTCCTTCTTACTCTTTATTTACTCCCCTTTTGACGTGGAATATCTACAACTGCTATCCTAGGTCTTTCCCCTCGTTGCTGTTGGGAGTGTTAAGGGCATGTAAATTGACTTTTTAGTCTCATAGATGTACAGATAGAGAGGAGTCCTGCCCTAGGATCTAAACCTATACATTATACTTATGAGCCTCACCCACACCTGATTTAGATGATGAGATTTTGGACGTTGAGTTGGTAAGATTTAGGTGAGATTTGGGACATTGACCTAGCTGATGCTCTAACGGTGTACAAGGCTCGGAATCTTGGGAGGGAGTGAACATACTTTGCATGTGGGAGAGAAGTGAGTTGTTGGGTGCCATAGGGTGGATTTTAGTTGCATAATTCTCAGATGGCCCCCAGGTTTGAGCTTCCTAGTGTACATGCCTTGTATAATCTGCTCCTCTTGGGTATGGAAGGAACCTGTGAATATGATAAGAAATCATTCTCATGATTAGGTTTTGTCCTGTGGAAAAGGCAAAGGGATTGTGCAAATTCAATAATCGTCCTTGTCAGTTGATTTTGAGTCAATCAGAAGGTGGTTATTTTGGGTAGACCTGACCTAATCAGTTGGGCCCTTAAAAAAGGGTCGAAAAGAGACTCTCATGATGTCTTTGAAAAAGCAGACTGCTGTAACTTCTACAACTTCATGGAAATTAGTTCTGCTAATGAACATATGAAATTGGAAGAACACCCCAAGCCTCAGATGAAGTCCGCCTTTATTTCTGCCTTGTTGAAACGGAGCAGGACCCTATGGTCCTTACCACCCAGGCCCTCAGCCTGCCTTTTTGTCTGTGGAAGAACTTTAGCCAAAGAATAAGTTTAATCAGAGAAGTGAGAAAATGTAGAAACAAAGGAAAATAATCCAACAAGGCTAAATAATAATATTTAGCCATTAAGCATAGTCAAGGACCTTTAGTTCCTGTTTAAGGGCTATAGATGATATTCTGAGCCGTGTCCTGTGAGCTGTCTTATAGATACTAAAACCCCACCAGGTGGAAGAAGTTAACTACATGATGGCCAGGCTGTAGCCATGATGTAAGCTGCCACAATTCCAAGAACTGGCCTCAAAGAAATGGGAACAAACCGACCCTGGAACTGAAGATGAACTGTACTTGAAACAATCAAGATGCTGCTGATTAAGACCACCGATGACCAATGTCAAGATGACGTCAGAGCTGACTGCTGTTTCTGCAGGTAGCCCCTCCCTCCGCCTATAAAAGCTCTTGCCCCCTGACTGTCAGTGGGGGGGAGTCAGCTTTTGCACAGGAGTCCGCCCTCCCCACCAAGGCTGCGGGCATCCAAAATAAAGCAAACTTTCCTTTCCACCAGCCTGGCCTCTGTATTGGCTTTGGAGCTGCGAGCAGCCGGACACCGCTTTCCGTTACATTGTGAGACTCCTCGCCGAGGATCCAGCTAAGGCACGTCCTGACTCAAGGAAACAGTGAGATCATGGTTTAATCTTCTTAATTTGTGGTAATTTGTTCTATGGCAAGAAAATAACAAATAAATGGTGAATTATTATAATAACTTATTTACTGGTTTTCCCATGACCAGTATCTATTTTTATCCAATCTATTCCTTATAAGGCAACGCATTTATACTGTGAAAATAAAATGAATGTTACGTCACTTCCTGCTTAAAAATCTTCAGTGGCTTTACATTGAACTGCAAATAAATCTTATCCATGAGAAAAACCGCAGAGGTCTAGCTTTCCAGCTTCTGCTGACCTGCCCAAATTTAGATACAACTACTATTCTCTTCCTTCAATGCTTCAAATGCAGGTAACTTACATTCAGTTATCTGATGACAGTGAACTCTTTTCCAAAGAAGGACTTTCACACAAGTATACCCTTTGTCAGGAATGCATTTCTTAATTATTTGTTGAGATATTTTTGTTAACCTTCTAATACCTTTTCTCTGCTAAGTGTTACCTTTTGGAGAGCCTTCCCTATCTCCTGTATGTAACTAGATATGCACCAACAATCAAAGTCAGAAACTTTTCCTGTATCTTGTTCATTTCCTTCGAATCACAATCTAACAATGTGTTGTTATTAGTTGTTTCATTTACTTGCATATTGTCTGTCCCTCTACTACATTGTAATCATATACCCTGTCCTTTTTATTGGTAACTATATAGTAAAAAAATGTATTTCAATTGAATGAAATCAATTTTTCAAAACAAAAATTACTGAAACCAGAGAGAAATTTTGTCTGTGAACCTTAATAGAATGGAGAGTGTGCTGCAATGGACCATGTCCTCAAAAATATTCTTAGAGTGACTACAAAGTAACATGTTTCTTGTAATGTCATTTAACATAGGTTTATGTTATCATGGCAAATTTCAGTTCTGTAAAAGTGATTCCCTCACACCCTGAGGTGATAATTAATATGATTTTATGTAATTGTCAAGCTTACTTATACTTAATCAAAGAGTGATTCCTGGTGAATCTCATTGAGCTGACAGAGTATATAGCCTTCATAAAATCTTTAATATTTTTCTTCTCATTTGAGATTTCGTAAGCATTGTGTGCCAGAGAAAAATAAAGTTCTTTTATATTGTTAGTTAAAGGTAGAACACCTGATTTACAAATTAATGATACTGTTGACATTTTTTTAAACATCTTTATTGGAGTATAATTGCTTTACAATGGTGTGATAGTTTCTGCTGTATAACAAAGTGAATCAGCTATACATATACATATATCCCCATGTCTCTTCTCTCTTGCATCTCCCTCCCACCCTCCCTATCCCACCCCTCTGGGTGGTCACAAAGCACCGAGCTGATCTCCTTGTGCTATGCGGCTGCTTCCCACTAGCTATCTGGTTTACATTTGGTAGTGTATATATGTCCATGCCACTCTCTCACTTCGTCCCAGCTTACCCTTCCCCCCTCCCCATGTCCTCAAGTCCATTCTCTATGTCTGCGTTGACATTATTAAATTAAAATTTAAAAGAACTCATGCTTGATTCAATTTCTGTAAGTGGGTCACAAGGTATTTATAATCAAAGTTAAAATTGTCTTAAAAAAGTAAAGGTTAGTTTAATCTAAGAAATCAAAGGAAGAGGGTTTCAGTGCCACAACATTAAAGCAGTGCTCTGCAAATATTTCTGAATAAGTACTAATATTAGTAAAACTTTGACCACAGACTCCCAATACAACTATATTATTATAATTTAGAGATTAAATGTATCTATGGCTCTGCTAATATAAATTGAAGATGGTATGTATTTCATGAAGGATTAAAATCTTAAAATAATGTCATAAATATAAAATTTGACATTTAAATAAATGTTTAAATTAATTTAATTTATTTACAAAACCCTTTCACTCTATTTTGTATTTGTGGTTTGGATACTTGGTTTTTAATGGGCATGCCTCATCATGATACCTCTGTCAACTTATATATGTCAAGGAATGTTATGGGCCTTGACCAAGTTCACCTCTAACAATAAAATATTTAAATCTACATTTCAAATAGACTTTTAGAAGTGTTTACCATATTGGCAGACTTACGTTTCAGATCTAACTGTATTGTCATTATTTTTATTTTATAATATGGCAAGAAAAGAGATAATTTTAGGAAGAGAATAATTTTCATCTAACTGCACTCACGTCATTAATATTATATTTTCAATTTGCCTTTTTTTGGTAAGATTATTAAGTCATTTGACTACTTTGTTATGAGTAGTTTAGTAAACTAGAAAACACAGCCACTTCAACCTTGATAAATTAAAATATGCTAAAAAAAAATTACAGTCAGAGTGCCACTGTCATGTACTGTCCATGGCACATGGCCATCTGAAATAGGCCAAGTGTACATCTCTGTTTTGATTACTGTTTTAAACATCAATAGATATTTTTATTGTCATTCTCTTTTAGGTAAAATATCAATATAGATTAAGCTTCTAATACTTTGTGTTTCCTACAAGGGAATGAAATAGAGTGTGAGAATCTGCAGGGCGTTCCACACTGTGGGGCTGCTCCCCTTAAGTGGGGTGCCAGTAACATTCCCTAGATACCAGTCTCTCCTGTGCAAACTTTCAAGTCAAAATTCAAGAGATCCCTCCCACGTTCTTCAATGGGGCCCTACTCTCTGTGTTGTTAGCATACGCTCTGGGTAATTATGATGGAATAGCTCTCTCAACCACAATTTGAGAAGTGTTGCTACAGTACCGTTGAGATAAGAAAAAAATGTCAGTAAGAAGAATATTATCAGTTCTTATGCAGAGAATGGTTTGAAGGAGAGCACCATGGAAGCTTGAAACATCAATTAGGAGGTTATAATAACAGAATAGGATATGAGAAAGAATGAATCCCTGGACTAAGGAAGTTACTTTTGTGTGGCAAGAAGTATATCTGCAACATTTAGGAGGTAAAATAAACATGAACATAGGATTGATTAATTTTGAATGTCAGGGGAAAAAATGGTCAAGAATGTCTCCCAGGTTTCAAGCTTGAGTTGAGGCACACCACACTGTCAAAACTGGAGATGAGGGAACTTGCCTATGTTAGGGAAAAAGAATGAGATTACAAAAGAAGAACGTGCAAAAGAGAAAAAGATCAAAACTGTAATCTTAAATTGCTCCAGTATTCCATTGGATGGGATGGAGGAAGATAGTGGGTAAGAGTGTGAGAAATAATTTTCAGGGTTCTGTGCAAAAACCACTAAATTTTAGATTTTAAAACAGGAAACATTATATCTTGGATGCCCACTAATTAGACTAAGAAATAGTGTTGTTGAGAGTTACACATTTAGGAATGGGATGCCATTAATATGATGGGATTGAAAGCTAGATTACTTTTGGTTGAGGGAAAGGGAAGTTGTGTAACGGAGGAGTCAACTTGCTGAATATAACCTCACCCTTTCAAGAATATTGACCGGAAGAAAAGATAGGAAACGAGATTTTGCTAAAGGGAACGATGCAGGTTATGGAGTAGTGGAGAGCATAGAGCATGTGTGCAGACTGAGAGGGGAGCAGTGGAGTGGAGAAGAGGTGGTTGGAAATATAAATGTAGGACAGACATAAATTTGCTTAGGACTCCAAATTAGACCCATTTCCTAGAGCTCTGAAGTTACTGCTTCTTCAGACTCTGAGAAATGACTGTAAGGAAGAAGGAGAATTGGTAGATAAGGCTGGGCTGTTTGGACACTTAGGTTGCTTCCATATCTTTGCTGTTGTAAATAATGCTGCTATGAACACTGGGGTGCAAATATTGTTTTGAATTAGTGTTTTTGTTTCCTTCAAATAAATATCCAGGAGTGGAATTGATAGAACATCAGCTAGTTCTATTGTTTTCTTATCTCCTGTTACTACTGACAAGTTATATAACCTTCAGGGATTACTCTTTTATTGCCCATTGCTTTTTTTGCTTTGGTTCAAAGTCAGATTTAAACAATATCCGTAACAGTATGTAAAACAATAATAAACTTTTCCTTTCTTTTTCTTTTCCCTTTTCCTACATTTTCCTTCCTTCTTTCCATCTTTTTCTTTCTGAATAAAAAGTTGTGTGATAAAGATGTCCAATGCAATTGAACTAAATTTCAATCCCTGTGGAATAGCAAAGATGACAAGTGATAGTGAAATGTTTTTTTCTGAGGCCTTGCTAAACCAGGTGTTAGAAGATTCTTTTTTTAAATGTTAAGAAAAAAACTTATTTCTTTATCTTGCAAACTTTTGTACAGTATAATCTAGATAAATACTTTATATTTATAAATACTGAGGTATTTGAAAGAAAAAACTTTTTCATGGGTTAGGCAGCTGGAGTCAAGAACCATAGTTTTTTTTTAAAATAAAAAAGCTAAAATTGTTATGGTGTTATAGCAGTATACAAGGTGATATTTTCAAAGATCAGGCTATTGACAGTTTTAGAAGCATCAGCCACAGACAGGATTTTCGACATTACTTCAAACTCGACATTTGATAAACTGTTAGGCACTGCTATGGTGAGGAAGTGCTGTCAGATGCCATGTGTTAAACATAAATAAACTGATTTTCATGGTGCCGTAGTGAAGTATGTCAGGCATAAAGGTGGAGAGATAATTGTGCACCAAAGTGGTTTAAGAGTCTTGCCCAACCAAGAGATTATAGGCTGCTGATGAGATCTTATCAGGTCACAGGTAATGTGAGCTGAACTTCACAGGAAACCAATATGATAGAGGCAAGTTAAACCGTTTTCAGCCATGTGATGTGGCAGTGATTTGTAACCCATTAGTAGACAATGCAAATTAGAGTCTTTAGTCAGGGTAAAAATAAGTCTTCTTCAGAAGATCTGTATTTCTTGTCTCAAGGAATAAAAATGACAATGATTCCCTGTTGTGTTAGAGTATTTCATTCATTTCTCTGAGAAATATTTTGTAGATGTATCAAATGACATATGTGCAATACAATATGTTCATATTTCAACACCTGTTCTAGAGGAAAAGAAATAGCAATTTAATGAGAATTTCATCAACAAAGTGAAATAATATAGGTGGTGTGCATATATGAGGACATCAATTGACATGCAGTCATCAAACTACTGACATAAAATGATTCTTTGTCCATAAAGCTCTACGTTCAAAGATATTTTTCTCTAAAGATAAATTACTGATTCTGGGATGCATTTTAGAGTATTGCAATAAGCCACCATTGTAATTTGAGGAGGGAAAAAAATCTAAATAGATTGTCTTATTAAACTTAAAAATAAATAGGTAAAGGGAAGATAAATTCAATCTTATCATGATAGGTATTTTTGAGTTCCATCTTAAATTGCAGAAAATCACCTTATCTAGTTTCTAGTATGTACATAAAATGAAAAAAATCTCCTGACAATTATTTAGTGCCATGAGGCTTTCTGTGTATATGAACTTGAATTCAGCTGCTCACAAATCACTAGTTAAACAAATAATCTAGTCTCTAAATCAAAACCACCTACAGATTTAAGAAATGTGGATGATATAATGACTGTCATATTTTGAAACAGTATTTTGACAAACAAGGATCACAACTACTAGTATTTCGAATGAGCGTGAACTGGCATTACTGGAAGTTCAGCTTCTAGTGAGCAGTGTGAGGGGCTGTAAATTCTGGAGAGGAGTAAAAGGCTGTCGTAAAGGGTCATCAAGAGAAGTCAACCTTTAGAAGTAAAAGATAAAAAATTTGCAAAACCTATCGAATATGATGTAGGTTTTCCAACATGTTTCTTTAGAAACACACACACATTATTTTCAAAATTGGATAATGGTGTACATGAGTCAAAGTCTTTAATATTAGAGTGTAAGATCAAAACAAATTCATAATAAACATGGTTCAGTTGGAAAATTTAAACATAAACAAAGCAATAAAGAGAAATTCAAGAATCATCAGTGAAAACAATAATGACAGCAAATAGCACTTAATTTCATAGACTGTGAATTTTATATGTGTGTTGAAGAGTTCACAGTTATTAATCTCGGTACAATATTCATCATGTTGTGATGAGTCACATTTTTTTCTTATTCTGATAAGAGAAATAGTACCATGCTTATTTTGTTTCAGTAAGATACTGGTCTGAATTCAACATTAAGGCATACTTGATGGTGACGTTAGTATTGTTCTATGACAAGCTTTCATGCTTTTTTTTAGATAGTTGCTACTTATTTTGGAAGCAAAACTGAATCTTTAATGATTATAAGGAAAGCAATCTAAAACAGTATTATCAACCTTTGTTTTCGCTCTACACATTTTTATTGACTATTATATGCAGATTTGCTTATCACTATGGTGATCTTTCTAGTGCTAGAATATAAACTATTAGACTCATTTCTCTTTATCTAACTACCCCATGTATATTTCATAGATGGCATTTGTACAAATATACAAGAATAAATCCTTTGTTGTTTATAGGATATTAAGTTTGGGTTGGGGAAAAGTTATTTAATATAACATAACTAAAAATTTTAAAAGACCAATGAGTTAGAAGAATTCAAGATATATGCCACTGATTTCAATAGCCACAGAATGTAGACAGGTTAAGTATTGCCAGAGAGACTCTCTGGGAAGCAGACACTGAGTTGGAGTTAAGAGTACAAAAGGTTTGTTGGGAGGACTACCTGGTGCTCTCAAAGTGTCAGGTAAAAGCCATAGGTTGTTCAGTTGAACCAGCGCTGTGCCCTTCAGGGGAGAGTGTCTTCTGTGTGGACCACATGCTCCGTGCTTGAATCACTTATAACTGTAGGCGTGGGGATTGCAAATTCGGTCACTGAGAGTGATAATAAGCGGGGCCACTCCTCCTTTACCCCATGTCCTCAAACCCATGCATTCTTCCTCTGACAAGATGATTCCGTACAAAGTCTCTGATTCAATATGCATACCATTTCCTAGAGGATAGTGACTCATTCTCTCATGGCATTGCCTCTGAGTTTGCCTTCAATCAGGCCTTTCCCATGCTTTATCCAACTGGCAGCTTCTGGGTGGTGTGGTATGCGATAAGCATAGTAGATCCCAAGGTCATGGGCTAATACCCACAATCACATCAGGATAAAGCACATTCCTACTCACAGCCTGGTATAAGTTATTTTTTGAGGGGGGGGCTAAGTAAAGTATCTTTGCATCTGCCTCATTAAATAATCGGTTTATGATTTCTCTCCTTTCCAAAAGGGATCTGAGCCCAGTCATGACATATGAAAAAAAAAAAAAAATTGGGATGCGAATTTAAAAATGACTTGGAAGGAAAGAAATAAGAAGTCATTTTGTTCACCATAAGGGCAAACATGTTGCTGTAATTGAGGATTAAATATGGCCCTGAGCTTCCTGACAGCCATATCAAAATTAGTGATGGCACACATTCCACAACTCTCCTTCAGAAAGAGGGCAAGCAGTCTCTCAAGGGTGATGGCATTTTGTTACACCACTGCATTTTAAAATTTATTTCTTATACGGTACCATTTAAAGAGGATATCTAGTAATAGAAGGAAGAATATTCTTTCCTGTAAATATTTGACAATAAAAATGGCTGTAGTAAGAAAATTTTCACAGCCTCTGTTAAAAACTAGAAACAGAGTTGTTCTAAAACTATTAAGGAAAATGAATTAATAATTTTAAAACTTCCCTAGAAATAAATCTCCAATCCAAGTGTTTTCACTGGAGAATTCTACCAAATGTTTACAGAAGAATTAACATGCACTCCACTTAATCTCTTACAGAAGATAGAAGAGGAGTGGAAGTTTCCTAATTAATGAATGAAGCTAGTATTCCACTAATATCAAAACTAGATAATGACTACAAATACAAACTAACAGAACACTATTCCTGATGAACATAGACTTAAAATTCCTTAAGCAAATATTAGCAAAAAGAATTCATAAGCATAAAACTATAAAACTTTTAGGAATAAAGAAACACAGAAAATCTTTGGAATCTAGAGTTAGGTAAACAGATCTTAGACTGGACACTAAAATCACAAACCATGAAAGGAAAAATTGATAAATTAGACTTCATCAAAGTTTAAAACTTTATTCTGTGAAAGATCCAATTAAAAGGATGAGAACAAAAGCTACAGAGTAGGGCTTCCCTGGTGGCGCAGCGGTTGAGAATCTGCCTGCCAATGCAGGGGACACGGGTTCGAGTCCTGGTCTGGGAAGATCCCACATGCTGCGGAGCAACTAGGCCCGTGAGCCACAATGACTGAGCCTGCGCGTCTGGAGCTTGTGCTCCGCAACAAGAGAGGCCACGACAGTGAGAGGCCCGCGCACCGCGATGAAGAGTGGCCCTTGCTTGCCGCAACTAGAGAAAGCCCTCGCACAGAAACGAACACCCAACACAGCCAAAAATAAATATAAATAAATAAAAAATTTAAAAAAAACAAGTAATGATTTAAAAAAAAAAAAAAAAGCTACAGAGTAGGGGAAAATATGTTTAAACCGTATATCTACTGAAGGACTAGTATCTAGAATGTATAAAGAACCATCAAAACTCAACAGTAAAATCAAGCAATTCAATTCAAAAAAGAGCAAAAGACATGAACAGACATTTACTGAACAGAATATACAGATGGCAAATAAGCACATGAAAAGATGTTCAATATCATTAGGCACTAGGAAAATAAAAATTAAAACCACAACAAGGTTCCACGCCACAGATCAGAATGGCTAAACTAAAAAGAGTGACAACGCTAAGTGCTGACAAGGATGCGGAGAACGTGGTCCCTCATGTGTTGCTGGTGGGGATTCAACATTGTGTGTCCGCTCCAGAAAGACTTTGACAGCTTCTAAAAAACAAAATAAACATATAGCTACCGTATGACAAGTATACAGTCTTGAGAATTTATTCCAGAGAACCTAATACTTAAGATTATTAAAAAGCTTGTATGCGAATGTTTATAGCAGCTTTAGATATATCTTCAAAAGGAGGTAACAACCTAGAGGTCTTCCACTAGTGATTGGTTAACCCGCAGTGCATCCGCACTGTGGGCATTACCCAGCAGCACACAGGAACCCCTGTGAACCTGCTGAGAACACTGCTCATTGGAAAATCCTAAAGGTTATATACTGTACAATCCCAGATATATAACAGTTTCAAAATGACAACATTATGGAGACGGAGAACAGATTAATGGTTGCCCGGGTGAGGAGGAACGAGGGCAGGTGTGAAGAGGGGCTGTAAGAGGACAACAGGATATAAAAGGCTATAAAAGGCCTTGTGGTGATGGAAATGTTCTGTGTCTTGACTGTGTCAATTCCAATATGTCATATGTGCTATTGTACCTTGGTTTTGCAAGATGATACCACTGAGCAAAATTAGATAAAGAATATTACATATTTCAACTGCATATGAATCTACGATTACCTCAAAATGATGAAGTTTCATTTAAAAATATTTTTCTCAATATATCCTTTAAATTCTGGTGGTATTAAACCCAAAATACCGTGTTAAAATATCTTGCAATTTTCACACGTAATTTACTCTCTCTCTCTCTATATATATATATTCATACATACATGAATATATATTCATTTAAAGATAAAGTTATTTGTTTTGTGTAATTATTGAATAATTTCACATTCAGGTCCAAAATGTACCAAAGCTTGTTATGTCTTGGTTTATTTTAAGAGATGACAGTAAAACTTAGCTTTATCTATTTATCAGAAGTTTTTGTTTGTTTTTTTGATTTGTTCTAATATAAGACAATTATGTAATTGCTTCTTGTTACAATTTTTGCACTGTTGCCTGGGATATTAGGAAAATGGCAAACTACATGTAACTTTTTAATGGAAGGTACTCATCCATATAGATCAAGATTTTTATGAGATTTTTGAGCTTCTAAAGAAAACATAGTTCACAGTAATGACTTCCAAATAGAAAGCCTTCTTTGAAATATGTATATGAATAAAATGATTGGAAATGGTGAACCAGGTGGCCGAGATGAAGCTCTGCAAATAGCAGCAACTTTACCTGCAGGAAAAAGTAAGTTCAGATGTGCTCTTTATATAACCAGTTATGTCACAATGCTAAATAAGACATCAAGATCAAAAGTCATTACAGTTATGGAGCTGAGGAATGTATATTTATAAAAGTCATCTCTACACAGGCATTTCTGGGATTGGATTGCTATTATTTTCATTTCATATAATGCAAATACAGTACGATTAATGTTTATTTAGGGATTTTTCTTGAAGTCTATTATTTGACTTTGCATTTCTGTGATGTGGCAGTATTATCAACTATCTTATTACAGCATATAAAATATGCTCATAGTCACATTGGAAAATGCATCTAATATGCTTTTAGAAATAATATATCATGCCCCAGCACAAAGTGGCCTCTTGTGATATTTTGTGCTCATCAGAAACCCTAAAACCTAGTCACCTGGAAGAATCCTAATCACTTCAGGTCACTAGGTGTTTGGTAATGGTTCATTCAGAATTGATACTCGGGTTATTGATTTTTTTATTGAGACCTTAAATTCTATGAGATTATACACAATCTGTAGCTTGTCTTTGTATTATCTGCTGCAAAGCACTTTTCTTCAGGCCATATGTGCCAGTGTAAATACTGGTTATCCCTTTTAAACTTCTCTATTCCTTCTTGGTATGTCTTACCCTCCAGATCTAAAAATGATTATTTCTCATTTACTCTTTTTATTGTTTTTAGATACAGAGATCTAGATAACTACAGTCATCTTGATTAAGATTAAACCAAGGCTAACCTTATCTTAGGCAGTCATTGTCTATATTTTATTGCTTGTTTCTCTTTTCATATCACCACACATCTTATTTACCTGAGTGTTGGTATCATTTATCTCTCTAAAATTTATTTGCATTTAACCATCATAGAAAGTCTCAGCTAGGACATTTTTTTGCTTCTCTATTCCATTTCTCCCCACACTACACAAATAGATGATTGGATTGGGTTTGGACACATTTTCTTAGATCTGGAAATATATGTGATTTGTGACGTGGCTTATAAAAAATTCTGACCAGTCAAAATCTGAAATAGGAGCTGCAGAACTTCTGCAGTTGTGGCAACAGCTAGGCTGGGGGTATAGTTTAGATTTTGAGGCCGGGGTGGCCATTCTGAGTCATGTGCAAGATAAATGACTAAAAACAACCACCGGAAACCAACGCTGCAGGGTAGAGAGAAAAGTTAGTTAGCAGGGTGAGTAGGAGGAGAAGAGCTTCACTGGAGTGAAGAAAGGAAGCTACAAATGTGAGCGTGCCCTGGGACTGGCAGTTCCTGGCCTTTTTCTCACCTTTGCTTATGCAGTTTTGCCTGGATTCTCATGAGGCTGGTATCCTACAAAATGCCCCTTTAAAACTGAATGATTTGAGAGGATTTCCTTTCCAGGAATCCCCAACAGTCTGATTATAATCAGTATGGAATCTAAATAAAATGTGTGTAGAATAGTAATATCTTTGGTAATTTTTAAAAGGCAACAATGCCAACTGAATTGGAACAAGGACACAGGTGCAAAGCTAGAGTAGCGACTACTTGCTTTAACCAGAAATTCCTACCTCTGCCGTTTCCCATATAGCCTCTCCTACGTGTCCAGACATTCCAGGGGCTTTTACCCTCCCTGAAACATTAGTGAAGGCTGAACCGGACAGAGCTGAGTGGTGCATCCTTCTGTGTAAAAAACAACAGGGAAAGAACGGTTACTTATGGTGATAGGAGAAAAGAAAAAAGAAGTTTCCTTAAACACAAAAAAGTATCTTTATGTCCGTAATTGTAGCGTATAATAAGGACAAGAGAGGAATGGAAAGTCCAAAAACATGGCAACAAGATGTGGGTATTTAGAAGACTGTCTGATACAAACAAAAGAGCCAAAAAATATTGCTATAACTATTACGTGAGTCTGAGTGGTATTAATATGGAAACTGTTATTTAATTTTCACTAACACTAAGTTATTGAGACATAGTGCCTAACTGTAAAATCTCTATTTCACAAGAGATAAAAAGGACCTGGAAAAAAAATTCCAGAGACAATATATTTAAATGGCTAATGACATGGTAACCAGGAATTGGACATATAGTATAAAAAGAGATATAGTTGGTACCTGGGGCTGGGGATGGTAGACGGGGGTATTTATTTCCTAGACTTACCCTTAAAGTACATGAAGAGTTATTATGGGATATTGCTGTTCTATATTTCTTTTGACAATATTACAGGAGGAAATGGGATTAAACCCATGTGATTGATGTTAGGTGTCAGAAAAACAGAAGAGATGAGGAAAGGTAGTTAGATCATTTCCATTATTGGCAATCGTGGGCTGAGTACATTCTCTGTAATTATTATACATATGACAACATTCAGTGACAGGAGTCTGCATAAATGAAATTTCAAGTCCCCTTTTGTGGCTCTATAACCTAATTGTCGTGAGGGTGTCTCCTTATCAAATGTGTCTACTAAATTAGGTCATGTAGAGTGAACTATCCTTCATGGTTCTAAACAGAAATTTCTGAATGAATCAAATATGTGGTGTCTCTTTTAAAGTCGGCCTATTTAGAGATGATAAATTGTATCTAAACCTGTTCCTGGATTAATCATTTCTAGTACCAACACTATCTCTTGTAGCCCTCCTGAAAAAAATAACTTTGGTTCAGATGTCAACACACATCATATCAAGAGGGTATGAAAAAGTGATTCACCTAAGGAGGTGGAGAATAGCATAGCAGGATTCCCCAGCTATTCTGAACACGGCTTCAGAGAGCCGGGAGACTGAATTTTGGGGAATTTTTTTCTGTGGGGCAGGGCTTTAGGGTATGAGATAGGGCTAGGATTCCCACTCCTGGGTAGGCAGGGGTATGCAGTGTTTGTTAGGAATGTCCCTCTCCAGGGTCCCCTGTAACTAGACCTGCCTTGTGCAATGCTGGGCTTGCACTTTTCTCAGAATACCCAGCCTGCTTATCCTTGCTCTTTCTTACGAGCGGTCATACAGTTCACTAAATATTTCCAAAGGTCTGCTTTCCACACTTAAAAGATCCTGTGAGAAACTACTGAGGAACCAACATTTTCATTTTTATTTAATTTTCAGTAATTTTTAAACTTGAATTTAAACAGCCAGATGTGGCTGGTGGCTATCTTACTGGAGATTGCAGCTCTAGGCTTCAGATGTTCCACCAATTCTGCGATGCCTGACAAGTGACTGCCTGCATGTTTGTAACCGCATCACAGAGGTGCTTTGCTACAGGAAGTCTGAGTAAAGTAACTTACATTTGATACTAGGTATTGTTGCCAGAAGAAATATTGTCAAAGCCTTCCAGAAGCCCGCTATTCATTGGATTCTGTGTCAGCTTTGGAAATACCTGAATCCAAAATGTCTTAGTGGGTTATTTTATGATGGTTGCATCCTAACTCATCATGAAAATATTGACTGAGATTTGTATGTTCAATTTCCTCTCAGATGCCTGGCTAATGAACCTTTTTTTTTTTTTTTTGTCTGAAAATTGCCACTACTGGCTCTAGGAAATTGTAACGATGTTGATTCTTCACACTTTATTGACAAGCTGATATTGAAACTACTCATCTCAGATGTTTCTTGTAATGAATGTTGACTAGTCTCTTCCCATTGCTAGCTTATTTGAAAGAATTAGTGGCAAATTTACAGATATTGTACTTTGCTTATCATATTTAAAGAGAAGCAGAAGGAGAAGAGGATAGTATTTGCATGTATCTTAATTATGGTGTAGGGAAATTGACTAGATATAGTTGTTTATTGCTGGCAAGTAATGCATTATGAGAAATAAATAAAATCTTTCCATTATCTAATGTGCTCTTTTTGATTTATCTAATACTATATTTCTTTCCTTTTATGTTTCTTGTCACATGTAATTGAGTCATGATAGATTACATTTGACATTTTGCTTCTGCTTGCCATGTTTTGCTGCTTTGGGTATAGAATAAAAAGTAGCCACTAGTACTTTGTTGCATGAAACTGTGTAAAACACCATTCTACTGACAAGCTCATTAGTCACTGTGTGAGGGAAAAGCTATATTTCCATATTTGACATGCAAAAGTAAATCAACGCTTTCCTAAGTGCCAGCCATGTTCCAGCTGTAAAAAGTAAGATACTGAAATCCATGCTGGAGACATTAGAATGTTCGCAGATGTGTACATAGTCACACAGAAAGACACACACACACACCATTACACAAAAGCGCTAAGCTGGGAAAAAATGATCATTTGCTACTTAGTATCTAAAACTTGTTTGAACTGTGAAAGTATTGACACAATTTTTAGGATTGTTCTACTAATTTTGTTAACAAAACTCAGGAATCCTAGGTAAAAATATTTTATGTTGAAGTTTCCTAAATAATCAATGAAACAAACCCAATAAACCAGAAAAAAATGTCTGACGTATATTTAAGTTTAAAGAATCTTTACCTGTTCATTTCTATTGTAATCATCAGATGGCATGCGTGGTATTTCTAGGTACTGCTTGTTAAATTGAGGAAATGAGCCCTCTGTTTAGGTCTGAAAATCTTTCTATGAGGATTCTGTGAGTGGCATGGGGCTCTTTCAACATCCTCCAGTATGGGAGGTAAGGCAAGAGAAGCAGGCTGCAGGAGCACATTATTTTCTCAGTTGAAACAGTTCATGCAAATAATTTGCTTCTTTCATCTATTTCTGGAACATCCTTTAGAAATGTACCTCATGGAGCGAAATATCTTTTTCCCCAAATCAAGGCAAGAGCCAAACAAAACAAAACTATTTAAGGTTAAAGAACATAATAAGCTTGGTAACATGTCTGTCCCAGAATCATGACTCAATGAGATGTCGCAGTAGCCCAGACGGTAGACTGTAGAAATAAGGATGGACCCTGATGGTAGTAAAGAATTCAAGATTCATCTCCCTGTATGAGATTTTTGGAAAGGAGAGTATTTTGTTTATGTCTTATACATTCAAACAATTGCATGTTTTAGATATGTATATATATATAATTAAAATGTTTATATATTTTAGGTTCTAGAATTGTCTATTATCAAAATTATTACAATTTTCATCTTCTAAAGAGACTGTTCTGTCAGTAATAATTAAATGTATACATAATGCACATTACATAAGGTATTGATTGTTTTAAAAGAAGGTAGATTTATTCCTTTTCGTCTGTCCTCTCATATCACACAAATACAAATTTGTTCCTCAAAATGTCTCTGAAACGATAGGTTATATTTTTATGGATTTAAAATATATTTACAATCATTACAAGTACATTAAATTTGAAATTTTACTGCTGTATAAAGTAGCTGCCTGGTGTATATCTTCCAAGGAGTGTAGGAGTTGGAGACTTGTTTTATGCTCCCGAAAAATGAACAAGGTTTTTGAAATCAGATAAAAATTTGAACATTATATCCTTCTTTAATTTGGTACGTAAACTTTCTGAAGTAACCAAATCTCTCTGAAACTCAGTAGATTTGTTCTTCAAATGGGGCTAATTATGCCATCTCTCAAACGCTTTATGAAGATTAAATGACAACAAAATCCCTGACTTAAACTTGGTATGTTAATGCCAATTGCTTCATTCCCCCCCCACAAATATTTCAGATATAAAAGAAAAAACTGAATTAATTGATAATCATGCTCAACCATGCTTTCTTTCATCTTTTATTTTTATATCTTATTTATCTCCTAATTCTTGTATTTCATCATTGCTGACTTAAATCATATGGAAACACTTTTAGGCTGATTAGAATATGAATGTACCCACAAAAGGACTCTATTGGTACAAACCAGGATAGACGAATAATACCGTCTTGGGGGATGAGAGTGGGTGATGGGCAGAAATAGAGACGAGAAGGTGGCCACACAAACTTCCATAAAGCAATGTGAGTTGCCAGCTACCAACTATATGTGCAAAAAGTAATAAATACTTAGGTATACAAGCATACCTTGTTTTATTGTGCTTTGCTTTACTGCACAGATACTGCATTTTTTACAAACTGAAGGTTTTTGGCAACCATGGGTTGAGCAAGTCTATTGGCGCCATTTTTCCAACAGCAGTTGCTCACTTTGTGTCTCTGTGTCACATTTTGGTAATTCTTACAATATTTCAAATTTTTTCATTATTATTATATTTGTTATGGTGATCTGTGTTCAGTGATCTTTAATGTTACTGCTGTGACTCACCGAAGTCTCAGATGATGGTTAGCATGTTTTAGAAACAAAGTATTTTTTAATTAAGACATGTACCTTGTTTTTTTTAAGACATAATCCTGTTGCACACTTAATAGACTACCATATAGTATAAACATAATTTTATATTCACTGGAAACCAAAAGAATTCATGTGGCTTGCCTTATTGTGTTATTCACTTTATTGTGGTGATCTGGAATTGAACCCACAATATATCCAAGTCATTCCTGTAAGTGACTGAATACCATATGCCATAAATGCGATTGCTGGCTCTTGATTCTGTAAATAGAGACTTGCCTTTTTCAATAAAGGTGTTGCATTAAATGGTTATTAACTTGAAAACATCTCCTATGTAGGTAGACAAATTATATGGCTGCATGGTGCATCTGACTTTATAAAAAATATAGTTATCATGATGATAATATTAAAAGAAAGACATTCCATTTGAATTTCAGTGATAAATGTTAATGCTTAGTTTTGTGTTAATCTCTATTTCATAGATTATTTGTTTCGGTCTTATGAGATTAACTTTTGTTAATGTAGTGTAATGTCTCTGAGTCATCCAAACTCTTGGTATCATCTCTTCCTTAACGCCTTGGTTCCCATTTCACATAAACCCAACACCTTCTTAGAGATACCTGCCAGTACTCTTCTGGAGCTGCGAGTCCTTGTATTTTTCTAGGAGGCTCCGATAAAGTCTTGCTCTGAACCCAAACCCTAAGGATTCTTTTAATCATTATAGAATCCTATTATCATCAGTCCTTGATATTCACACTGCTTGTGATAATTCTGTCCCAAAACGTAAACATAATCCTTTCACCACGTAATTTAACAAAGAACCAATAATGAATGCAAAGCTATTGTATGTCACAGATTTCCTAAATATTTGAGATTAATGGATGTTAATTATACCCTAAGAAAGAAAATAAATTTAAACCCTGATGGCAGTCATCACTGGTCCTAAGATCATTAGAATTTACCTATCATAGAGAATTTCTTACTGGCCATCTGTTTCCTTAAAATCCAGCCCACCACCATACACCCTCTCCTTTTAGAATTTTTTTTTTCATTTATTCTCCTTCAACTCAGAGGCCCAATTTCCTTCTCTAAAAATTCCTATTACTTTATCGGCAAAGAAATTTAGTTCTCTCTTATGTCAGTTTCTCCATTCAGTCTAAGTTGGGAAGGTATGCTTTTTTAAACAAAAAAAAGTCAATAAAGTTGTGTTCTTAAACAAATATGTAAATTTTCCACGAAGATAAGTTATAAAAATCCCAAATACTCACAAATGGAAAGTTTCCTTCTTGCTATCTGATCATTTTTAAAAGTTATCTAATATGTGAAAATTTTTATACTGACAGAGGGTTTTCATAAACATCAATCCAAATCCATGTGATCCTCATGGTAACCAAATGAGTCAGGCAGTGCATACATCGTGAGCTCCTGTTTACAGAGGGAGAAACCGAGGATTCAGGAGGCTTAAGCAACTTTCCCCAAGCTACGCAATGCCAACTGGCTTCCTTCATTCCTCTCTAAGTCTTTTTTTTTTCTTTTTTAACATCTTTATTGGAGTATAATTGCTTTACAATGGTGTGTTAGTTTCTGCTTTATAACAAAGTGAATCAGTTATACATATACATATATGTTTATGTCATTCCTGTCCAAGTCTTTTTATATTGCATCACTTAAGCACAAAAACGTTCATTCTTCTGATGGAATCTGTTAGGATTAGAGTCTGAGCTGCTTTTGGTTATGCCCCTTTTTATCTCATTAGAGATAACAGAGTGAACACATAAAGGTCAAGTTAAGAGGTGGTTTCGGTTGGAAAACCACCAATCTTAAATCCAGATTAGCTCTTGCCTTTCTCAAGTTTGGGAAAGTGAAACAAAGCTTCCTCCATTTTCGGCAAAGTTAATGTCATGTTAACCATGGATGCCTAAGAAATATGTGAGGATTTATTGTGGCAGTGCATTTTTGAAAGTGTCTAGCAATACCTGACATATTGTTAACATTCAATGAATTACGTCTCTTCCTTTTTGAGATCATGTGGATTTTGTCTTTTATTCTGTTAATATAATAATGTATTATACTGATTGCTTTTTGAGTGATCCACTATCCTTGAATTCTTTGGGTCAATCTCATTTTATCATGTATATAATACTTTTTATATATTGCTGGATATGGTTTGCTTATATTTTGGTGAAGATTTTTGTGTCTATCTTCACAGAGATATTCGTCCAGAGTTTTCTTGTGATGTGTTTGTCTGGTTTTGGAATCAGAGTAAAACTGGCCTCATAGAATGAGTTGAGAAGTATTCCCTCTCTGCTATATTTTAGAAGAATTTGTGAATAGTTGTATTAATTTTTCTTTAACCATTTGGTAGAATATACCAGTAAAGCTACATAGGCCTAGGCTTTTCTTTTTGGTAGCTTTTTTGATTATTAATAAAAAAATTAATTTTTAAAAGTCTATTCAGATTTTCTATTTCTTCTTGAGTCAGTTTCTGTAGCTTATGTTTTTCTGAGAATTTATTCGTTAGTGATCTAATATGTTCGAATACAATTGTTCATAGTATACTCATAATGATTTTTATTTCTGTGAGGTTCATAGTAGTGTCCCCTCTTTCAGTCTTGATTTTAGTAATTTGAGTCTTCTCCCTTTTTTTCTTGGTCAGTATAGCTAAAGCTTTGTCAATTTTGCAGGTCTTTTCAAAGAAAACTTTTTGTTGTTGTTGATTTCTCTATTATTTTTCCATTCTCTATTTCATCTCCTTCCTCCAGCCTTTTTATTCTTTCCCTCTGTTAACTTTAGGTTTAGTTTGTCCTTGGAAGCTTATGTTACTGATTTGAGACCTTTCTTCTTTTTTAATATAGATGTTTATAGCTATAACATTTCCTCTAATTACTACTTTAGCTACATTCCATAAGTTTGGTATGTTGTCTTTTTGTTTTCATTCATCTCAGAGTATTTTCTCTTTCTCTTCTCATTTCCCTTTTACTCCCACTAGGATGAGAACTCTTAATTATAATGAAATGGAATAGTAGTAGTAGTAGTAGTAGTAATTGTGGAAATAATATTGTCATTTATTAAGTGCCATATTTTGATTACTGTACTTTGTTCAAGATATAATGGATAAAAATATATAAGATAAACTTCAAATTCCATAGGCTAAATGTTCTATTATGTACCTAATCTCATTGCCTCCGAAGCCCCAACTTCTGCCCTTACAATATCAAATTCCTTTAACCTCTCAGTATTTGTTCCTTTGTGTGTGTCTTGTACACTGTGTGGAAAGCCTCCACTTAACAACCTATCCCCTGATTAATTTTTATTTTATTCTGTGTATCTTAATCACTACCTCCCAGAAGCAGTTCTTATATGGTTCCATGAAAAAAAAAATATTTTTCTTATTTACTTAATTATTAATACTTTTATTTGTTATAATTTTATTATGTATTAATTCATTATATATTTTATGTATCTACACACATACACATTTATAACTAATAATGTATCAAAACACATACACAACCCTGCACAATAAAATTTTTGTACATTTTCGTATATCTTATCATACTGACTTAATATTGACTCTTTCTTTCCCTAGATTTCATGTTTCCCTTTATCCCCAGTATAGTCCCTGGCCCTTAGAAGTCATTCAGTTAACGTCATGTATGAATGGATTAATGATAGAATAGCATCAATGAATGTTTAAATATTTCAACATTCTAGTAGATATGGATTAATTCTTTGATTCTTTGAAATGGAGGACTAGTATTAACTCTTCTTCAACTTCGCTGCCAGATAAAACTTTCCAAAGTAAAAATTCATGACCTCGTTATTTCTTTCCTACTCTCTGTGATTTTTATTCTTCACAATGATTTCTCTCAGGACTAGAAGGATTTAAACTGGATATGAATAATCAATCTCATTTCCTTATTGGGACCAGTGTTTGGGTTTTAACATTGCTATAGGTTTGTGGAAGCGGAGAAGCGGGATTGAATTTTAAATCAGCTCACCTGTAAATTCAGTAGAACTTGCTGTTTCAGGGTCTTCCCTGTGTTATGCTCTTTCTTTGTCTCTTAAAAAACTTCTTACATTCAAACAAGCAAACATTACACTTGTTTTGTAATTGCAGATATTCTAAATAGTTTTATTTAGGTATGTTTAAAATTAGTTCTAAATGAATGGTGTGCTGTTTGTTTTTATAATGAAAATATATCATCCAGACTTTATCTGGCTTAGCCTTTTCCCTTCTTGAAAGTACTTTGTTATGAATGGATGCCTTTTGGATTAAGTTCAGGACTGAGCTCTTTTCAGAAAATTACCTCCATTTTGGCTGACATCCAGGGGTATTGTCATACTGTAATGACATTGTTGTACATGGGCTACTCATATTTTTTCATGATCAACAATTCTGGCATCAATTTAAATGTCTTCAACAACATCCTGTTACCCTTATCTTACAGAAAGAGCATTTTTAGAGTATCCAAAACTTACTGTGCTTCTTCCTGTGTTCTCCCACTGAAGATTTAATAGTCTTATATATAAACCATATTTTTTCTATTATCAACTCAAGGTAGTAGGTTTTTTTCCTATTTTGTTTTTCATGTTTACATAATTTGTTCTTTGTGGCTGTAGTTTTAATGGCAGACCTTATCTATCACTCTCCGCATATGTGCATGGTACTCGAAGCCTGAAGCCACAGTTGCCACTAGCAACCCCAGCCTCTTTTTAATACTTTCACTGAGGAACCCATAAAGCACTCAGTGCCTTGATACCAATCATGTCCCCTATATTACACGATTCCATAAAGGACCCCTTCTCTAGTAGTTTACTGAAAATAGTTAGAAGAAAGAGAATATCACAGAAGGTCAAAGGCTTCCCAAATTTTAATTTACATAAAGGTTACCTGAGTGATTTTCTGGAAAAGTAGACACTGGGGGTCTGTCCCCAGAGATTTTTTTTTCTGAAATTCTGAGATGAGGAACAGTCATTTACATTTAAGTAGCTCACCAGATATTTCTGATAATGAGACGTGAGTTATTCCACTGTCTTATTCCAGTGACTTAAATTGCATTACATTTGTTGGCTCTCTGGTCTTGCCAGGGATCTTTCTTCCTGAACTCTCTGGTATCTTGCTTTTAAATCTGTATATACTCACCCATATAATTTGTTTTACGTTTTATTCATGAGCCAGTGTCACAGAACTATTTCAAAATTAGCTTTAAACCTTCCTTTTGTCACTTTTCTCCTGTCTGCTTGACTAACTGATGTCAAAGTTTATAGAGCTAGATTTGCCTACAACTCTAATGGGAGGGAAAATGGTTGTAAATTGCAACAGCCAAGCCAGTCCCTGAAAAATGGCTATAAATTGCACCAGCCAGAGACAGTCCCTGAATATCATGTTGTGACTGCCATTCTTGAGCAACTCATTTCCATCACTGGAAGTTTAGCAGACATGTAGGATACAGCTTTGGTGCTTAAATCATTTTTTGCATGTAAAAATAAAGTCTGCTACTGACATAAGACTGTTCTGGGTTAAAGTTGATAGGAGTGCCTTTCATCCTCAAAGAAAGTCTGAATGTTGAAATTTTCCCTATCCTTGTTCAGGTAGATGGCTCTCTACACTCAGATACTTAGGAAAGGCTCCCATTAAGAAATCCCACTGTGTAGTCATGCTCTCCTTTCAGCTGAGAAAAAAAAAGGGGGAGTGGTCCTCCAACTTTCCTTCTTTGGTGGACGGATATGGATATAAACTAATTTTTATCTTGGAAAGCATAGAAGACTCTAAGAAAACAGAATGCAAAACAGAAGATAATAGCAAAGGAGGCAAGCTAGAGTCAAGCCAATAACAATGAAGCTGAGTGGAGTAGCGGTGAGAATATAAGCCAAAATGGTACAGGTCAGGCAGCCTGGTATCCTGAAAAATGAGGGGCACAGTGTGTGTACTAACACCTGGGGAGCAGGTTCAGGATTGCATGGAATGTGCCTTCATCCCCAGGAGTGAGGTATGAAAGTTTTTCCAAAAGGTCAGGCAATGATTTTTGATCTACAGAGCACCACCTTCTCTCTCTCTGTTATTCGCGTCTTTAACTCTACCATTCTCCTTTCACCATATTTCAAATCAGTTAAAGCTCCTTCAATCTGAGGTAAACCTCACTTTCTTGGTCCTTAACTCTGTGTTGGTAGCAGTTAAAAGTGGAAATTCTTTCTTAAAAGCATTTAAGATAAAATGGCTAAAGATGGTAAAATTCTGAGGTCTATCAATTTCACTCCTGTCTCAATCCTGAATATAAGAATCCAATTAAAAATGAATTGTGGAAAAATTACTCAAGTGTAGATTAGAAAGAATAATTAATTTCTACTCACTATATGCTACTCAGAATACACCGTATATTCACAATATAGGTGGTAATAAGCAGAAACTTTGTAAATTTAGTAACTATTCTGTAGTGTATAAAGAAAGATATATGAAAAAGACATTTACTTTAACCAAATGTATTAGCATGCAAACTCTACACTCTCTTTCATGGAATTTATTAATCAAACAATGTGATACACCATATTAACAAACTGAAGGATAAAAACCATATGATCATCTCAAAAGATGCAGAAAAACCTTTTGACAAAATTCAACACCCATTTATGAAAAAAAGTCTCCAGAAAGTGGGCAGAGAGGGAACCTACTTCAACATAATCAAGGCCATATACGACAGACCCACAGCAAACATCATTCTCAATGGTGAAAAACTGAAAGCATTTCCTCTGAGATCAGGAAAAACACAAGGATGTCCACTCTCACCACTATTATTCAACATAGTTTTGGAAGTCCTAGCCATGCAATCAGAGAAGAAAAAGAAATAAAAGGAATACAAATTGGAAAAGAAGAAGTAAAACTGTCACTGTTTGCAGGCGACATGATACTATACATAGAGAATCCTAAAGATGCTACCAGAAAACTACTAGAGCTAATCAATGAATTTGGTAAAGTTGCAGGTTACAAAATTAATGCACAGAAATCTCTTGTATTCCTATACACTAATGATGAAAAATCTGGAAGAGAAATTAAGAAAACACTCCCATTTACCATTGCAACAAGAAGAATAAAATACCTAGGAATAAACCTACCTAGGGAGACAAAAGACCTGTATGCAGAAAACTATAAGACACTGATGAAAGAAATTAAAGATTATACCAACAGATGGAGAGATATACCATGTTCTTGGATTAGAAGTATCAATATTGTGAAAATGACTATACTACCCAAAGCAATCCACAGATTCAATGCAATCCCTATCAAATTACCAATGGCGTTTTTTACAGAACTAGAACAAAAACTCTTAAAATTTGTATGGGGACACAAAAGACCCCGAATAGCCAAAGCAGTCTTGAGGGAAAAAAGTGGAGCTGGAGGAATCAGACTCCCTGACTTCAGACTATACTACAAAGCTACAGTAATCAAGACAATATGGTACTGGCACAAAAACAGAAACATAGATCAATGGAACAAGATAGAAAACCCAGAGATAAACCCACGCACCTATGGTCAAGTAATCTATGACAAAGGTGGCAAGGATATACAATGGAGAAAAGACAGTCTCTTCAATAAGTGGTGCTGGGAAAACTGGGCAGCTACATGTAAAAGAATGAAATTAGAACACTCCCTAACACTATACACAAAAATAAACTCAAGATGGATTAGAGATCTAAATATAAGACTGGACACTATAAAACTCTTAGTGGAAAACATAGGAAGAACACTCTTTGACCTAAATCACAACAAAATCTTTTTTGATCCACCTCCTAGAGTAATGGAAATAAAAACAAAAATAAAGAAATGGGACCTAGTGAAACTTCACAGCTTTTGCACAGCAAAGAAAACCATAAACAAGACGAAAAGACAATGCTCAGAATGGGGGAAAATATTTGCAAATGAATCAACGGACAAAGGATTAATCTCCAAAATATATAAACAGCTCGTGCAGCTCAATATTAAAAAAAAACAAACCACCCAATCCAAAAATGGGCAGAAGACCTAAATAGACATTTCTCCAAAGAAGACATACAGATGGCCAAGAAGCACGTGAAAAGCTGCTCAACATCACTAATTATTAGAGAAATGCAAATGAAAACTACAATGAGGTATCACCTCACACCAGTTAGAATGAGCATCATCAGAAAATCTACAAACAACAAATGCTGGAGAGGGTGTGGAGAAAAGGGAACCCTCTTGCACTGTTGGTGGGAATGTAAATTGATACAGCCACTATGGAGAACGGTATGGAGGTTCCTTAAAAAACTAAAAATAGAATTACCATATGATCCAGCAATCCCACTGCTGGGCATATACCCAGAGAAAACCATAATTCAAAAAGACACATGCACCCCAATGTTCATTGCAGCACTATTTACAATAGCCAGGTCATGGAAGCAACCTAAATGCCCATCGACAGACGAATGGATAAAGAAGTTGTGGTACATATATACAATGGGATATTACTCAGCCATAAAAAGGAACGAAATTGGGTGATTTGTAGAGATGTGGATGGATCTAGAGTCTGTCATACAGAGTGAAGTAAGTCAGAAGGAGAAAAACAAATATCGAATATTAACGCAGACATGTGGAACCTAGAAAAATGGTATAGATGAACCGGTTTGCAGGGCAGAAATTGAGACACAGATGTAGAGAACAAACGTATGGACACCAAGGGGGGAAAACGCGGGGTGGAGGTGGTGGTGGTGTGATGTATTGGGCGATTGGGATTGACATGTATACACTGATGTGTATGAGATTGATGACTAATGAGAACCTGCTGTATAAAAAAATAAATAAAATTCAAAAAAAAACCCTTAATTTAATGATTACCTATATAATTATTTTTTAAATCCCATCCCCTTCCCCCCAAATTCTTAGATACCTTAGAATCATGGTGGGGGGGTACGTGTGTGTATTTTGTTATGCTATTACTTTATTCCCAGCAACCGACTAGAAACTAACACATGAGTTCCTCAATGAATAGCTCTTAATTGAATGACTCACTGAATGAATAAAGAACATTTCTTATCTAATTTGTTATGGTATTTCCCATCTGAGTTAATGCATATGCTTGTACAGGACATTTCATTTAAAGCCATTAGTATTTCCACCTAGGACAATTTTAATCCTGCCACTTATCTTAAACTTCATCTTTTTAGGAAAAAATAAATAAACTTTATAAAGTTGAGACAAATTGAGTAAGTAAAGTTGAAGCTTGTAAAGATATAAAATGGCAAGCCTGACTGTTCTTTTACACAGGACTTTAAGTAGTATGACAAATCATGTTTAATTTCTTAGTGAATACGTTTAGCAAAGTAAGAAACAAATTTCATCTTGTAATCCAGAAGCTCAGTGTCCAAATGCTGCGGCTGCTAGAAATAAGAGGATCTAGGAGTGGAACAGAAACAAGATTTGAAATGTGTTGAGTCAGAAAGTAGTTTACAAAAAAATTTTCCAACTATTAGACATGGAAATTGTCAGCAGAGTTCATTCTCATTAAGTCCTAATAAAAATGGAGCTGATTCCAATCAGAAAAGAAAAAACATAAAACTCAGGGAGAGGGTCTCCTACACTCGTCTCTGACAAACCGATTAATGAATATCACCTATTCAAACAGTAAGGAAGGTTAGACCCTATACAAGAAAACTTGAAATATCAGAAATCCTAACATAATTATGAAAAATTAAGGTTTTCTCTAATTTGAAAAATTCCAAACAATTATCTGAAACTTTTTCAGAATGTTTTAAAAATATAAATTAACAGAAAGAAAAATTAAATTTATACAAACAATGCAAGAGGAGAAAATGAATTTCTTTTTCTCCTTACCAAAAATATTTTATGATGTTGTCATATGAAAGACTGGTAGAAAATTATGCAACCAAAAATAAAAGGGAAAAAGTGTTATAGAGTTGCATCATTCAGTTAACTAATGAAAATATATACTATTTTTTGGGATATTGTGGTATTTTGGAATTTGTCAGTTTTGTAAAATTTTTAATCTGTTGTAATTTTTCCTCATTCTAAAGAAATAGAATTTCATTAGAAATTTCCACACCTACTTTTTCCATATGTAATTTGAGTTACTATTCTTAAAGATTGCCTCTAAATTTTGTGAGCTTCAGGTCCCAAAATACCTATAGACATCTCAGGCTAGCAGGATTATAGACTGTCAATTGCACATACATGGAGATTAGTCACTAGCAGCTGAGCATGTAGAATTTTAGTAGTCCTGTCAGACTAATACAGTTGGAACCATATCATAAGAATAGTTGAAAAGTCAAAGAAAAAATTTTAGAGGACTGAATGTTTATATTCCCCCCAAATTTATATGTTGAAATTCTGACCCCAAAGGTGATAGAATTAGGAGGTGGGATCTTTGCAGGGTGATTAGGTCAGGAGAGTGGAGCTCTCATGAATGGGATTAATGACTTTATAAAAGAGACCCCAGAGTGTACCCTCACCCCTACTATGACGTGAGGTTTCAAAGAAAGCCATTTTGAGGAAGCTGGCCCTCCCCAAACGTCGAATCTGCTGGCACCTAATCTTGGGAGCGCCAGCCTTCTTTGTTGGTTGCTGTCCTGGTTTTCCTCCTATGTAGACGTGTGTGTAGGTCCAACCTCCTCTAAACAGACACTACATGTTGGAGTTTCTGGAGGCTCTGAACCAGACCCTCCTGGCATGACTGTATCTCTCTGCCCATTCTCACAGCTGTGATTACCACCCAAGCATGAAGGACTCCAATATTCATGTCTCTCGGAAAGAACTTTTCACTGTGCTGCACTTGCCTGCTTGACATTTTTTACAAAGTCAAACTCAGCTCCTAATCTTTACTAATATCTACCCAAATATAGCTTGTTCATTTCTAAGAATGTAATTAGCTTCAATCCAGAAAATTAACCTGTGAAATCTTTGTAAGTCAGAAATTCAAGTGTCTCTTTTGGTGCCTCTCTCTCCTTTATAGTCTCATACCCAATCCATGAACAGGTTTTAGCCATACTTTTTCCTAAATATACCCTAATCCTGTCTATTTCTTTCCATATGTATTGTTACTTTTCAAGTCTAATCTTCAATCATCTCCATATTCACTACCCACCACCCTAACTTTTTTTTCTATGTTAGAGCCGGAGTGGGTATTTTGAAATATAAATCTAATTGAATTGCTTCTTTTTAACATTTTAAAGTTTTCCATTGCTCTTAGAATGAAAACCAAAATACTCAACCTATCCAGAAATGTCATGTAAAGTCTAATTTGTGCTTAAATCTGCAGTTAGCTCTTGTACCATACCCATCCCTAAATTGTGTGTTGAAGCCACACGACTTACATTCAGTGTCTCAGAATTACTTTGCTCCTGTCATGAGGCCTTACACATTGTTACTTCAGTCCAGAATGTTCTTCCTTCTTTGTTTAGTGAACTCCTACAGATGTGTCAGCTTTCAGCTCAAGCCTGATTTCATTAGTGACATCTTATTATATGATTATGATTTTATAGATAAAGATATAGGTACATAGATATATAATTATCTAGTTGTTTATATGCATACAGTTTTATATCTTTATAGGAATAGATCACATTTAAATATAGACTTAGATTTATAGAAAAATAGAAATAGATTGATGGATACATGTATAGATATATTGTTTTATACCTTTACAAGAATAGGTAGGACTAAAATTATGATCACCGTCCTTAAGAAATCACCCATTCCAAAAATACAAAGTATTGAAACAGAGAATGAGCAGAATCTTCACATCATTTTTAGAAAGATATAATAGCCTCTCCTCTGGCTAGGATGCTCAGCTCATGTGCCCTCCAGAGATTAAGTTGTCCAGTTATCACTGAGCAGGGGCCCAGGACCATTCAGTTGCTGAACTGTTTCAAGTAGATATTGTTTGGACATTGCATTTGATAGGGGATAATGCAATGCCTCTCATTTTTCTTTCTTTCTTTGTGGTGTCCTTAAAACTCGTGATACACTGTAATTGAAAGACCCCAAACTGGAAAAGTTGGAAGTTTTTTCTCAAGTTTTCAGACCTACTAAAACAATTCAGACTATAATAATATTTATATTAAAAAACAGTGTGATCCAGCGTTAACAACACCAGTACGCTTGGCAACACATTCCCCACAAGCAGAATTTATTGGTTGAGACTATGGTTGTCTTTTCAGTCTTCAATGTAAATTGCAAAATTGCTTTCCAGAAAGGGTGTAGTAATGCACATTTATACCAGAAGTGACTAGTAGTGTTGCTTCCAATACCCTTGCCAACGTCACTTATTATTCTTACCAATTGAAATTTGACATTTGGATTATTATGAATGTTATTATCAATTTCTTTGATCAATACTAAGTTAAATATTTTTTGCACCTGCTTATAAGCTATTTGTGTTAGTTCTATTTGTGAACTCCCTATTTAGGCTTTTTATCTATTGTTTTCTGTTGCTTACACACCTGGGTTCATTTTGTTAGAGAGAATGTGTTTATGTAATTGTCAAAGAGTCACATCTGTGCGAACCCTAGTAAGGACACCACCTTGGCATGCACCTTGAAAGGAACACCTTAACCTGTCTCTTCCCTTTTTTTTCTGAACTCACATTTTGCCACTATCAACCTCAACCACTTTTCGCCAAGATACCAGCCTCATTTCCATTCCTCTTTCCGTTGATATTTATATAGGTGTGTTCTTAGCCACCCAGTCACGCCTTGTCACATCACTTCCATCACTTCCTTAGCCTCTAATTTTTAAATTTGTTTTTCAGCATATTATCTGTTTCCTGCATTAATTTGTAAACCCCAAAATTCATAGGGCTTTTCTATCCTGACTGTGTACCCAATCTCTAGAGCACATGTGCTTAACAATACTTGCTTTATAAATGCATTAATAAATGTTCACAAGTTTTAGACCATCAGTGAAAAAGCAGGGGTTTTTTTTTTTTCCCCATATATTTAAAGTCTTTTTGGAATGCCTACTGACTACATGGGTCTAGGTTTATTCACTTAAAGTGAGCACATTTATGTTTATTTTTATTTCCTAAATTTTTATTGCTTTTCTGAATGTAATTTGTTTCATTTTGGGGGAAGGGGGTGAGTATTTAATATGAGGATAGGGCAAAACTAGCCATTTGATCTCGAGTAAATGGTTTAATCATCTTAACCCTCAGTTTCCTCTCAACTTAGGAGTTTAATAATAATCCCCACCTCATGTTTTGTGCATGTATGAGAATTAGATAATATACATAATGTTCTTTGTCTGTTGTTGACTTTCTTTTCTATACATTCTATCCCTTTTGAGTGGATGAGACATATTTTGGGTGCAGCAGGAGATCAGCAGAATTTACCAAGCTTCTAGCAATCCAAGTCAAATCCCGTAAGTCACTGCACCAAGAGAAGGACATCTGCTGTCTGCAAGTCCTCAATTTCTCTTCCGTAAAGCAACAGCCCCCCCCACCCATGAAATAGGGAAGCCTGTGTAGATTTACGTAAGATTAATTTATTTACACTGTTTCTTACCAACTTAAAGATGAACACAGTAATTCTGCAGCACCAGAGAATTTTCCAAGTTCTTTTTCACATTTACATTGCAGAGCTTCTGCTTATTTATGTTTTTCCTCACTGCACAAACCCCTCTTTAATTTCACCAGAGGGTTTAGCCATTCTTCTGGAAGGCACATATGGCACGCAAAACCTACACAAAAATCTCCCTTATGGGGTAAAACTCAAAACACATCATCTATTAGTACTTGATAGCATTAGAAATATCAAGCCACTTCTATTTATTGCATATAAATAGAATCTAACATACCATGCACATCCTTGTATACATTTCTAAGACCTTCAGGCAACGTGAAATTTGATTTAATAGACTAAAAGGCAGAATAGGTCAGCAGAACTAGCCTGACCAATGAGAATACCAGTTTTGTTAAACTATTCAAGAAACAGCTAAGTAAAGTAATATTTCATGGAAGGGGGCAGTTATACACATAAGCAGCATGAACAAGATGTTAGCATGTTGTTTTCAAATTTTCTAAATTTGACAAATGCTTCTTATAGTGAATTCATCATAAATCTATTCTTGTAAATTTAGCAGTTTATAAAGAGAATTTTTAATAAGCAAGAAATACCTTTAAGCTGTTGTTTATACTAATTGAGAAAATTGGCTGCAAGGCCACACATAAGACCTGTTTTTCATGTAATGCATGAAAAGATTTTACCTACATAGTTCATCTTTTTTTTTCTGAATTTTTGAATTTTATTTTATTTATTTTTTATACAGTACATAGTTCATCTTTGAAAAATGAGTTTAGACATCTTCCTCTTCCCCCGCAATTAGCATATTTAAAAATACAGACAAAATCTATTCCGTGTATGACTAGTGCATTTCACAACCTAGCCATTCTGTTCCTTTGAACTTTGATTTACTGAATTAAGAATATATTTTTTTCTAAATATTTTTAGTTATTCATTTGATATCACGGAGAGTGGGTCAACTGATAGTCTTCCACGGGGTTTGATTGTTGAAGCCAATGTAAACCTGTTCTAAGAGGAAAACTAATGGATAATATAACATTTAATTCAGAAGATTCCCTGACACTATGACATATTGATTTTTTTGTTCTAAAGTGTATTTAAATGCAACCAGAATTAGAATTATGTTCATTTTGGACTTCCCTGGCGGTCCAGTGGTTAAGAATCCACCTGCCAATGTAGGGGACACGGGTTCGAGCCCTGGTCCGGGAAGATCCCACATGCCGCGGAGCACCTAAGCCCGTGTGCCACAACTACTGGGCCTGTGCTCTAGAGCCCTCGAGCCACAACTACTGAGCCCACGTGCCACAACTACTGAGCCCGCACGCCTAGAGCCCGTGCTCCACAACAAGAGAAAGCACCGCAATGAGAAGCCCACGCGCAGCAACGCAGAGGAGCCCCTGCTCGCCGCAAGTAGAGAAAGCCCGCGCGCAGCAACGAAGACCCAATGCAGCCAAAAATAAATTAATTAAATAAAAAAAAAAGAATTATGTTCAGTTTGAAACGTGTACCTGATAAGCTTTGACAGAACTATATCAGTTTGCACCAACATTATTTTCTACATGAAAAAAAAGGGAAAATAAATATACTCCAACATCGTTATTCTCTTTCTCCTATAACTTCATGCTATGAATGACTTCAATCTTACTCTGCTTCTCTGTATTTGCTCACTAGCAGTTAGGGATTCTTTGATCTTCAAGGCTGCTATTGTGTAATTGATCAAAGGTTTTGAACCTGAAGGTAGATAATAAGAGATTGGTTTCTGAAATATCAGTTCATCCACTCTAACTTTGACCAAATAAATTTCTGGGCAGATTATTAAGTTCATAAAAAAAAAAAAAAAACCCTTTTTTCTCAATTAAATATGTTTTGAAAACAAAAACGCAGTTTAATTGCCAATTACAAATGACAGGCACATATACTTGGATTTCTTAAAATGCATTATTTAATGGACTTTTCTGGCAATATTCAAATAATTAATTATGTTTCTTTTATTATTAAAATTAATAACAATGCCAAAAATGTCATAGTAACTCTCATCTACTGGTCTGAAAATTAAATCGTGCTTGTTGAATTTTAAAGAGTTTGGGCGTTATGAATAATGCATAATATTTCTTGCCAGAACAGTTCTAACACAGGTCATTCCAAAACCTTGGAAATTCAATGTTAGCCTTCACTCTGTGCAAGCAGACAGTGTAGCTATGAAAAAAAAAAGTGAACTTGCAAAGCAAATGTCATTCTAACCTCAAAATACTCTTAGTGTGTTTGAAGATCCAGCAGTGTAACTGACCAGTGGTAGAAATGATACATTGCTCATGCCACTACCAAGGAAACATTGATTTCATTGCCTCAACCAAGCTGAACTAAGCTGTAGTGAAAGCTGTTACTGAAGCCACTATACTGAAGTCTTAAAAACCTCATTGTCCTGGAGTTCGGTCTAATGGTAGCATTAAGGACAGAAACAGAATTTCCTTATGTTTCCCCTAATTCCTTCTGTTTCTCATTCATTTCCTTACATATCATACTTCCAACTGCTCTCTTACTTTTTCAGTACAATTTTGAAGATGAATTCAGTGTTGCTGAAGTGTGAAAACCTATCCATAAGCTTCAGCAGCATTTAGTACATTGGAGAAAATCTCTCTGATTTTTCTATTTGTAGAGATATCAAAGTAACATGGAGTAAGTGCTACTATATTATGGGAAATACGTTGGTATAGAAACCACAAGAATTCTT
The DNA here is from genome assembly GCF_965194805.1 of Balaenoptera borealis. Taxonomy (NCBI): domain Eukaryota; kingdom Metazoa; phylum Chordata; class Mammalia; order Artiodactyla; family Balaenopteridae; genus Balaenoptera; species Balaenoptera borealis. Next base: position 34,503,333 of record NC_138880.1, on the reverse strand, counting down.
CTCTAAAATAAAATTGAATTTTCTCAAAGTGTTATTGTTCCCAGTGAAGCTTCTCAAGATATTTTTTCTGTACATGTTCTAATAAACCAGTTTATTTTTAGAGTCACAGTGATCAAGACGAGAATAAACACCAAGTATGTTATGTTATCTTTAGAATGCAAAATGATAAAAGCTCATATTCCATCGAGGCTTTTAAAGCATAAATAAGTAGTAGAATGTAAGGTGGGGAGATCTTCGGCTCCATTTACTAGCAAAATTTTTGAATACACATTATTGAGCTCCTGTTTCCTCTGTGGTTCTCCCTCTGTTTTTTAAAGCAATTCATTCCATTATTTTCACTTTTCCATAACTTGTTTCTTTTCCCGTGATAATAGATTTTAGTAATTTTACATAGCATGTCTTTTACCATAAAGAATGTATCTATGCAAGGTTAGAAGTATTGTCACAGTCCTAATAAAAAACTGAGTTATTATCTTGAATGCCATTTGATCCATTTGCAGGCGTTCAGAACAATTTAGACTTCACTCATTTAGTCTTCTCATGCAGGGCTGACACCATATTATTATCCAACATAGAGATCTTTTACAAATCCAAAAATAAGTCCTGACTTGGTGTGTAACTGACTTGCACCACATATTTTCAAAAACTGTACAGTAATTACACTCAGATGGCTGACACACACTACGTAGTAGCTTTCTGAAAATGAATACCAGTTTAATGGACATTTTATTTCTATGTTTTCAATTTTATTCTATTTCTTGCTATTAGTTCAGCATGGCTATAGTGCTAGAAAGAAAATCTCTTTCTCTTTCTCTTCTCTAAGTTTGGAAGGAAAATTAACCTTTCCAGTAGTGTATTTTCTAACTTTCTATAACTTCCCAACTTTAACAACAATTAATATAAATATTTATATTATAATGGTAACATTTTAATTTTGTTGTAATTTGCCTTTAGACAAAATGTGAACAGAATACAGAAGCCACAAAATACTGCTGAGGTAATAATACACATAAATATACGCCCTCCCCCCAATACACGTACACTGGCATAATATTACATGCCATGCAGTAAGAAAAATAGTATCTGAAAATGTTAAATATAGGGCTGAGTTTTATTGTACAGGTGGCATTCCTGATTTTTTTTCAAAAGACATTTAAAAGCCATTCTTTAAAGATAAATACATCTTAATTATAAATTATAATATTTTTATCATAACCATGTGAAAGACTATTTATTTAAGGTTTTTTATTCTTATAACATCCAGATGTCATTTAGAAATCCATTGATTAAAAAATAAGCACAGGGCTTCCCTGGTGGCGCAGTGGTTGAGAATCTGCCTGCCAATGCAGGGGACACGGGTTCGAGCCCTGGTCTGGGAAGATCCCACATGCCACGGAGCAACTGGGCCCGTGAGCCACAATTACTGAGCCTGCGCGTCTGGAGCCTGTGCTCCGCAACAAGAGAGGCCGCGATGGTGAGAGGCCCGCGCACCGTGATGAAGAGTGGTCCCCACTTGCCGCAACTAGAGAAAGCCCTCGCACAGAAACGAAGACTCAACACAGTCATAAATAAATAAATAAAAGAACGTGAATTTCTAAAAAAAAAATAAATAAATAAATAAATAAGCACATATTACTTTTAAAATGGGAAAATTAATAGACATTTTTAAACAAGACAATAAATGAATGGATTCATCCTTCACGGGTTACGTATATCAACTGACAAAACTCTTAGAGCGCCATTATTCTTGATATGTGAGGTTGGTGCAGATTTGAGGTAAAGCACCACTCCTTCATCCTTTCTATTCAGCGCTTCTCTCCTTGGGAGTTTGGGAGAAGAAAGGGTCCGTTCTGGTCTGTTGTCTTTCACGTTTCAGTCTTACTTGAGGGAATGGTGTGTGTATATCTCTAATTTGCCTGCACAACACACTCTTACGTTAAATGCCTTGTATCTCTGTGTTCCCACAATCTCAGGACCATACCCTTTGTTTGTTTGTTTGTTTGTTTCAATGTGTGATGCTCAGACTAATCTCACACATGGGGCTGCGCATTGAAAGGCGACTAAATTGTTCTGTTAAAGTCCTAGTTCCCGAATATAGATTTTCATCCTTTTGGCCTATACTATCTGAGCATCCATTACTCATTCATTCACACAACAAACATTCTTTTTTTTTTTAACGTTTTTTTATTGTGGTAAAAGCCATGTAATATAAAATATACTATTTTAACTGTATTTAACTGTACGAAAAGACAACCCTCAGAATTCGAGAAAATATTTTCCAACGAAGCAATTGACAAGGGATTAGTCTCCAAAATATACAAATAGCTCATGCAGCTCAATATCAAAAAAACAAACAACCCAATCAAAAAAAAATGGGCGGAAGACCTAAATAGACTTTTCTCCAAAGAAGACATACAGGTGACCAAGAGACACATGAAAAGATGCTCAACATCACTACATTAGAGAAATGCAAATCAAAACTACAGTGAGGTACCACCTCACACTGGTCAGAATGGGCATCATCAAAAAATCTACAAACAAGAAATGCTGGAGAGGATGTGGAGAAAAGGGAACCCTCTTGCACTGTTGGTGGGAATGTAAATTGTTACAGCCACTATGGAGAACAGTATGGAGGTTCCTTACAAAACTAAAAATAGAATTACCATATGACCCAGCAGTCCCACTCCTGGGCATATAACCGGAGAAAACCATAATTCCAAAAGATATGTGCCCCAGTGTTCATTGCAACACTATTTACAATAGCCAGGACATGGAAGCAACCTAAATGCTCATCAACAGAGGAATGGATAAAGAAGATGTGGCACATATATACAGTGGAGTATTACAACAAACATTCTTGAGCACAGTATGTGCCAGGCACGGAGGATACAAAGTCAAATAGAACATCGGACCTACCCTGGGAACTCACAGACTAGTGTGAAATAAAAATAATAAATCAGTGGTTGCATTTCTGTGTGATAGGTGTTAGGTCATTATACTTGTGGTAACTGAGAGAAGGGGCGTCTGGCTTCTTTTCCTTTTTGACATAGTTATTAAAGCTCCTTTGTAAAAATATCAAAGAACCCCTAGTACAGGTAACGTATTAAACTCCTGTCAACTCATAACAGTTATTCTCAAGTTTGTTTAACAGGTCCTCTGGGGACACCATACAGAGGAGCGTTGATAGAGAACAGGAAGGTGAAAATGTTACGGGCCCTGGGTAAGGGGGCTGGGGGAGAATTGTCCAGGGAAAGGGTATATCAAAGATATCCTGAAAGATATCCTGAGCATAGGAAGACTGCAAAAGCATACTGGAAATATTTGGAAGTCCACTTGGTTACTTTGGCTCTTGCTCTCATGTAAAGCTTGCATGGGAGCGTTTACTATTGAAGAGCAAGGAGTACAAACCTTGCCTGTGCCCACAGCAGAAGCGCTGCTTACACACTGCAGTCAGATTTCTTGTCCGTGACCTTTTCTAGAAGTTATATTAGGGACTTTTTTAGATCAGCGTGCAGCTAGTGGCTCATCAGTCTGTGGGGTGGGCTAAGGTGATATTAAAGCAGGTAGGTCACCTGCCATGTTCTATCAAAAGAAAGGAGCCCATTGCATCATCAATATTTCTCATGCAATAAAGCAATTCTTGTAGCTGGTACCACTAGAGAGTCTAAAGCATCTAAAGAACCTGGATGCAGAAGCTGGGAGAAGGCTTTAAATATCTAGCCCTAGTGATATTAACAAAGAAAAGGGTTGATGCAAACATTGCATTGAGAATTCTCTTCAGTCCATAGTTGGAAGCACGTAAATTACACGGCCTTCTGATGTGTGAATGGTAAATTCAGAGTGGACACATTTCGTGACGTGCGACAACTGTAACTTTCAAGGCCATAAAGGAACCCTATGAACAGAATCTTGACAATTTTCTAGCATAGAGAAAGGACACATAAACAGCCACCAATAAAAGAAAACTGAAACTCTTTATTTAATAAGTAAATATACAACAGCCCTTCTGGTTTACCTTTAAAAGATAGACTTGGTTGGTTAATCAGGCCAAATATATTTTCTGAATGCGGCTAAAATGAGCTTTGGCAAAGCTCCAAAGAGACTTCATTTTCTATGGAAGTGGTGCCCAAAAAAGAAAGCTTTAGAAGCTAATTAAAGAACCAAAAGGAGAGTCCTTCACATCGTCCACTCTGCAGATTCTCAGAAATTCTAATCCTTCAAGCAGGCCATGACCAGCATGGTCTCAGGCCATGAACAGCTTTAAACACCAGAACAAAAAATGGACACAGAAGCACAATGGACCGGAAGTGTGTACCAAGGAGGAATTAGTGGTCGGTGTTTTTGGCAAAGACCTTCATCTACAAGTGTGCATTCCTTTCCTTGAGACTCATGTTTTTTCAATAGTTTTTAAATCTAAATTTAAATGGTGCAGAAAACAACCATGTAAAAGAAATGCACGGAAACTAATCCTAGTGTCTAAAGCTATTGCCAGCTTTTTGTTTGTTTGATTGGTTGGCTGAACATTGATCTGATATATTTGACATTTGATTTTACTCAAAAATTCATTTGCATGTGAATTTTGAATGGTAGCCATAATGATAATCAAGTCTGCTATTTATTGCTTGCCAAGCACGCACACAGCACTGTACAAAACGTGATTACATTTCATTCTTCACAACATCCTACAAAGTGTTATTATCCTCATTTAACATTAGAGAAAACTGAGGTTATAGGAAGTTTTAAAATATACTACAGTTAGACTGCTGGCAAGGACAGAATCGCAAACAAGTCTGTCAAATTCTGAAGTCTAGACTCTTCAGACTGTATCATCCTGTCTTTGTGGCAGAGAATGTGCTTAATGTTTTTATGCATGCAGTTGCCTTGAGTACTTGATAAACTCTGTGAAGTAGACACTAATATGTCCATGAAACAGAGGTAAATAGAAGTTTTGCAAAATGCCACAACACACCCTGCTACTTAACAGCACAAATTGTATTGGAAGTCAAGTTGGTGTTATTCCAAAGTCCATACTCAATTTAATACCCTGTGTATCTCTCAAAAATAAATATTAAACTGAGATAAGCTATTCTTGTGAGTTTTTCAGACATGACAAACTTGAATTGAAGAATAATACATTATCTGGTTAGGTGTTCCTTTTCCTTTTTTTTTTTTTTTACCTCTGGAAGACTTATCTGTGTCTATTTCTGAAGAGACAGAACAAGTATTTTATTCTGCCCATATTCCCCATCCCTGGTTTACTTGAACTTTGCATTTGGAAGTCTTCTCTCTATGTAACAGCCGTATCATGTCACAATCCTGTCCCTCCAGTTAGGGCACAGTGACTGATACTTCTGTAGACACCAGTCAGCCTCTTTCTCTAGCCGCTTCTGTTATCACCCAATGGGCCCTTGAATAAAGTGGCCGTGGGAGCAGTGATCCACGTCACGCATGAGCTCAGCAACATGGACTTCCACTCACCGAGGCTGACCTGACTAAGGCTGCTGGCTGCTGAGTGACAAATCTGCCAGCAGCAGAAGTCAACATTGAGTCCTTGATACGGCACCATTCCTTGTGGGTGATTAGTCAGCTTGCTGGTGGCAGGTTGATTACATTGGACCACTTCCGTTATGGGAGGGGCAGTGTGTTTGTTCTCTTTGAAATAAACACTTACTCTGGATATAGATTTGACTACCCTGTGCACAGTGCTTCTGCCAAACTAGCATCCATGGATTTAGAGAATGCCTTCTCCGTCACTGTGGTATTCACACAGCACTGACCCTGCTCAGGGAATTCACTTCACAGCAGATGAAGTGCAGCACTGGGCCGTGCTTATGGGATTTACTGGTCTTACCAGGTTCCTGGCCATCCTGAAGCAACTCCTTTGACGGAACAGTGGAATAGCCCTGTAAAGACCCAGCTATAGTGCCAGCTAGGTGGCAGTACCTTGCCGGCCTGGGCAAGGTTCTCCAGAAGACTGTGCACGTTCTAAATTAGCATCTAATAGTTGGTACTCTCCCTCTCATAACCAGGATTCATGGGGCTGCGAATCAAGGAGTGGAAATGGGAGTGACACCACTTACTATGACTCTCTAGAGGTCATAGTTCCAACAAGAGGAACGGGTTCACCAGGAAAAAGGCATAATATTTACAGGTGGATGGTAGCAGCTGTGCTTGCTAGTGAGGGGGGAAATATGTTTGTTTTGTTGATCCTTGAAATACAAAGACTCTTTTCATAGGCAAATTAAGAAACTGAAGGCCAATATACCACCCGATACGCATCGTTTGCTTTGAATTTTCAACAAGAGATAATGAATTTGTATTAGTCGGAGTTCTCCAGAAAAATTGAAATAGAATGTACTCATATATATGTGTGTGTGTGTGTGTGTGTGTGTATACACACATATACACCTACTATAACATCTGTATAACATGTATAACAGTTATATAATATATATAAAACACATGTACAATAAAAAGATATATAACATCTATATTTTTTATACACACACACACACAGAGACAGAGAGACAGAGACAGAGATTAAAGAATTGGCTCACGTGATTATGTGGGCTGGCAAGTCTGAAATTTGCAGGGCAGGCTAACAGGCTAAAATTCCAGAAGGAGTGTTACAGTCTTGAGTCTGAAGGCAGTCTGTAGGCAGAGTTCTTTCCTCTTTGGGAAACTTCAGTCTTTGTTCTTTGGACTTTCAACTAACTGGATGAGACCTCCCCATATTATGGAAAATAATGTGCTTTACTCAAATTCTGTTGATTTAAATGTTAATCACAGCAACTTCTAGACTGGCATTTGACCAAAGAACTGGACACCAAAGCCCAACCAAGTTGACACATATCATTAACCATCACAGCACAATGTATTTTATATCCCTTTAAAAGATGTGAACACTGAGACTCAAATCAGTCAAACAGCTGTTCCAAAATCATATGATTTATAAATGAATCAGGATTCAAATCGCTTTCTGTCTGATTAAAATCCTATAATTCCACCCCAAATGGGCTATGGTTTCTTTATGTTGACTGCTCTTATATAAATATCTTAAATGATAAATTTGTCAACATTTTAATAACTATGGAACACTTAACTCTGCTTTGTGCCATCACAGTATCAGGATCCTTACCTCCCTAGCAGACACCATTCATGTCTCCCTGATGAAGGCTGATATTAATATCAAATGTCATAATGTATAGATGGATAATGAACGCGAACATACTTGATAAAGGGTTAATATCCAAAATATATAATGAGCTTCTACAACTCAAAAGCAAAAAATAACCAGGTTAAAAAATGGACAAATGAACTGAATAGATATTTCTCCAAAGAAGAAATTGTTGGGAATGTAAATTACTTCAACCACTGTGGAAAACAGTTGGGTGGTTCCTCAAGAAATTAAAAATAGAACTACCATATGATTCAGGATTCCTACTTTTGGGCACATATCTAAAAGAATTCCTATCACGATCGCAGAGAGATATCTGTACTCCCATGTTTATTGTTTGTTGTAGCATTATTCACAATAGCCAAAGTATGAAAAAAAAAAACTTTCTTTGTCAATGGATGAATGGATGAAGAAAATGTCATGTGTGTGTGTGTATATATACATATAAAATGAATGCATCATATATGTACAGCTATCTGGATGTCATTCATACCTCAATAAAGTGGTTTACAAACAAACAAAAATAGCTGTGGGTTGGGAGGTAGAGAGTGGATAAGTGAATGAGCTGTATGGACCATAGTAGACTCAAGGAAGTTGGAAAATAAAAAGTGGTAGTGCTTTGGTTTAACATTTTTGAAAGGAAAATGTTTCTTTTATTCCCTGTGTCATTTTTTTTTCTATTTCAGCAGCACAAGATATTATACATGAAAATATTAAGAATTAGATGTTCAGATACGTTTAGTTACTTTTTAGAATCGTGCTACCACTTCAGAAAATATTTATATGTACACATATATCTTTCAAAACTTTTAAACTAGCTTATGGTTTTTCACAGTATCATACTTTTAGTATATTTATAACCTAGCTATTTTCTTAAAGGCAATTTTTATTTTTCATGTAAATGTAAACTTTGTTTTGTTTGTTTATCTTCACACTTTGATATGTTGTCTGAGTTCCATGTGCTCTAAGACAACATTTATATATATATTGGATTGCACCCTTGGCTTTACTTTTGACTTATAAATTATTCACCAAAATTTCTTTTCTAGGTTGGTCTTTGAAGGTGCTATCCTGTGAATAAGTAAGTTGAAATTCTGTGGTAGAAGGAATGATTTTCTTTCTCAGGCATTTGATATAGAAAACTTTAAAGGTGCGGTTTTATCCTTTCAGAATGTGCTCTGACCCCATGATATGTGGCATAGAATTATGAAGGCACAAATGTTATGCTAACATCTCTCCTTAAAAGTTGCTCTACTTTGTTTTACTTTTTCACATTATATAGAATAAAAAATCAGTAGTCTTTCAGATAAAATTAAAGTTTTGTAATCAAAAGAACAAATAGTTATTAGTTTTCAAATATCCTATATACATATTTTTAGTCAACTTTCTTTTGAGTACAATTAATAAAAAATCAATCAATGCATATGTATGTGTGTGTACACATGTGCAAAAAAGAATCACTATAAAGTTTAAGAAGTAGGAGTATCACTAGCAAGCTAGATTTTCACATTGAATCTTTCTATTTTATTAATTTCTTCTTGTGATTATTTGTGGACTACCCATTATAGCTTCTGTGGCCCTAGGTTTCGTTTTTAAAATTGAGATATGCTCACATTGCCTGAGTACCACTAAAAAGTGCTTTAGACAGTATTTATTGAGTATGTAGTAGCTTATGAAAATACCTTTATGTTAAATATAGGCAACATTAAAATATGAGTTATTAATGGGATAGAGATAGTACATAGTTCTTTCAAATTTACCTTTCTTCAGATAAATAACAAGCTAGTTTAAATTCCTTATTTTAACAGGTTCGTGGGTTTCAGTGTACTTAATTACGTGGCAACAAATCATAATCATAACAAAAATCATAATAAAAATCACCTCTAAGCTTGTGTATATATACATTGTAAAATAGACTAGATTGGTTAACGGACTGTTTGCAGCAATGCTTTTGAGGATATGAATGAAATAATGTAGCTTTTGTTAAAGGGGTCAAAGCTTGACATCCATTAGGCACAAATTATTGATAACTAGCAGGAGTGAATGAGTTATCAGAGGTGTACATCAGGAGATTATAGTGGTCAGCCAATCTTAAAATAAGTAGCACCCTTGAGATCCTGATTCCCCAGCACACAGGCATGACTATCTGTTAGTGTGACTTGACAGAACACAAAGATTCCAGAAGGAGTCACAAAGGACTTGAGTTTAACTTGAAGAAGTATGGACACCAAGGGAACTATTTCAGGAACCTGCAGGGTGTATGCTAAGTTTGTCTTTTGCCTCAGGTAGTCACCAATTATGTATGCTATAAATGCAAGCTCGTCTCTCTGCTAGGGGATGAGGTTAAAGGGCTCCAGGAGCATCTCTCTATGCACTGAGGTTTTTAAAAGGCTAAAAACCGAAACGGTATCAAGAAAGACTAAGAGAAATCATGCAAGAATAAAACCAGAAAGAAAAAAATGCCAAGAAATAGATAGTACCAATAAAAATAGTATGTGACAGAATGAAAAATTCACGAAAGAAAATAGGAAAAGAAAGTATGCATCTCTATTTACAAGCCATAAATAGTGAAATGTGAATATTATTATTATTATTAGAATTCCATGTTTCATATGCTAAGAAGGATACTGGTGAAGACAAATGCACAGGATCTTTTTTGCTAACTAATATGTTCACCCATTCGTTCATTCAACCACTCATTTATTCTATTAATTCAAGTATCACCAAGTTTTATTGGTACATCCTTGCTGAGGAACATGGAGCTTGATTTGTAGATATGACAAGATAAATGGCATGCTTTTTAATTGTAGAGAATACCTGAAACGTGAGAGAGACAGCCAAGACTCACTGAACTGCAGACTTTTAACACTTTCTCCTGATCCGAAGCATTTCTCTAGTGATTTTTATGATCCTGTGCAGCAAAATGCTGGAAGTCAGATACATTAAGTGCTTTACTCTCTTATTTTTAGTCTAAGTAATGATTTTGGAAGAGAAATAGGCTAGAGGAATTGAATATTTGTGGGGTTAAAAATGTTTGTACCATGAATTTTACTTAAAGAAAATTACTCTTGATAAAAAAAAGAAGAAAAGAAGAAAAGAAAAAGAAAGAAGCTTACTCTTGATAAGAAAAAAAAGAGAGAGAGAGAGAGAAAACGAGGTGGGCAGAAGAATCAAATGATAAACCATCATTTTAAGAAAAATTGGAAAGGAGGAAGAAATATATGAAAATACATTTCTGAAATTAGATATTATAGATGAAATCAGGTATACCAAATGGAATAGAAGAGATTCTGGTTTTATACAATGATTTTTTAGAACAGTGTAATAGGAATAGTGCTAATAATAATACTTGTGAACTTATGAATAGTTTGTACGTGTACACATGTGATATTAATTTAAATAAGAAATGTAATGCATTCTAATATAACAAAGTGAAAATAATTTTATAGGTATAGGTCTGAAGATTAGTATAGAGCAATGGGGGGAAATAATTTGTTTAAAAGAATCTCATAGGGAAAAATATCCAAGGAGGTAGCAATTTATATGTAGGGATTATTGAACAAGGGATTAAAATCAAGTAGCTATTAGTTGCTTTAGTCAAAGTAAACAAGTAATTTTGTTATGGAAACAAAATCTTAGAGACCATTCAATTAAAAAAAATAGTTTTCTAACTTTGATTATAAAATGTGTGAATGTTATATTTGAAACACTTGTCTCCAGGCACCTACAAAATGTCTCACCCCAATGAATGTTAGCATACAATAACTCATATAATTATATTTCTATGTGTATTGATGAAGCAATGCATAGAATTTAATTTGAATCACAAATAAAGTTGGTGATTTGGACATAATGAGTAACTTGAGTTTCTGAGAGATCTCAGTACTGTTGGCCTTTTTTCACATATTGAATATTATACATAACAATATATGTTCCAAGAAGTATCATATTTGTTGGGAAATGATGGTTGAAAATATATGAGTAGTCTCTGGCAGCATGGAGTTGCAAACCAAGGAACTTCTAGGATAATCTCTATGATATGGAAAGAGTGAATTGTTATGTGAGCGCACGGCAACTACAGCTTCCTAGGCAAACGGGAATCATAGAAGGTGTGGGGCGTGCTGGCTGTGGTCCAGCCGAGGGGTGGAACTGGGGCTGGAGCCTAGCTGGTGCTCCCTGGCTAACCCACTCGCCTTAGAAGAGGCAGTATCAGCTCAGAAGACGGGGTAGCTCTTGTCATTTCCTGCCCAAAGGGTGTGTTCTTCTGTTTTAAATCATACAAAAGCACTATGAATGCTAGATTTGGCCCCCAAATTATATATCTAAAATTTTTCTTTACCTACATCCGTAACTCTCCATTTTATAAAAATAAAAAAGATTGGCTTGCTTAAAGAAATTGTTAAAAATCTTCATGAGTATAAAAAATTGTATAAAGATGGCAAAGTCCCAAGTGTGCTACACCTATTGAAAAACGCTAAGGCACTAAACACAAAAAGTACATTCTCAAATATGCAATACTAAGCAGAAAAGGGAAACAAATGATATTTCGTGGTGTAGGAATAATATTTTTATGTTAACAGATGATAAAAAAGTAGAAATTCTCAACATCTCAATTTCTCCTTTTTTATAGTAGTAGGCTTTGGAAACTACAGACTAACAGATTTAATGTTGATTCCAAGGAAAACCATAGAAATATGTGTAGCATTGGGCTAGAGAGTGGGACTCTGTAGTTAGATACATGTGGATTTGATCTCTGGCTTCATGATTTAATAGTTAAAGTGTCTTTGTGAAAATTATCTATGTTTGTTAACCTTTGTTTACCTCGTATGCAAGATGGGTAAAATAATCGTTTCTACCTAATGAGGTTGTTCAGAAGACAAAAAGAACTACTACCAGGATATTGCTTAAAATATAATTAGCACTCAAAATATGACTTTGTTAATAATAATATTAACACATAAAATATTTACAAATGTATCGGGGAAAAAGGGAATCAGATATTCCTAACAGTTAGTATGAGGTCACTAAAAATAAGTCATTTTAAATTGAACTTATTTTCTATCTTTGATAGGGTTGCTAAATTGATAGATTAAAATGAGGCCATACACATGGTACATCTTGGTTTCACAAAGACATTCGACAGGGCCTTGTATAGCACAGAAATTTAGGGAAAATAAAAGTGTGTTATTTATGTGGAAGTTAAGAGTATTTGTAGATGACAAAACAAAGTACTGTAAAGTTACTTTGATGACCAAAGTTAGCACAGAATAATTTTTTTTCTGTGCTGTGTTGAAAAGTACTTTCATCGTGTTCTAGGTAGTATTTTAAATGACCAACTTGAACTTAGAAAGAAATGCCATGCTAATCAAAACATAAAATGATTAAAGGTTAGAAACTATGGCTAATGCAACAGGAAAGAAATGAGATTTTAATGTAACTCAGAAATGAAAATAGAGCAAAACAAAATACAACTTGTTGTAGCTGTAAGTATGAATTACTGTATTTAGATGAAAAAAAGAAACCGATTATACCAAAGTCCCTTTAAGAATGGCAATTTATACGGACAGAAAGTACTCTGGAGTTTTTGGTTTACTACACATTCAGTATGATTTAACAGTATGATGTGATTCTAAAATAACTTGTGTAATCAGAGATAACATGAACGAAATCATAACATTTTACAATATTTTTTTATGTAAGACTCTATCCCAGTAACCCTCTTTGTTAACTGATAAAGCAAGTGGAACACTTGGTACAATGTCTGACATAGAGTAGGCACTTGATAAACATTAATTTCCTTCAATTAGTTTGTAGTTTGACAATGTAAAATGTCAAATGTTTGACAATGTAAAATGATCTCTAACTGTGATTCTTAAGGGAAGATGATTCAGTATTTCCCAGGGCATTTCAGCATTTTTGGAAGGGTGGGGAAATTGGAAAGGAGATTAGATCTGCCATGTTTGTATAATTATCAGGAGAAGATATGGATTAAAAATGTAAAGAATTGTGTTTTTAAGGAGCAGTACTGGGATCCTTTGCTAGCATTTGGAGGGGAGCACATTTTAATAATACACATGCATTTTTAACATGCCCTACTGTTAATGTATAATATGGTGCCATAAAAATAGGGAGTATCACGTACTTGAACATGTCCAGCTTCAAGGCTGGTTGGCCGGTTGTTGTGGTTTTCATGATAGAAATGATGTAATTAGTGGGCATGAGGTTGTCAAATTGTCACAAATGGCCTCCAATGGCCTTCCCATTTCAAACATATCTGGAGAAAAAAACCTTGCTAAAACAAATAGGTATTTGGAAGCCCTTTGTGTGTGATTTGTGAGTACAATAATAATTATACATAACCCCATACTCTACAAAAAATAAAAGGACTAATAGATGAGGATTATTGCACTCTATATTCAAATAAGGAATCTAAAGCACCATGAGAATGCTACCTACTGTAGCTAATACACCCAGAAGTGAGGAAGCTGAGATAATAGATCACTATGACTCAAAGCCTCTGAGATTTCCAGAGATCAGACAGATTTTCCCACCAACGTATCTATCATCGTTGTTAGCAGAACATAAGCTTTTTATTATAGTGCTTATAATTGATGCACCATTAGCCATGGACATCATTAAAAGCACTTATTTTTGTTCTCTCAACAGCAGAATCCCAAAGGGTGCTGGAGAGTTCCCTTCATCCTCCCCTGCCTCTTAGGGACCTTAGGGTCATATTTGCAGTGCCTTTCTAGAAACTGAAAAAAACACATTTCATATTCTAAGTAAATTACCTGTTGTAGAACTTAATGTTTTTTATATTTAAATACTTCCCAAGGCAAAATAATTTCATGCTGTAAAGCCATTTAAAAGCTTAATTATAAGGATAGTTATGCTTTATTTTCCTGAAATTTCTTTTATTAAAATATATATATAATACTTCTTGCTAAGTGAGAATTACCAGTTATAAATATTCAAATTGGTCACAACTGAATAATGAAAATTAGAAAAAATTTACATAAGTAGAAAATGAGGCAGGAGTTGTAAATATATTAATTTACTATTGTCCTTATAGTGTTGTAAACAAAACATCATTGAAAAAATTAGAAAGACAGTGACTCTTGTTTCCTTCCACATGTGATATTAAGCCAGCATGAATTGTGCTCCTGCCAAAACAAACAGGAATGTGAGGTGAAAGTTGTATAATAAAAAATAAAATGATATTGGACCGCCTCAATAACTGTTGATTTTTATTGTCTTTTCTTTTCTTTCATGATTTTTTTTCTTTTTGATCTAACTTCCAGGAGGTATCCTCAACTTTATTTTCTAACTCTTAAAAAAAAATATGATATGAATTATATAAACATTAAATATAATAAGTATGATTAACAATATAAAATATATAATATAATAGCTGGGCTCAAACAAAAGGAATTAAATAGGTGGTGAGATAAACTACAAACTCCCTCTTTCATAATGCCAGGTCCCTAAAAGAGCTGCTTCTCAGGAAAAGAATTACTAACAGTAAATTTATCTACTGACTTACAGGGGTTACAAGTAAGCTCATTTCTCTACCTGGGACTCTCAGTTGAGAAAAGAAAATGTTATTTGTGAGAAAGAAAAACCCCAAGACTTTATATCACACGGATATGGAGTCCAGTTTATAATATCCAAGTGAGGCATGAGTCTTCAAGTTCACAAATTAATGTAAATTTTTTCCCCAAAATAGAAAAAGAGCTATATGGGGAAGGAAAAATACACTTGCTGTGTGGGACTATGTCTACAGCTCAGTAAGCAAAGTTATCCTAAGAAAAGAGGCACTGAGATATTAAGTAGAATGCATTTCAAAGTAATAAAGATGTCAACATATAAGAAAAAAAACAAGAAACAATAGAATAAGAATATTTTCTGAATTTCAGAAGGGGAGAATAAAAGAATGAAAGAATGAAAGAATAAAGAAAAGAATAAAAGAATTTAATTTTGATATTCAAAATAATGTGGTTGATAATTTTCCAGGATAGATAAAATTTTGAACCCTCTGAATAGATAAACTCAACAAGCTAAAGACTATGAAATTATATCTTCAAAATACTGAGAAAGTATAACTGAGATCCTAGAATACTATACCCAGCTAAATCATCATTCAAGAGGGAGACTGGAAAATAATACCGTGTATGTGAAGGTCGAGGGACAAAGACTGAGGATGTACATTTTATTGAAGCCCATTTGAAGGAAACAAACAACAATTATATACTCTCAGTCTTTGCTTTTGTTTTTCCCATAATATATCTTGAGTAAGAAGGAAACTGGAAACCTGAATTCAAAAGGAAACATTGAGATTTAAGAAGCAATTTTGAGCAAATGCTGGTATGCATGTTGATTAAGCTAAATAAACATTGACTGAGAATTAATGACTAATATAATGTCTAAATTGGAGAAGAGGATAAAAATACAGTAAAACTAGAACATTGGGTAGTAAAATCATAAACCATAAATCATACAGAAATATATAGTTATAGTAATACCTAATTTTTTGTACACTTCTTAAGGAGGGCAATTTTTAAAAATTAAACTTAAAATTTGTTAACTTGATGTATGTTTTACAATTTAAAATTAACTTAAAATATCTACAAGAAATTAAACTTAGCAGAAGAAGAAATACAATTTTAAAATATATGCTAGAAAAAAAAGACAGAATAAAAGCAAGGGCAATATGAAAATTAAGAAAACACAAAACTGCATCAGTAATCATAAGAGATACAAATTGGTTTACTTATTTTGAAAGACTGAGATTTTAGTAGTATAAAATTAAAAACAAAATCTACTTATATATTCTTTTTTTTTTAAACGTATTTATTGGAGTATAATTGCTTTACAATGGTGTGTTAGTTTCTGCTGTATAACAAAGTGAATCAGCTATACGTATACATATATTCCCATTTCTCTGCCTTCTTGCGTCTCCCTCCCACCCTCCCTATCCCACCCCTCTAGGTGGTCACAAAGCACCGAGCTGATCTCCCTGTGCTATGCGGCTGCTTCCCACTAGCTAGCTATTTTACATTTGGTAGTCTATATATGTCCATGCCACTCTCTCACTTCGTCCCAGCTTACTCTTCCCCCTCCCCGTGTCCTCAAGTCCATTCTCTACATCAGCATCTTTATTCCTGTCCTGCCTCTAGGTTCTTCAGAACCTTTTTTTTTTTTTTTTTAGATTCCATATATATGTGTTAGCATACGGTGTTTGTTTTTCTCTTTCTGACTTACTTCACTCTGTATGACAGACTCTAGGTCCATCCACATCACTACAAATAACTCAGTTTCGTTTCTTTTTATGGCTGAGTAATATTCCATTGTATATATGTGCCACATCTTTATCCATTCATCTGTTGATGGACACTTAGGTTGCCTCCATGTCCTGGCTATTGTAAATAGTGCTGCAGTGAACATTGTGGTACATGACTCTTTTTGAATTATGGTTTTCTCAGGGTATATGCCCAGTAGTGGGATTACTGGGTCATATGGTAGTTCTATTTTTAGTTAAGGAACCTCCATACTGTTCTCCATAGTGGCTGCATCAATTTACATTCCCACCAACAGTGCAAGAGGGTTCCCTTTTCTTTTATAGCAAATATACATTTATCGTTGTAACTCAGAAAAGCTGAACTTAAAAGGATAGAAAAATTAGTCCGTTAAAACACTATTCTAAGTAAAAATACTATATTAATATCAGAGAAGAGAAAATTTAATGCAAAACATATTATTATAGAGTTATATTCTCCAATTATAAAAGCAAACATTGGCAGAATTTTTTAAATGGACAGATCCCTCCAGTGGGATAGTTTAACACAAATAGATCAAATAGAACAAGCATAATTTAAAATTTGAAAATACAGCAAATAAGCTTTATTTGGTAAACATATATAAATCCCTATAGCTCAAAAGAGACAATAAGCCTTCATTCTAAGTATCCATGAGAAGTGAAATCGAATTGGTCCTGTATACGTCACAAAGCCAAACCTGAAAAAATGCGAATGAATCAATACCTTACTGACCAGATATTGAGCCCAAACAAGTATAATTAGTACTCAATAACAAAAACAAGCTTCATTTAAAAATACAAACCTTAGAAACTTAAAAATACAGTTGACCTTTATTATTCCTAGAGTCCATGTTTGCAAATTAGCCTGCCTGCTGAAATGTATTTGCAACCACCAAATCAATACTTGCCATGCTGCCTACCTGGTGTGTGTGTTCCTATCTGAGATCAAGCAAGGTTAACGCCGCTTTCCTGTTTTAGCTCTTAAATTGGCAAGAAGTGTCCTTTTCATGGTCTATTTAGTGCCACATTTTTTTGCTTTTTTTTTTTGTTGTTGGTGGTGGTCTCACTGATTAAAATGCTCCCCAAGCATGGTTCTCACGTGCTATCTAACATTCCTATGCACAAGACAGCTGTGATGTGCCTTATAGAGGAAATATGTGTGTTAGGTAAGCTTCTTTCAGGCATGATTAAGAGTGGTGTTAGCCACGAGTTCGACATTAATGAGTTAATATATACACATATGTATGTATGTAATATGTGTGTGTGTGTCTATATGTGAATAATAAGGTGTCTTTAAATAAAACACACGTAAAACAAGGTTATGATGATCAGGTCATAAAAATGTGAGCAGAGGCTCATAGGAATCCAATTTTGTATTTCCCCTAAGGGCAATAATTTAGTATTTCCTAATTCAGTGTTCATAGCAAAGTTATAGAACATAACTTTTGCAAATAAAGAGAATCAACTGTACGTTTTCAAATAATTAGAAACCCAAAGAAATACTTTTATTTGGAATCATAGAATATTTTAGACTGTTTGGAAACAATGAAAACATCGAGAGCCATGCTTTTATTTCTATACACAGTCATATTTTTCCTGAAGTAATTTAGTCTTGTAACTCAGTGTACTTAATTGTTTTCCTAAAATAAAAGTATGTCCTCGCTATTACACAGATCATAAAATCATTAATTTGGTTAATGTCTTCCCAACACCAGAAATTTAGGATGTAAATTTATTTTTGCATTACTTTCGTCACAATTCCTCTTGAATTTTCCTGGTAGTTGTCATATTAGACAGTTTCCGATTAAGCACTAAAAATAGATTATATTAAAAGCTAAGTAAGAGTGATAACAGTGAAAATTTAGTAGATCTGTTTCCCATTGATAGTCAGAAGCGGTCACTCTAGTCATCACAAGAACTCCCTTCCTTGCCGATTGAGTCAGAGGCATGAGGAGTCTAAAGTGGCCAGGCAGCAGCCTTAACTTCCACTTCAATGGAATTATTGTTACGTCTCCTGGTAGAAGCATTCCTTCCTTTGGACCTAAGACCTTAAGGCCAGCAAAGCATAATGAGGTCATGGGAACAGGGAGTAAAAATTTTACTAGTGGGTCACTAGGGGTAATAGTGAGTAGCGTCACTCCCATTTCAATGTCTGGATTCCTAGACCCATGAATCCTGGCTATGGGAACAAGAGCATCATATGTGGGAGGCTGATTCCAAGCCTACGCAGCCTTCTGTAAAATCTTGCCCCGGTCCTGCACGGTGTTGCCACCCAGCTGGCACTGTCACCGAGTCTTCAAAAGGCCATTCCAACCTTCTGTCAAGTCAGCTGCTTCAGGATTCTGGGGAACATGGTAAGACCAGTGAATTCCATTAGCACGGGCCCACTGATACACTTCTTTTGCTGTGAGGCGAGCTCCTTGATCAGAAGCAATGCTGTGTGGGATGGCATGATGGTTAGAAAGGCAGTCTGTAAGTTCACAGGTGGTAGTTGTGGCAGAAGCGTTGCCTTCAGGGAAGGCAAATTTGTAATTCAATGATGTCTATTCCATTAAGAACAAAACACTGCCTCTTCCACAATGGAAGTGGTCCAGAGTAGTCAGCTTACTCCCAGAGAGCTGGCTGATCACCCTGGGGAATGGTGCCGTATTAAGGACTCCCTGTTCTTCCCACTGGGAAGATTTCTCATCACCACAGTCCTTCAGGGTTGTGGTAGAAAGGATCTGTAGTGCTGAAGCTGCACTTTCAGGTGGCACCTGTCTATTACTCAGAACCATGTGTAAATCAAAGCTAAATCATCTCTTCGTGTGTCAGCTGATTATAGTGAACTCCCCATGAGGTCATAGGTACAGACTGGGAGAGAGAAGGAAGTGGGGCAGGTAGGACAGTGAAATTGTATTGCTGGTCTTGCCAGCTGAAAGTAAACTGCTTCTGGGGGTCTTTACTAATAGGTATCGAGAAAAAATATATTTGCCAGATCAGTAGCTTCATATCAGGTACCAGAGAACATTTGAATTTTCTCAAGCAATGGAACCACATTTGATGCAGCTGCCACAACTGGGGTCACCGTCTGGTTAAGATTATGATAATCCCATGTCATTCTCCAAGATCCATCTGGTTTCTGAGTAGTCCCAATAAGAAAGTTAAATGGTGATGTGGTGGCAATCACCACACCTGCATCCTTCAAGGCCTTGATGGTGGCACTAATTTCTGCAATCCCTTCAGGAATGCACTGTTTCTTTTTGTTTACTATTTCCTAGGTGGTGACAGTTCTAATAAATTCCACTTGGACTTTCCTTCCCACCATAATAGCCCCCGTTCTACAAGTCAGGGAATTAATGTAGGATTCTGTCAGGTGCAGAGTATATTCATTCTAATTATGCATTTCAGACCTGGGAAAATAACCACAGGATGGGTTCATGGAGCAGCTGATTCCACTGTGAGATGGACTTGAGCTAAACCTGCATCCATCACTTGACCTCCATAAGCCCCTGCTCTGATGGAGCACAGTGTGGTTTGAGTCTCTTGGAATCAGTATCCATTCAGAGCCAGTGTCCGGCAGTCCCCACGTGGTCTGGTTACTTCTTTTTCCTCAGTGCACAGTTACTCTGGTAAAAGGTTATGGGTCCCTTTGGGGAAGGCTGATAGATTAACAGTGTACATTTTGGGCAGTGTGCAGGAGTCTTCTCCTAAAGATACCCGGCCTTCCCTTCATTCGAGGGGTCTGGGTCTATAAACTGGCTCAATTCTGGATACTGATTGAGGGACTGTGGCCCACTGCTTTTATGATTCAAATTAGACTTTTTTGTTCACGTGATTTCGAACTTTTTTTCTAAATTCTTTTTAGAGTTTAGTAGGCTTCTTATCATTTCACCTCTAGGAACACTATAATCAACTAGCCAATGCCATAGGTCTGCGTGAGTCAGACCATTCTGATGGCTGCTTTGACTCTGCTGTCCATTATGGTAACCATGCCCACCTTGCCTTTGGCTGTTGTGTGCTGCCACTTGACTCCTGCCACCCCAGGTTCCAATTTCTCCTGTTGCATTTAGGTTTCCCAATTCAGTGACTGCAGTTCCCACTCTAAGGTCTGAATTACAGAGAAGAGCAATCACAGCACTCTTCAAGGATACTGGGGTGCCCATCACAAATTCATTTCTCACAATACTGGTGAGAGGTATGTCTTCTGCATCTCCCTGATGTATATGAGTGTATCTTAAGTGACAAATACACGCTAAAATTTTCTAAAATCCCTAAGCCTTTGAATCTCTTCCTCTACATTAAACCAAGGCAGGTCCAACATTTCCAGCACATTCACTGTGGGCCACTTATTGGTCCATGTTTCAGCCAACCAAACTGTTAGAGCCCTCTGTAACTCCCCAAGCTATGATATGAAATGCAGAATCTCTGCTTAGCAAGACCATATCAGAAACTGCAGCATGATCCAACTTTACGTCCCTTGGACCATTAACCTATACCCTAAGTATCCATTTCCACATATATTCCTCAGATTTCTGTCTGTATAAATTAGAAAAATCAAATAGTTTTTTGGAGTGTAGTGTACTCCCGCCCCTAGTGGGTCATCCCTGGTACCTCCCCTTCAGGGGCTTGCTAGAATGTGAGTCTAGTTATAGGTCTACAAGCAAAGAGAGGTAGTGAGGATGGGTCCTGAAGGCAGCCAGCCTTGTCCTGCATGACAGCTGCCTCAGGGGAGGCCTTCTTCATCTCCTCAGGCAATGAAAGGCAGTCCTCTCAGACGGGTAGAGAGGCTTCTAGAGAGGATGAGGAGGGCACTTCTTCCAGGGCTGCAGAGGCTGCTTGCACTGGGCGTGGGGAGGCCTCTTTCACCGGCAAATAGGACTCATTAGAATCTAGGGTCTCCATATCCCCAGCTTCACCACATCCCTATTCCAACTTACAGGATCCTGCTCTTTCCCAATCAGTGCCCTCACTTTAACAGCCATTGTCCTACAAGGCTGGGAGTTCAACCTGCATTGTAATTCAGCCAGGATAAAATTCTGAATTTGATTTTCAGCAGTCTCAGCCCTGAGGCTACAGGAG
Source organism: Balaenoptera borealis (assembly GCF_965194805.1). Lineage (NCBI taxonomy): Eukaryota > Metazoa > Chordata > Mammalia > Artiodactyla > Balaenopteridae > Balaenoptera > Balaenoptera borealis. The sequence continues at coordinate 34,481,779 of NC_138880.1, read as the reverse complement.
ATCAAGGTCTCCTGCAGCACAAACGCAGAAGCTTTCAGCACTTGCGCTGGGAATTTGAATCCCTGAGCTCATCCTTCTTTGTTACCATTTTGTCCAGCAACAGTAGTAGCAACCAGACAACCTGATGATATTCATTACATTTCCAAAAATGTTCCAAAGTATATAGACAGTCACCCAGCTCCAGTGGGCAGGTGTAGTATTGTTGGCACAGAGCATTAACATACACCTTATTAACAGGGAGGTTATAACTGTAAATAAAGTCTGTCTGTCTATCTATCTATCTATCTATCTATCTATCTATCTATCTATCTATCTATATGTATATAAGTAGTTGATTAGGGGTATGCCATGGGGCTGTTGTACATATCTCTACTGCAGGGTCATGTACTATCAGTGCTCTCTTTACCACTGGAAATAGAGTCATTAGCATCTTTAAATCTAATCAGATTAGAGAGACAACTCAGAAAACTCACCCCTAAAATTCTGTTTCTCCAGAACTATTTGTGGTACCAAAATTTATCTGTATTAGTCTGGGTTTTCCAGAGAACAGAACCAGAAAGAAAGAGAGACAGAGAGAGAGAGAGACAGAGAGAGAGAGAGATTTACTGTAAAGAATTGGCACATGCAACCATGGAGTCTGATAAGTCTAAGATCTGTAGTTAGTTAGCAAGCAGGAGACCCAGGAGAGACTATTGTGTAGTTCCACTGAGTCCAAAGGTCTGAGAACCAGGAAAGCCTGTGATGTAAGTTCCAGGCAGAGTCTAAGTCAGAAGACAGGAGAAGACCAATGCCCCAAGTTGAAGACAGTCAGATGGATGTTAGCATCCCAACTTGAATAAGACAGTCTTTCTTATTCAGCCTTTTATTCTATTCAGGCCTAAAACAGATTGGATGAAGCCCACCTACACAGGGGAGGACAACATGCTTTGCTCAGTCTACTGATAAAATGTTAATCTCATACAGAAAAACCTCACACAGACACATCCAGAAATAGTGTTTAGCCAAACATGTGGCATCCTGTGGTCCAGTCATGTTGACACATAAAATTAACTTTCATGACATGCAGTAATCAAATTATCAAAAGCCAAAGCCAAAGAGAAATTTTCAAAAGCAGCAAGAGTACAGTGATTCATAACTTACATCTTTAGAATCCAGGGAGGCCAGAGTCAGAGGCATATCATAACCAATGTATGAAAGAAATTAAAAGTCATCCAAGAATTCTATACCTGGCAAAACTACCACACTCCTGAATGAAGAAGAACCGAGAGAATTCATTGAAAGCAGAACTGCTCCACAAGAAGCTCTGAAGGGAGTACTACTAGAGAAGGACACTGGCTGGTAACTCAGATCTTCGTGGAAAAAAAGGAGCACTAATTAAAACAACTACATAAACTACATAGGTAAATATAAGACACTATAAATGATTTGGTAAATCTCTTTTTAACTCATGTGATTTAAAAGACAAATTCATAAAGCAACACTTATATATCTGTATTGGTGGGCATATAATGTATAAAGATATAATTTGTGTGGGAAAAAAAAACAACATACAAAAAACCGCAATGGAGAGGGAATAGAACCAAGATACATAGAAACAAATTTTCTTGTATACTATTGAAATTAAGTTGGTATTAACTGAAGTATTGATAGATTGCTATAAGTTAAGATGTTAATTTTGATCTCCAGGGCAACCACAGGTAATATTTATTTTCCTTCTTTCATGAGTTATTCCTTTCATATACAATAATAATAAAAGAAAGCACACACACACACACACACACACACACACACACACAATGTAAAAATGTGCCAAATAAGCTTTATATATATATATATTTGCTGTATACTATTTTTATATGTGTTAATCTAAAATTAGTTGTAGAGTAACTGAAGAACTTAAAGAGTCCAGGATTGCATAAGCATACAGGTACTACTGAAATATTCGGATTTTCATGCAAAAATGACTGAATTACACTTTTATGTTACATATCTAAAATTAATTTATCTCACTTTAAGTACTTTAAGTGAATTTTCTCATGCCTCATTATTTTACTGATTTTAGTAAAAATCCATTATGGTTGAATATAGGAGGGTGATTATAATTTTAGTAAAATAAATCGTGGGATGTAGTAGAGATTTCTCAATATGAAGACACATGGAACATTGTCCTTTCCTCTGAATGTTTACATAGTTGTATGCATAACATTGTCCTCTGAAATTTCATTGTGACTATATATTGAGGAAAATAGCATACAATATACACAAACAATCCTAATCCCCAATCCTACTACTATCTGTGGTCATAAAAAAACAGTCTATTCAGTAAGCCTAGTTAGGTGTGTGGGATTGTGCGTATAACCTTGAGGTCTTCATACTCACTTATTTTCCTTGCTCTTCTCAGCATCTGAAACAGAAGATAACAAAATAAGCTCAGTAGTCAATAATTATTCATTTAATAAATTAAGGTGATCAAAATGTGTATTTAACATTTCATAAATGTACTCAATTTTATTTTCAATATTTTGAAATTATATTCTCTTAAAATATTTTAAATATCATTTTCTTAAAATAGTACATAAACTTTTTTTTAGTGAATACTTAGCCAAAAGCTATAAAGGACAAGTACGGTCATCTGTCTTACATTTTTAAGGTTGATTTTATTTCTTTATTTGTTCATTTTCATTTTTAGTGAATTGAGCATGGGAAAGAAAGAGCATACACCTAAATCTCCTGAGATATATTTTGAATATATTCTGGAAGGACCATGGTATCTTTTTATTAATAGAAAATATTCAATCTTCAAATCTATTCGGTATGCTTTTCAAGAAATAAAAAAAAAATACAAATGATTAAATGTGAGCCAAAATAGAATAAACATTAAAAATTGTTTGTCTTAATCTGACATTAATTAAAATTTTGTGTCCACAAATCTGTTATATTACATATTGTTGTAATTTTGTTAGTCATTTTAACAATTTTCCTTGTATGCTGTATTTTTTTTAACATTTTTTTTTTGTTTGTGTAGTACTAATTTTAGTCAAAATTAAACTTTAAGTTTTCATTATCTTTTTGATAGAGAATTCATAATACAAGGTTTGAAATACAGACAGGACTGATGCAAATACATTGGCTGGTCACAGTAAACTTAGATGAATGTTAAGCAGCTCGTCCATACATACATGAGGGAGATTTAGCACAATGCTGAAAGGCAAGGTCTTTGACAATTTGCAGTCGCCTGGTTGATACCAGTCATATGCCACAAATCAAGATCCAAAAAGGAAAATGGATGTTAAGGGATCAACTCAGGGATTATTAGTCTTCTGAATCATTTTTTGGGAGCTTGGAGGGATTTAGTTAGTAAAAAGCAATCAACTCTCTCTGAGGCACATCATGGAATGACTTTTTTTGGAGTACCTCCTTTTTTAAATTATTTTTTTCTGTGATTACAGTTTATTTAAATGAGTTCTCTCTTCCTACAATGCTGATAAAAGATTGCTCATGTACTTCGACAGAGCATTAAAAAAAAATCCACCTATGTATTTAGTTAAATAAGATCTATCACGTACCTACAGAGAGAAGGAGAAAGAAGCCTGGATTCGTGAGTAACACACATTTTTCAGTGCACACAGTATCATCATAATTAGCAATAAGAAAATTGCAGTTTAAGAGAATGATTTGTGATTATAGTTTGTAGCATTTGTATTAGAATTTAATGAATAAAATTTTTATAGGGTATTGTAAAAGTGAAGACATTTATAACCAAGAAGTTACACGAGAAGATGTACGGAAGTAGGATATTTTAAAGGATGTGTAAGAACAAAGTGCAGATTATTCTGAATATAACATAGGGCAGAAGTAGATTGGAGTGAGGAACAGAGAGCTTTGACTGTCTGCCTAAGGAAACTCACAGGAGATGCAGACTTCCTGAAATAGACAGGAAAATATCCCAGGGACACTCATAAATTGAATGTTTAAAAAAATAACTTAGCATAAAAAATATGCTAAGTAAGTAGCATAAGTTTTTAAATAGGTACGTTTTAGGTCATGACCATCAATGTCCTAGAGAATATAGGAAACAAGACCGGGGCCAACACTTTCCTATGGAATAAGGGGAAAGATGCTAGGAAGGTGGTGGTGATAATGTTTAGGTGAGGAAATTAAATGAGCATTTCAAGGACAGTGTTTGAGGATCACACACATAGTAAGTGGAAGACCAGAAGCTCATCCCATATGTCTCTGGTTCCAGCAATAAGGCTCCTTTCCTTGGTGATAGAGAAAAGGAACTTGTGGGTGACCCAGCCTGAGTGGGTTCTGAATGTGAAAGTGATTATTTTCTATGTTGAACCAATAATACACATTTTATAATACATCTAAAAAATTTTATGTAACTATTTGAAGTGGATCACCGAGGTTAAGACTATGTAGTTACTGGACAAATAGATTTGTAATGTATTTTTCATGTGTCTTTTGAGAGAAAAAAATATTTCTGAAGATGGTAGTAACGCCCCCCATGTTTTTTTCTTTGTTGTTATTCATAACAATATTATAATTATCTCTTTATACTTCACCCCTTCCTCCTTTCCATAATGATATTAGTGACCCAATCGATATTAATACTACATTCAATTCATTAGTATTCAGCTTCATATTTCAGTAATTATTGTAAAAAGTAATTTCTAGAAATTTGCCAGCTACTCGATAATCATGATTAAGCCACTTTTCAAAACTTATTTTCAGGGACTTCCCTGGTGGTCCAGTGGTTAAGACTCCGTGCTTCCACCGCAGGGGGCACGATTTCTAGCCCTGGTCAGGGAACTAAGATCTCGCATGCTGCACGGCCAAAAAAAAAAAATTGTTTTCAGTGTTAAAATAAATGTAGTATTCATAATGCCTCATTAAAAACGACTCCTAGAAAAGTGGTTTTTATGCTATAGTTGGAAGCAGCATCACCTGGAAGGAATGCTAGGTGTGCCCTCTAGGGTTTTTTGATTCAGTCTTCCCTGGTTAGGGCTCAAGAATTTGCATTTCTAACAAGTTTTCAAGTTAATGCTAATGTTGAAGACCCACATTGAAGATTACTGTCTTAAAGGACCACTGTTCATATATTTGGAGTCAGTACATTCAAAAACCAATTTAAGAGCTTATCCTTTTTAACCTGGGGTCCATTTTCAGCTTCTCGACTGGGACTCAGTAAACATAGTTGGTGCTTACACAAGGTCTTTCAGCTGTTAACAGAACCACTCTAATGTATTTGGATGGCTTTGTGACAGCTAACAATTTGATTGAACTGTTTGAGTAGACCTTTGGGTTAAGTGGACAGCCTGCTTAACAGATCAAGGGCACAGCCTTTTCTGGTGAGAGCCTCCTTTCAAGCAAGATTCAAATACAACCAGCAGCCAAAATTCTCATTTCTTTGTAAAACTTCACTAGCCAATCTTTATTGCAGGGATAAGCTTTTAGTTCCAAATTGCAATTTTCAAGCTGTCAAAGGAGAAGTAAACTTTACTGGCATTTGGGGATTGTAGTAAAATAGACTGTGCTGTTTGCTGCTTGTTTGCTGCATTAACAACACCCTGGTTTTTGTGTTTGTAAAATGGTGGTATAAATAACTAGCCCAAGGGGGAAAAAAAAGTCAAAACACATTTCACATCTACTAAAGGTCAGGATATATGAGAGCCACTGGGGATACATGATATGATCAGGATCTTCTCAGAGTTTATCACTTACGCCAATAGCGTTACCTCTTTAATTTATATTCAAGATTACCATCTATGCTGATAGCACAGCTTGGACATAATAGTTTTCATTCTCTTTTGGGAATACATATCAAAATTCCAGAAACCTTAAAATCTGATGGATTTACAAGCTCAAAACCTCAAATGTTTAATCCTACAAGACTCTGTCATTCTTTGTTTTCATTGATATCATATTAGAAGGTAAGCAGAAAGAAAAAAAAAATAAAACATTTTTTAGTGCTGCAACTATTTAATATAGTCCCTATACGGGTTTTATCTGACTTGAAGATGGAGTAAATAGCTTCATTTAAGCTTAAAGAAGGCATTTAGCTTGGTTTCATAAATTTGGAGTTCAGAACAACAGGTTCAGTTAGAGGTCTGTAAGTCTTCCATGACGAATGACCATTGCATGTATGAATAAACTAAGACACAACACTGCAGCGAGCCTGTCTGGTGTTTTACTACACCATCACTCCCCTGATTGTTTGTTAGTTTTAGGACAGTAAGGTCAACTAGGTGAATAGTAGAGTTGTCCTGATATTGGCTGTGTCTCAAGATCTGGTTTTCCTTGGATGAGCTCTCCTTTCAAAAGGCTTCCTCAAGCTTTCTGGATGCTCGCTCAAGAACAAAAGAGTTGCTGCTTTCCTGGATCCGGGGATCATGAAGAATAACAGCTGGAAACTTTCCTGCGCAATGTTTACACAAGCCTAGAGGTAGCAGTGCAAGAGGCTTAGGAGGGAGCCTGCAGAGTCATGGCACCCCTGCCAGGCCTTCTGCCGCATAATTAGGAGTGAAGAACCCTCCCACCCCTGCACCGCCAACATGTATGCCCTCCCACTATCCTTCTAGAATCCTCTCTGTGTAATTTTTTCCAGTTTATCTCAAGCACAACAGGTATCCCACACTCTCAGGTCACCCCTCGTGACCTGGCAACCACAGAAAGAGAGCAGTGACCAATTAAAAATTTTAAAAGGTAATAAAACTAATAGGTTTTAGGAGAAAGATGGGAAGGTCACTTTTGGACCTGTTATTAAGGATCAGAGTGGAGATTTACAGGAAGCAGTTGTGTACATGTGATTGGAATGTGAGAGAGAAGTCCCAGGTGGAAATAAGAATTTGGAAATTGACAAGATATAGATGGTATTTTATGCCGTGGGATAGGATGAAGGCACTAAGTGGGTGAGAGTAGAAGGAGAAGGGAAGAGCAAAGTTTGAGCCCAGGACACTTCAATATTAAGAAATCAGGAAGAAGAGAAGGAACCAGCAAGAGAACTTGAGAGGGAGGCTAGAAGGCTAGGATACAGGTGTCTCTGTATCTGCACTTGACTGTTACAGTCTATTCTCAACAGAATCACAGGGATCCTTGTAAAAGGTAGCCCCGATCCAGGTCCTTCTGTGCTCCCACACAAATAATTCTAGCCATGTGGAACCCTTTCTTTAATCCTCTTTCCTTGACTAATTTTGTAGAAATATCACATTTCGTAAACACATGTTGACTCCTTCTTCAATTCAATATGGTAGATCCACTATGTTCCCTATCGACAACTCTCTGATGTCTAGTGTAACAACTGTCAAAAAAATAAATAAGATTTGTGGGTCTGATCTTGCTCGGAGCAAACCTTTACTGGTTTCTCTGGCTCTCTGCTTTATTTTCATGATATTCAAAAGAAATATCCTTTCTTTCTAATTTATGCAAGATTGCAAAGGCGTTTTATTTAACATTTTGTAAATTTCATCTTCTTCCCCTTTTAGAAAACCAAAACTCTGTCGATGCTTTAAAATGCAATGTAAAACATTTCCTAACCCATATACCTGTGTAGTGTCACCTGGGTGCATCAACTGAAAAGGCATTAAGCTGTAAACTTGTGACTAGTTTACTATTAGGTATGTATGGTATACTTCAACAGTTAACTATTCTTAATATTAATCAAAAAGTCCCATTAATAATGAATGTTTCAAGTGACTAATTGTTTATTATTTATTTAAAAGGTGCTAATTTCCTGATAGCAGTGTTGCAAATCTGAAATAGTTTGTCAGGCTTACATCATAGCTGAAAGCCTCTTCTGTTATTTAAAAAGGGAGGTAGCTATTAATGCTTCTCTTAAAGACAGCTTAGTCTTAAATTATGGCATATATTAGTACCATTCTCCATTTACAATTTAACATCAAACCTAAAATTACGTAAATAATAGTTCTGATAGAGCATTTAAACTACAGTAGACAGTAGGCATGTATGTATATATTTATGCATATAAAACAGCAAGTTACTTGCTACTTTGACATTAGAAATATTGTTAGGCAGACATCAGTTAAAAATGAAACAAAATAAAACTCATTTGCTAGTTGCCTTCACATGGGTTGCAACATGCTGAAAATGTACTGACTTCATTCTGTGTACATTCTTTGTCTATGCTTTTTATTTCCAATTTTCTTACTCCTCTTGACCTAGTTGACAAATACCTTCTTTTCACCTCAGAATAAGCTATTAGCTGATTTAAAAAAAATAACTTTTCTGTATTACAGGGTTAGGCAAAATTTTATGCAAGATTAATTATAGTTATTATCATCAAATATCGCATCTAACAAGTCCCAGAGCTGGCTCTCTGAATTTCCTGAGAAGAGGGTTTCAGCCTTTTATTGTGATTCATCATGTATTCCATTTCTTTTTAAAAATATGATACCATCCTTATTGTTTTACTGTGTCTGGGTTTGGTAGGGTGGAGAATTTATTTTTGAAGTTAAAAGTTGTAATGATAGAAATCGAGAATGTTTTCTACCTAAAACAAACGTCTCCAAAGGTAACTACGATATAACTGTGTATATGCGACATAGTGTTCTGTCCCAAACGAGCAACGTGAAGGCACTTCTCTACAGGAGGCATTTTTCTAGGCAGAGCCTTGCATGTCAGTGCAAATCAGGTCAAGTTCCCACCCCAGTAGCAATTAACCTGCAGGAACCTCGCAGGCACAAGGACGTTGCAGACCAGTCCTGCGTATGTGTTTGTGTGCACTGCCTTTCTGTACATTACCTCAAGTGGAGGGAAAACTGTTTCCTCTTCCACACCTCTGTAAGTCCGTGAATCAGCTGGGTTCTAGTAGCAATGATGAAAACATTTTTTTTTTTTTTCTTCAGAGTGAATGTAAGTCTTTTTTAAAATATTTTCTTGAGGTAATTGTAAGTAATATCCTGGAAGATTCATTATAAGTCTACTTTCCACACATACTGTTCTGTCATTTTTTCTTTAGAATTTTTCTTAGACAACACTGTAAATATTCATATGTCATAAATACATAGCAGTACAGTACAAAGACTGTAGTTACAGGGTTTTCTATGTTTGTAGAAGGAGAGATTATTATTAGAGGATGGGTCATGGGAAAAATGAGGGTAAAACAAACAAACAAAAGTCCCCTATTGGATGTTTGTTGGGTCATTCATTGCCTTAGCACAAGGACACAGGACACACAAATGTGCTTAGTGCATCTGGATAAGTCAAAACATGTTTATTAATTTTCTATTGCTGCTGTAACATATTACCCCAAACTTAGTGACTTAGCACAGCTTTATCATCTTACATTTCGGGAGGTCAGCAATGCAAAGTGGGTTTCACTGGGCTAAAATCAAGATGTCAGCTGGGCTGCGTTCCATCTGGAGGCTCTAGAGAAGAATTTATTTCCTTGCCTTTTCCAGATTCTAGAGGCTGGCCTCATTCCTTGCCTTGTGGATCCTTTCCATCTTCAAAGGAAGCAGTGGCCAGTCATCTCTTTCTCACACCACAGTACTCTTAATCTCACTCTTCCTCCTCCATCTTCCACATGTAAAGGGACCTTATGATTACATTAGGTCCACTCAGATGACCCAGAGTAATTTCCACCTCTTAAGGTCAACTTATCCACAAATTTATTCCATCTGCAAACTTAACCCCCCCTTGCCACGTAAAAGAACGTATTCACAGGTTGCTGGAATTAGGACATGGACATCTTTCGGGAGCCATTATTCTACCTATTCTATCATTTCAGTAAAATTAGTGTCCTCTAAAATAGTCCTATCTATATATTAATTTCTGTGGTACCCATTTTAAATTTAATAGTGTCAAGATTTTGGCTTAGACTGAGCCAGGCTGTGTGTGGATACATGTTTCATCGTCTTATCCTCCAGAACCAAAAATTCTCTTTGTGCTTTGGGAAAACAAAACTCCTCTAAGTAAACACTGGAAACTCACCAACAGACAACAAATGCTTGGGAGACTCTTCAATGTTCTAGTTACATTTTCTGAGAAGCCATCAGGAGTCTCATGTCAATGAGCTTGGATATTAATCCCCTTTCTCCAGCTCGTGTTTCATCACGCATTCCCATTGAAATCACCATTATTAAATGTCAGTTTGATCAAGCTATGTCTCATCCTAGTGGTTACCCTAGAATTTGCATAGATAACACAACTTTCAAACTTTCTGCCACACCCCTAAATTCCAGTCTACTGTGCTATCTGAATTTCTTGAACATGTCATGTTTTTTGAAGTTTTCTTTGATTTTGCAATTTTTAGGCCTGTTTCAGAGCTTATTGTTTTCCTATGAAGCACACTGGTGGTGCTTAATAAAAGAATAAAATTTTGAAAGAACCACTTTACTCATTTATTTTTATAAAAGAGGAAGTCAAATCTTTATGACTTTTACAAGTGTATTTAAACCCACTTTAATAATCAATAAAAACATGAAAATATGAGCATCTTGGATGATATTGGTCATTAACATGGTCAGAGAGCAAATCTTTGAAAAAAAGGTAACCCAAAATGTGCCTGCTACATGCTTCTTCCAGAATAAATATGATTTTCACTAGATTTTTACATTTACAGGTATGCAAATATACTATATACTACTGTATTTCACACTAAAATTCTTATTAAAGGCTATAGACCCCTAAAAAATGTTTTCAAATGAAAACCCTTCTTGGTTGTATTTCCCCTCTTTATCCTATAATGGCAGTGGTCAATCACCATTCTGAGATAGCATTGTTCAGATTGCTACTTAATAGAGAGAACTGAAATACATGATTGCAGAAATTATTCTTTACATAATTTCACTGGGTCTTTTTTCTGAACAGTCTTTTGATTTAGAACTTTTACTCTTACAATGATTCTGTGTATTTGCCTCAAATTATATTAAAAAAGTAGTCACATCAGACCATTTGGAGGGCTTAAATTATATATATATATATATAGTCTCTTCTAACTTATGCTTTAAGTTTGACTTTTATGAACAACAGAACTTAACAATTTACTTGTTTTGCCATAAAAGAAAAAAAAAAGGCAACTGGAAAACAAACTTACCCAAACATTGCCTGAAATCATTATATCCTCTGAATCATTACTAAGCACCAATGGAATGGTGAAAGAGTCACAATTTGTTTATTGGGTTAAATGTTTGGCTTCATTTAATATATTTAATATTGACACTCTTGGTATTAGTGTCAATTTGGGGGCTATGTAGCTTAATTTTTATGTTTCTTATTAAGGGATCTCCTACGAATTGTATATTTGGGACCAAATCTTTTTACTGACTAACAGAAGGATACCAAGGCATGATTAGTGATACATACCTTCTCCAGAGATTTTCTCTAGATCACAGCTCCTTTGGCCAGTTGTGTTTGATTTCCTGCCCAAAGTTGGATTGTGGAATCAGCATTTTGAAAACAAACTTGTCTTTCTCAGGTAGGGTACTAACAAAATTGCCGGATGTGAGGTAGCCTTATTGATATCTGTCCACACCAAGTGCTATATTGGGACTGTTTATTTCCTTCCTTCGGCTCTGAGTGAGAGTTGAGGTTACAGAAGAAATGCACACTCATGATCACCATGTAAAAAAGGAATTTTCCCCCAGAAGCTGTTAAGAATCTGTTTTTCAGTTTATATGTGTCATCATGAGAATTACAATGTAAACCGTTTGCTTTCCTGGCTGCAGGACTCAAGGGATAGACATGTCAGAAATCAATATAGAACAGAGAGTTATTGTCATCAATAATCCCCGTGGAGAAATATCTTTAAGAGCCACACCAACCTGGCTCCCTCTTTGTGCAGAGCGTCCCCTGTGTGCCTGTGACTTTTCCTTCTAGGATTTTATTACTGCTTTCGTCTTTCTCACAATATTACTCACAAATCATTATTCCTCTAACCTGAAACTCTTCTCCTTTATACAATTTACACCAGTAGAGTGGTTTTATAATCATTTTTATTTTTATTTTTTTTAAAATTTTTATTTATTTGTTTTTATTTATTTATGGCTGTGTCGGGTCTTCGTTTCTGTGCGAGGGCTTTCTCTAGTTGTGGCAAGCGGGGGCCACTCTTCATCGCGGTGCGCGGGCCTCTCACTGTCGTGGCCTCTCTTGTTGCGGAGCACAGGCTCCAGACGCGCAGGCTCGGTAGCCGTGGCTCACGGGCCTAGTCGCTCCGCGGCATGTGGGATCTTCCCAGACCAGGGCTCGAACCCATGTCCCCTGCATTGGCAGGCAGATTCTCAACCACTGCGCCACCAGGGAAGCCCTATTTTTAGTTTCTTAAGGAACCTCCATACTGTTCTCCATAGTGGCTGTATCAGTTTACATTCCCACCAACAGTGCAAGAGGGTTCCCTTTTCTCCACACCCTGTCCAGCATTTATTGTTTGTAGATTTTTGATGATGGCCATTCTGACTGGTGATACCTCATTGTAGTCTTGATTTGCACTTCTCTAATGATTAGTGATGTTGAGCATCCTTTCATGTGTTTGTTGGCAATCTGTATATGTTCTTTGGAGAAATGTCTATTTAGGTCTTCTGCCCATTTTTGGATTGGGTTGTTTGTTTTTTTGACATTGAGCTGCATGAGCTGCTTGTAAATTTTGGAGATTAATCCTTTGTCAGTTGCTTCATTTGCAAATATTTTCTCCCATTCTGAGGGTTGTTTTTTTGTCTAGTTTAGTTTTCCTTTGCTGTGCAAAACATTTTAAGTTTCATTAGGTCCCATTTGTTTTTTAGAATTAATTTCCATTTCTCTAGGAGGTGGGTCAAAAAGTATCTTGCTGTGATTTATGTCATAGAGAGTTCTGCCTATGTTTTCCTCTAAGAGTTTTAGAGTGTCTGGCCTTACATTTAGGTCGTTAATCCATTTTGAGTTTATTTTTGTGCATGGTGTTAGGGAGTGTTCTAATTTCATTCTTTTACATGTACCTGTCCAGTTTTCCCAGCACCACTTATCGAAGAGGCTGTCTTTTCACCATTGTATATTCTTGCCTCCTTTATCAAAGATAAGGTGACCGTAAGTGCATGGGTTTATCTCTGGACTTTCTATCCTGTTCCATTGATCTATATTTCTGTTTTTGTGCCAGTACCATAGTGTCTTGATTACTGTAGCTTTGTAGTATGGTCTGAAGTCTGGGAGCCTGATTCCTCCAGCTCCATTTTTCTTTCTCAAGATTGCTTTGGCTATTCGGGGTCTTTTGTGTTTCCATATAAATTGTGAAATTTTTAGTTCTAGTTCTGTGAAAAACGCCATTGGTAGTTTGATAGAGATTGCATTGAATTTCTAGATTGCTTTGGGTAGTATAGTCATTTTCACAATATTGGTTAGTCCAATCCAAAAACATGGTATATCTCTCCATCTGTTTGTATCATCTTTAATTTCTTTCATCAGTGTCATACTTTTCTGCATACAGGTCTTTTGTCTCCTTAGGTAGGTTTATTCTTAGGTATTTTATTCTTTTTGTTGCAGTGGTATATGGAAGTGTTTCCTTAATTTCTCTTTCAGATCTTTCATCATTAGTGTATAGGAATGCAAGGGATTTCTGTGCATTAATTTTGTATTCTGCTACTTTACCAAATTTATTGATTAGCTCTAGTAATTTTCTGGTAGCATCTTTAGGATTCTCTATGTAGAGTATCATGTCATCTGCAAACAGTGACAGCTTTACTTCTTCTTTTCCAATTTGGATTCCTTTTATTTCTTTTTCTTCTCTGATTGCTGTGGCTTAAACTACCAAAACTATGTTGAATAATAGTGATGAGAGTGGGCAACCTTGTCTTGTTCCTGATCTTAGTGGAAATGGTTTCAGTTTTTCACCATTGAGAATGATTTTGGCTGTGGGTTTGTCACATATGGCCTTTATTATGTTGAGGTAAGTTCCCTCTATGCCTACTTTCTGCAGGGTTTTTATCATAAATGGGTGTTGAATTTTGTCAAAAGCTTTTTCTGCATCTGTTGAGATTGTCATATGGTTTTTATCCTTCAATTTGTCAATATGGTGTATCATATTGATTGATTTGCGTAAATTGAAGAATCCTTGCATTCCTGGGATAAACTGCACTTGATCATGGTGTATGAACCTTTTAATGTGCTGTTGGATTCTGTTTGCAAGTATTTTGTGGACGATTTTTGCATCTATGTTCATCAGTGATATTGGCCTGTAGTTTTCTTTCTTTGTGACATCTTTGTCTGGTTTTGGTATCAGGGTGATGGTGGCCTCGTAGAATGAGTTTGGGAGTGTTCCTCCCTCTGCAATATTTTGGAAGAGTTTGAGAAGGATAGGTGTTAGCTCTTCTTTAAATGTTTGATAGAATTCGCCTGTGAAGCCATCTGGTCCTGGGCTTTTGTTTGTTTGTTGGAAGATTTTATTTATTTTTTTAATTTTTGGTTGCGTTGAGTCTTTGTTTCTGTGTGAGGGCTTTGTCTAGTTGCGGCAAGTGGGGGCCACTCTTCATCGCGGTGCGTGGGCCTCTCGCTATCGCGGCCTCTCTTGTTGCGGAGCACAGGCTCCAGATGTGCAGGCTCAGTAATTGTGGCTCATGGGCCTAGTTGCTCCGCGGCATGTGGGATCTTCCCAAACCAGGGCTTGAACCCGTGTCCCCTGTGTTGGCAGGCAGATTCTCAACCACTGCGCCACCAGAGAAGCCCTGTTGGAAGATTTTGAATCACAGTTTCAATTTCAGTGCTTGTGTTTGGTCTGTTTATATTTTCTGTTTCTTCCTATTTCAGTCTCAGAAGGTTGTGCTTTTCTAAGAATTTGTCCATTTCTTCCAGGTTGTCCATTTTATTGGCATATAGTTGCTTGTAGTAATCTCTCATAATCCTTTGTATTTCTGCAGTGTCAGTTGTTACTTCTCCTTTTTCATTTCTAATTCTATTGATTTGAGTCTTCTCCCTTTTTTTCTCAATGAGTCTGGCTAATGGTTTATCAATTTTGTTTATTTTCTTAAAGAACCAGCTTTAAGTTTTATTGATCTTTGCTATCGTTTCCTTCATTCCTGTTTCATTTATTTTGGATCTGATCTTTATGATTTCTTTCCGTCTGCTAACTTTGCAGTTTTTTGTTCTTCTTTCTCTAGTTGCTTTAGGTGTAAGGTTAGGTTGTTTTTGTGAGGTCTTTCTTGTTTCTTGAGGTAGGATTGTATTGCTGTAAACTTCCCTCTTAGAACTGCTTTTGCTGCAACCCATAGGTTTTGGGTCATCGTGTTTTCATTGTCATTTGTTTCCAGGTATTTTTTGATTTCCTCTTTGATTTCTGCAGGGATCTCTTGGTTATTTAGTACTGTATTGTTTAACCTCCATGTGTTTATATTTTTTACAGTTTTTTTTCCTGTAATTGATATCTAGTCTCATAGTGCTGTGGTCGGAAAAGATATTTGATACGATTTCAATTTTCTTAAATTTACCAAGGCTTGATTTGTGACCCAAGATATGATCTATCCTGGATAATGTTTCATGAGCACTTGAGAAGAAAGTGTTGTCTGTTGTTTTTGGAAGGAATGACCTATAATTATCAATTAAATCCATCTTGTTTAATGTGTCATTTAACGCTTGTGTTTCCTTATTTATTTTCAGTTTGGTTGATCTGTCCATTGGTGAAAGTTGGGTGTTAAAGTCCCCTACTATGATTGTGTTACTGTCAATTTCCCCTTCTATGGCTGTTAGCATTTGCCTTATGTATTGAGGTGTTCCTATGTTGGGTGCATAAATATTTACAACTGTTATATCTTCTTCGTGGCTTGATCCCTTGATCATTACTTAGTGTCCTTCTTTGTGTCTTCTAGTAGTCTTTATTTTAAAGTCTATTTTGTCTGATATGAGAATTGCTACTCCAGCTTTCTTTTGATTTCTGTTTGCATGGAATATCTTTTTCCATCCCCTCACTTTCAGTCTGTATGTGTCCCTAGGCCTGAAGTGGGTCTCTTGTAGACAACATATATATGGGTCTTGTTTTTGTATCCATTCAGCCAGTCTGTGTCTTTTGGTTGGAGCATTTAATCCATTTACATTTACGGTAATTATTGATATGTATGTTCCTATTACCATATTCTTAATTGTTTTGGGTTTGTTTTTGTAGTTCTTTTCCTTCTCTTGTGTTTCCTGCCTAGAGAATTTCCTTTAGCATTTGTTGTAAAGCCGGTTTGGTGGTGTTGAATTCTCTTAGCTTTTGCTTGTCCGTAAAGGTTTTAATTTCTCTGTCGAATCTGAATGAGATCCTTGCTGGGTAGAGTAATCTTGGTTGTAGGTTTTTCCCTTTCATCACTTTAAATATATCCTACTACTCCCTTCTGGCTTGCAGAGTTTCTGCTGAAAGATCAGCTGTTAACCTTATGGGGATTCCCTTGTATGTTATTGGTTTCTTTTCCCTTGCTGCTTTTAGTATTTTTTCTTTGTATTTAATTTTTGATAGTTTGATTAATATGTGTCTCAGCGTGTTTCTCCTTGGATTTATCCTGTATGGGACTTTCTCTGCTTCTTAGACTTGATTGACTATTTCCTTTCCCATGTTAGGGAAGTTTTCAACTCTAATCTCTTCAAATATTTTATAAGTCACTTTCTTTTCCTCTTCTTCTTCTGGGACCCCTATAATTCAAATGTTGGTGCATTTCATGTTGTCCCAGAGGTCTCTGAGACTGTCCTCAATTCTTTGCATTCTTTTTTCTTTACTCTGCTCTGCAGTAGTTATTTCCACTATTTTATCTTCCAGGTCTCTTGTCCGTTCTTCTGCCTCAGTTATTCTGCTATTGATTACTTCTAGAGAATTTTTAATTTCATTTATTGTGTTGTTCATCATTGTTTGTTTGCTCTTTAGTTCTTCTAGATGCTTGTTAAACTTTTCTTGTATTTTCTCCATTCTATTTCCAAGATTTTGGAGTATCTTTACTATCATTATTCTGAATTCTTTTTCAGGTAGACTGCCTATTTCCTCTTCATTTGTTTGTTCTGTTGGGTTTTTACCCTGCTCCTTCATCTGCTGCATATTTCTCTGTCTTCTCATTTTGCTTAACTTACCTTGTTTGTGGTCTCCTTTTCACAGGCTGCAGGTTTGTAGTTCCTGTTGTTTTTGGTGTCTGCCCCCTGTGGGTAAGGTTGGTTCAGTGGTTTGTGTAGGCTTCCTGGTGGAGGGGACTGGTGCCTGTGTTCTGGTGGATGACGCTGGGTCTTGTCTTTCTGGTGGGCAGGACTGCATCTGGTGGTGTGTTTTGGGCTCTATGTGAAGTTAGTATGATTTTAGGCAGCCTCTCTGCTAATGGGTGGAGTTGTTTTCCCATCTTGCTAGTTGTTTGGCGTGGGGTGTCCAGCACTGCAGCCTGCTGGTCCTTGAGGGGAGCTGGGTCTTAGCGTTGAGACGGAGATTTCTGGGAGAGCTTTCGTCGATTGGTTTTACGTGGGCATGGGAGGTCTCTGGTGGTCCAATGTCCTGAACTCAGCTCTCCCACCTCAGAGGCTCAGGCCTGACAGCCGGCTGGAGCACCAAGATCCTGTCAGCCACATGGCTCAGACAAAAAAGGAGAACAAAAAAAGAAAGAAAAAAATAAAATAAAGTTATTAAAATAAAAAACTAAAAAATATTATTTAAAAAAAGTAATAGAAAAAGAGAAGAGAGCAACTAAACCAATAAACAAATCCACAAATGATAACAAGCACTAAAAACTAAACTATGATAAACATAAAAATTAGAAGCTTGTCAGTCGCATACAGCAAACCCCAAGTCTACAGTTGCTCCCAAAGTCCCCCTCCTCAATTTGGGATGATCCGTTGTCTATCAGGTATTCCACAGATGCAGGTACATCAGGTTGACTGTGGAGATTTAATCCGCTGCTCCTGAGGCTGCTGGGAGAGATTTCCCTTTCTCTTCTTTGTTCACATAGCTCCCAGGGTTCATCTTTGGATTTGGACCCGCCTCTGCGTGTAGGTCGCCTGAGGGCGTCTGTTCTTCGCTCACACAGACCGGGGTTAAAGGAGCAGCTGCTTCGGGGGCTCTGGCTCACTCAGGACAGTGGGAGGGAGCGGTACAGAGGAGGCGGGGCGAGCCTGCGGCAGCAGAGGCGTCGTGACGTTGCACCAGCCCGAGGCGCGCCGTGCGTTCTCCCGGGGAAGTTGTCCCCGGATCACGGGACCCTGGCAGTGGCGGGCTGCACCGGCTCCCGGGAGGGCGGTGTGGAGAGTGACCTGTGCTCGCACACAGGCTTCTTGGTGGCGGCAGCAGCAGCCTTAGCCTCTCATGCCCGTCTCTGGGGTCCACGCTGTTCGCCGCGGCTCGCACCCGTCTCTGGAGCTCGTTTAGGCAGCGCTCTGAATCCCCTCTCCTTGCGCGCCACGAAACAAAGAGGTAAGAAAAAGTCTCTTGCCTGTTCGGCAGCTGCAGACCTTTTCCCGGACTCCCTCCCGGCCAGCTGTGGCACACTAGCCCCTTCAGGCTGTGTTCACGCTGCCAACCCCAGTCCTCTCCCTGCGATCCGACCGAAGCCCGAGCCTCAGCTCCCAGCCCCACCCGGCCCGGCGGGGGAGCAGACGAGCCTCTCGGGCTGGTGAGTGCTGGTCGGCGCCGAGCCTCTGTGCGGGAATCTCTCCGCTTTGCCCTCCGCACCCCTGTGGCTGCGCTCTCCTCCGTGGCTCCGAAGCTTCCCCCCTCTGCTACCCGCAGTCTCCACCCACGAAGGTGCTCCTAGTGTGTGGACACCTTTCCTCTTTCACGGCTCCCTCCCCCTGGTGCAGGTCCCGTCCATATTCGTCTCTGTTTTTTCTTTTTTCTTTTACCCTACCCAGGTACGTGGGGAGTTTCTTGCCTTTTGGGAGGTCTGAGGTCTTCTGCCAGAGTTCAGTGGGTGTTTTGAAGGTGTTGTTCCACATGTAGATGTATTTTTGATGTATTTGTGGGGAGGAAGGTGATCTCTGCGTCTAACTCCTCTGCCATCTTGAAGATCCTCTCTAACCTTTTTAAATGGTAGATTTCATAAGAGCAGGGTATTATCTTAAAGTGTTGTTTTTCCAGGTCTATTAATTAAATTTTTATAATTAAACCTTTTAAATAACTAGATTATAATTTTTAAAATTAGGTAAATACTGTAAAATGTCCATCCTTCCTAGAAGGCTCATTCTCAGTTCTCTCTCTTTAGTTATTTTTATTCTCACCAAGTAGCACAACTTCCTTCCACAGGTTCATGAAGGGACTTTTAAAATTTTATTTATTTATTTTATTTATGGCTGTGTTGGGTCTTCGTTTCTGTGCCAGGGCTTTCTCCAGCTGTGGAAAGCGGGGGCCACTCTTCATCGCAGTGGGCGGGCCTCTCACTATCGCGGCCTCTCTTGTTGCGGAGCACAGGCTCCAGACGCGTAGGCTCAGTAATTGTGGCTCACGGGCCCAGTTGCTCTGCGGCATGTGGGATCTTCCCAGACCAGGGCTCGAACCCGTGTCCCCTGCATTGGCAGGCAGATTCTCAACCACTGCGCCACCAGGGAAGCCCGATGAAGGGACTTTTAAATCTCCTCTTGGATACATGTTTCCTACTCTGCAGGAATGATCCCTGTGTGTCCTTGATTGCAGAGAACACCTGGCTCTGTTTTGTATTCATTTGTTTTACACTAAATATGTTTTGTTCTTCCAACCTCATCATTTCCAGAGGGAAGCAAAAAGTTCAGTTCGGGAAATCCTATGGCATGTGTCATTATGTCAGTCTAAAGATTATGCTGCAAACAAGCAAACACACTAACAAGAAGACTTAGTACGCAACAGGACATTGAAATTCTCCTTCACAGCACAGCAGCCAGTGATACAAATTGAGTTTCACCCCATGGAACTGAAAAGTAGCTACTCGCAGAAAGTTGAATTTCAGCATTAAAAGATAGGGGTTGTCATGGAAGTTACAATAGGGGACCCTCTTAGCACTTTGCTCTTGTATCATGAGGCTTTGAGACTTCATTCATCTGGATTCTGTTTCAAATACTTTAAGAAGTCACATAATTATATGCAGCTAAATATACATCTGAGATTTATTGAAAGTACAAGAGAAGATGATAGTTAGTTCTCTAGGAAACATTAAGCTCTCCGAAGAAATCTTTGTAATTAGAGATGGATCTGATAATATGATGATTTTTTAATTTCATTGACAGGGTATATTACTCTAGTTTCTTTGCTCTGTCACAGACTTGGTTAGTTTATTTCTCTAGTGCTGAATATGAAAATATATCCTGAAAGAAATATTTTCTCTTTGGAAGCATAGCTATTAATTCAAATCAAAACATCTGGATAAATGTAGAATAGCAAAAATACCAGATAAACAAAAAATGTGAAAAGGCAAGATTAGCCTAAGACAATAGTGGAAGCCATTGGAGGAGGGATTTTAATAAATACCTTGCACAAGCAAAATGTTGAAAAATGATTTCTGATCTCTTACCCTTTGTTGACAGAAAATAAACAGACTATAGAGAACCAATTAATTTCTTTTTATGTTTTCCCTAATAAGACAGACCTGCTTGGAAAATAGAGCATTATGATTGGGAAAGCATGTGAAAATTCTTGTTACCTTTAAATGAATTCTCACTGTACACATGCCAGATTCTGGTTTAGCAATCTAAAAACAGATTAGCCCTATAATGTCCATTAAAGGTAAAATTCCAATATAATGAAAACAGGGCATGTCTAAAACAGAGCTACTCATATTTCCTTGGTCCATGGTGCCCTCTTAATGTTTTAGTAATTTTTCAAAGCATCCCTAAGCCAAAATAAATGCTTAACAATTCTCATTACTAGGTACTTAAGTACAAAAACTTAGCAGTAGTTGTTTGTGGGTATCCAAAGATGTCATCATTTCCCTCAACAATTAAAAATAATGCATAGTTTTCCTTGAATACAGTGTAGCACACCAGGGTCCCAGTATGAGAATCATTAAAGTAATTTTGTTCATGAATCTTTATTTAAAATGTGTTTGAAAATAAATTAGATTTTAAAATTCGTTATATCAACTTTATAATTATATTTGTAGAGTAGTTCTTAAAAGTCAGTTTTCTTTACTTCTCAGCAGCAGGGCCAAAAGTTAGAGGTAATTTTCACCTCCCTTCACTTCTTTCAGGTATTACCATTCATTTAAATGTACGTTATCTAGTAATTCATGCACGCCTCAAATAATAATATTCCATTCCCACAGAGCATGAGTTTTCTTAAACACTTTTCCTGGATTCATAGAGTTCAAATGGACTTTCCACAATTTGAACTTTATCAAAGAAGGGGCTCATTGAAGGATCCATAGAATTAAACAAAAATTTTGCTTTACTGCAGAAGAACACTTAAATGTCTATGACACAGGCAGTGGGAAATCAACTGCACATAGCCTTAGTTGGTGCCTTAGTTGGAATTGCTAAGCACGTAATCTAACAACATATACTTTACCTTTAACCTCAGCACAACTTCACCACCAATATTTCATTCGTTTTAAAAATTCGGATGTAGCTGAGATCTATGCCAATGTCAACATCATAAACTGCAGCCTGTGGAGGTAGATTGTACAATAACTAATGTCATCACTGCCAAAGTAGTATTAATGTTTGTGTCCTTACATCCTGCATGTATTTACCACGATATTCAAATGTGAAAATGCTGGAGAGGATTGTGGATAAATACAGATATGCTCACATAGTGCCAAGGATATTGTTGACAGTTACTGAACTTTCATTGTTTAAAATAAGACATGAGTGAAATGTTGGTAGAGATACTGAGATAAATTAGACAACTAGACAAATATATATATATAGATAAATAGATTGTGGTAGAGCATATTATACTTTTCATAGCAAAATATATGAAGAAATGTATAGGTAATGACATATGAGAGTGATTTGTCAAATCCTAACCCTGCCTGTTACTAGCTAGGTGATTTTGAGCAACTTAACCTACCTGCTTCAATATATCCTTCTGTGTAAAGTGGAGCTAGTAATATACTTAACTTTTAAGATTATTACAAAGATTAAATCAGTAAATACACATAAATAATGTAACTTAGTGCCTGGCAGCTAGTAAGTGATACAGAAGAATTAGTTATCACCATCATTATTTTAACTGTTTTTAAAAAATTATTTAAAAATGTAAATTATCATGTACAGATACCAAAAATGTATAATAGAAGAAGTGCACTTAACCCTAATTTTAGAAAATAAATCAAATAATAGGTGTAATCATTTATATTTAGTGTATATAAAATTTTAAAGATGTCTCATATTTTATTTTGCATCTTGACAGTTTGAGTAAGATTTGTGTACCATTGAATGATGTTTGACTACAGTGATGGTTTTGCCCTAAAGAGGCAAATGTTCAGTGACAGACCTTAGCATTTAATTCATTCAAAATCTGTTGTAAATTTAGTTCATTCGAAATCTATTGTAAATTAGACTTAAATCCCATTCCCAAAAATGTGTACCTGCTTCTCAAAATAACAACTGTAAGAGATGATGGAAGATTAGCAGAATATGAATAAATGTTTTAACTAATTATATAAGCAACAAAATTTCATAAACCCAATAATCAAAAAATAAATTTTCTAGAATTAGTGATATTTACTGACCTTTCTGAGCATCTACTTTGTGTCAGAAATTCTTTTAAGTTATGTGTATCAACTTAGTCTTCAGAAAAACCACCTAAGTACTGTCATTGCACCAATTACAGGTAAGGAAACAGATATTTAGATTTAGTGGTAGGTCTGAGATTTGTATCAGGACTGTCCAGAGTTTTGTTTTTTTTTCCCCTTAATCACAGTACTGTAGTACGAAGGTGAACAACAAGAAGCCTCTCTCTTTCCTGCAGTATATATGATATATTGAACCTGACTTTGTCCTAGTAATGGCTAAGAATTTGCACTGAAAAGTTTGCTTTCTTTTCATTTATGTTTTTAAAAATAAGTGTAGAAAAAACATGGTTATCTTTTCTGTATTCTAACAAAGGTAATTGAATGTGTGAATTTTAGAATATTCACTTTGTTCTGTTTTTGATATGTATTACAATAATTTTGAAGAGTATAAAAAGTTTTAAAAACAGTTTATTTAGAAACAATTGGCTTACAACATACTGCGCATATTTCAGGTCACAAATTTGATGTTTTGGCAAATGTATATATCCTTGAAACCATCACACCAATCAGGATAATGAAAATATGCATCACTTCCTCCCCAACTCTCCTGTTCTTATACAAACATTAATATGCTTTCTCTGACTAAAAATTAGATGGCATTTTCTAGACTTTATGGCTAAGATTGTGGTCTGTCTTAGTATATTGTTCCATGTGAGCTTGAGAAGAATGTGTGTTCTGCTTCTGTTGGATGAAATCTGTAGACTTTGATTATATCCGGTTGATGGATGAGTTTTTGAAATCGATTATGTCCTTACTGATTTTCTGCTGGCTGGATCTTTTCATTTCTGATAGGGCGTTGTTGAAGTTTCCAACACTGATAGTGAATTCATCTGTTTCTCCTTGCAGTTGTATTAGTTTTGCTTCATGAAGTTTGATGCTCTGTTGTTAAGCACATACGTGTTAAGCATTGCTTTGTCTTTTGGAGAATTGAATCCTTTATCATGATATAATTTCCTTCTTTATCCCTGATAACTTTCCTTTCTTTGAAGTCTGTGCTGCCTGAAATTAACATGGCCACTCTTACTTTCTTTTGATTAGTGTTGAGATGGGGTTTTTTTCTCCTTCCACTTACTGTTAATCTATATGTGTCTTTATATTTAAGAAGGGTTTCTTGTAGACATCATACAGTTGGGTCATGGTTTTTTATCCATTCTGACAATCTGTCTTTTAATTGGAGCATTTAGACCATTGATGTTCAAAGGGATTATTTATGTAGTTGGTCTAATATCTACCATATACACCACTGCTTTCTATATGTCGCCCTTGTTCTTTGTTCTCATCTTTGTCTTCCTCTCTTTCTGTCTTTCGTGCTTTCAGTTGAGCATTTTATAGGATTAAATTTTCCATCCTTTCTTAGCATATTGATTATACTTCTTTCTTAAACTTAGCTTAGGGTTGCCCTAGAGTTTGCAGTATACAGTTGACTCTTGAACAACACAGATTTGAACTGCGTGGGTCCACTTATATGTGGATTTTTTTCAGTGAATACTCACTACAGTACTACACCATCCATGGTTGTTTGAATTCACCAGCGAGAAGCCCTGAATATAGAGAGCCAATTGTAAAGTTATGTGGGGATTTTTGAGTACATGGAGAGTTGGTGCACCTAATTCCCAAGTTGTTTAAAGATCAACTGTGTATTTGAAACTAATCCAAGTCGACTTTCAAATAACACTATACCACTTCTCAGGTTGTGTATCTTACAATAACAAAATAATCCTGATTCCTCCCTCCTAGTCAATATATCATTGCTGTCATTCATTTCACTTCAGTATAAGTATAGATGGTCATATATGCATATACATAAGATATATGCATATATACATATGTATAAATACGTATACATATACAAATACATGGTTAGCATTATTATTTTGAACAAATTGATGTCTGTTAAATCAATTAAGAATAAGAAAACTAAAAGTTCTTACTTTACTTTTGCTTATCCCTTCTTTGAGGCTCTTCCTTTCTTTATGTAGGCCTGAGATTCTGACTTGTATCATTTTCCTTATCACTTAACTTTTAACACTTCTTGCAAAGAAATTTAACTGGCAACAAATTCCCTCAATTTTCATGTATATAACAGTCTTTATTTCTCCTTAACTTTTAAAAGATAGTTTTGCAGAGTATAGAATTCTAGTAGGGTTTCTTTTTTTTTTTCTTCTTCTTCTTAATACTTTAAATATTTCACTCCACTCTCTTCTTGCTTACATGGTTTCTGAGGAGAAGTCAGATTTAATTCTTATCTTTGTTCCTCTGTAGATAAGGTATTTTTTCTCCTCTGGCTTCTTTCAGGATTTATTCTTTATCTTTGATTTTGTGCAATTTGAAAATCACATGGCTAGGTGTGGTTTTCCTTGGCATTTATCCTGCTTGGTGTTTGCTGAGCTTCCTGGATCTTTGGTTTGGTGTCTGATATTAATTTGGGGGAAATTTTCAGTCATTTTTTTCAAATATTTCTTCCATTACTTTTTCTCTTTCTTCTCCTTCTGATATTCTCATTACTTGTATGTTACACCTTTTATAGTTGTCCCAGAGTATTGGATAGTCTGTTTTGGGTTTTTTTGTTTTTTTGTTTGTTTATTTGTTTTTGTTTTTTTAGTCTTTGTTCCCATGCTTTTCAGTTTTCCAAGTTTCTATTAATATATCCTCAAGCTCAGAGATTCTTTCCTCATCTGTGTCCATCTACTAGTAAGCCCTCAAAGACGGTCTTATTTCTTTTGCAGTGTTTTTGATTTTTAGCATTTGTTTTTGATTCTTTCTTAAGATTTCCAGCTCTCTGCTTACATTGCCCATATATTCTTCCATGTTGTCTACTTTATCCAATAGAGCCCATACCATATTAATGACAGTTGTTTTAAATTCTCAGTCTGATCATTGCAACATGTTTCTGATGCTTGCTCTCTCTCTTCATATTGTTTTGTTTGTTTTGCCTTTTAGTATGCCTTGTAATGTTTTCTTGATAGCTGGACATGATTTACTGGATAAAGGGAACAGCTGTAAATAGGCCTTTAGTAATATGGTGGTGAGGGGTGGGAGGAGGGGAAGCATTCTTATAGTCCTGTGATTAGGTCCCAATCATTTACTGAGCCTATGTCTCTGGACTGTGAACTTCACAAGAGCATCTAAGTTTTTTCTACCTCCTTAATTGTGACAGGATGCTCCAGGGTGGGCTGGAGTTGCTTATTTCCCTTCTCCCATGTGGAAGGCTGAAACTGACTTGAGTTGGATATCTCCCTTTCTTCAGGTCACTTAGGCTCTGATAATACCCCAGCAGGTTAGGCTCTGGTTAAACAGTTTGTCCTCAGGGCACGTCTTGTTAAGAAAAGAGTGCTCTGGTGTACTTCAAAATGACTCCTTTCCCCCTTCCCCTGCCAGAAGCATGAGGGGATTTTTTTTTTTCCTCTGACATTTACTGTGGAAACTTGGTTGAACTCCTGGAGATAAAATTCACCATATTGTGGGCCCTACCATGAATGCATTCCACTTGAACTTTTAACTCTTATATTTGTTCATACTGAGCCTCCAGCAATTTGCCATTTACAGTTCAGATTTTTCTAGCCTGGCCCTAGTTGCTGTGGTGGTTTCCACTCATGAGTCTCTGTTCTGGTAAGCCTTGACACCCTACGTCTGCTTGTCTCTCCAGCCATGGGGGCATTGGTTTGTCCTGTGTCCTCCCGTCTCTCATCAATCCAAGAAGAGTTGATTTTTCAGTCTGTTCAGCTTTTTACCTGTTGTTAGGACAGAATGACAACTTCCAAGCTCCTTACACGTGGAACTAGAAGTCAGAAGTCACTTTCTCTGAATTTATATAAATGAAATCGTACATTATGTGTTCTTGGTTGGATTCTTTCACTGCAGCATAGCTATTTTGATATTCATTCATGTTGTTGGTATATGATTCATTTGTTTTATTTCTGAATAGTATCCCATTGTATAGATACATGACTTTTGTTTATGAATTCTCCTGTTTGGCATTTGCTGTTTCCAGGTTATGAATATTCACAGAAAGCACTTTGTATACATGTCCTTTCATTTATTTGGGGAAAATACCTGAAATGTTAATGACTGCATCTCATGGGAAGTGTATTTTTAACCTTTTTACAAACTACCAAACTGTTTTCCAAAGTACTTTTACCATTTTACATATGTCCGAATTCTATGAAAGTTCCAATTCTTCCATATCCTCCCCAATAGTTATTATTACTAATCTGTTTAATTTTAGTAATTTAAATAAGTGTGTAGTGATTCCTCATTTTTTTAAATTAGTATTTCTCTTATGAGTAATGATGTTGAACATCATTTTATGTACTTATCTGTCATATGTATATATTCTTTGTGGAAGGGTCTTTTCAAATCTTTTGTCCATTTATTTTTTCAATTCATTGGTCCAAATTTTTATTGGGTTGCTTCTTTTCAGTTTTGAGAAGTCATTTACAGATTATGTCTTCAAGTCTTTTATTAGACACCACTTTTGCAAATATTTCTCCCAAGTATGTGGCTAATCTTTTCTTTCTCTTAACAATGGTTTTGCAAAGAACAAAAGTTTTTAATTTTGATGAAATTTAATTTATTAATTTGCTTTTTCCTGAATCATGATTTTGGTGTTATATATAAGAAATATTTATAAAACCAAGATTACAAAGGCTTTATCTTATGTTTTGTCATAGAATTTCAGAATTTTAGGCCTTAATTTTTGTTCTACCATACATTTTTAGGCCTTATCTTTTGTTCTACAATACAATATAGCATGAGGCATGGATCAACATGATTTTATTTTTTTTCCTATGAATATTCAGTTGTTCCAGTAACATTTGTTGAAAACAATGTCCTGTCTTTACTGAAGTGTCTTTTCACTTTTGTCAAAAACTTCTATCTATATACTATCTATTCTCCTCCATTAACATGTTTGTATATATTTTTGCCAATAACTCAGTATTTTGCTCACTATAGATTTAGCTCTACAACTTTTTTTTCAAAATTATTTTGGCTATTCTAGGAAATTTCCATTTCCATATGAATTTTAGAAGCAACTTGTCAATTTCTAAAATAAGCTATTGGTATTTTGACTGAAATTTTGTTGAATCTGTACATCAACTTGAGGATAACTTTGCATCTATATTCATGAGGAACACTGGTCTGTAGTTTCCTTTTATGTTTTCACTTACTTTTGCTCCATGGTATCCCTGACCGCAAAGAATGAATTGAAAAGTATTCCCTCCTCTTCACTTTACGGGAAAGTTTGAGAAGTTATTTTTTTCTTAAATATTTGGAAGAATTCACCTTTTTTTTTCTTTATCCATTTTATACACATCAGTGTATACATGTCAATCCCAATCTCCCAATTCATCCCACCACCCCCCCACCCCGCCGCTTTCCCCCTTGGTGTCCACACGTTTGTTCTCTACATCTCTGTCTCTGTTTCTGCCCTGCAAACCAGTTCATCTGTACCATTTTTCTAGGTTCCACATATATGCGCTAATATACGATATTTGTTTTTCTCTTTCTGACTTACTTCACTCTGTATGACAGTCTCTAGATCCATCCACGTCTCTAGAAATGACCCAATTTCATTCCTATTTATGGCTGAGTAATATTCCATTGTATATATGCACCACATCTTCTTTATCCATTCGTCTGTCTGGGGGCGTTTAGGTTGCTTCCATGACCTGGCTATTGTAAACAGAGCTGCAGTGAACATTGGGGTGCATGTGTCTTTTTGAATTATGGTTTTCTCTGGGTATATGCCCAGTAGTGGAATTGCTGGGTCATATGGTAGTTCTATTTCTAGTTCTTTAAGGAACCTCCATACTGTTCTCCATAGTGGCTGTATCAATTTACATTCCCACCAACAGTGCAAGAGGGTTCCCTTTTCTCCACGCCCTCTCCAGCATTTGTTGTTTGTAGATTTTCTGATGATGCCCATTCTAACTGGTGTGAGGTGATACCTCACTGTAGTTTTGATTTGCATTTCTCTAACGATTAGTGATGATGAGCAGCTTTTCATGTGCCTCTTAGCCATCTGTATGTCTTCTTTGGAGAAATGTCTATTTAGGTCTTCTGCCCATTTTTGGATTGGGTTGTTTGTTTCTTTAATATTGAGCTGCATGAGCTGTTTATATATTTTGGAGATTAATCCTTTGTCTGTTGATTCGTGTGCAAATATTTTCTCCCATTCTGAGGGTTGTCTTTTCGTCTTGTTTATGGTTTCCTAAGCTGTACAAAAGCTTTTAAGTTTCATTAGGTCCCATTTGTTTATTTTTGTTTGTATTTCCATTACTCTAGGAGGTGGATCAAAAAAGATCTTGCTGTGATTTATGTCAAAGAGTGTTCTTCCTATGTTTTCCTCTAAGAGTTTTATAGTGCCCGGTCTTACATTTAGCTCTCTAATCCATTTTGAGTTTATTTTTGTGTATGGTGTTACAGAGTGTTCTAATTTCATTCTTTTACATGTAGCTGTGCAGTTTTCCCAGCACCACTTATTGAAGAGACTGTCTCTTCTCCATTGTATATCCTTGCCTCCTTTGTCATAGATTAGTTGACCATAGGTGCATGGGTTTGTCTCTGGGCTTTCTATCCTGTTCCATTGATGTGTATTTCTGTTTTTGTGACAGTACCGTATTGTCTTGATTACTGTAGCTTTGTAGTATAGTCTGAAGTCAGGGAGTCTGATTCCTCCAGCTCCGTTTTCTTTCCCTCAAGACTGCTTTGGCTATTCGGGGTCTTTTGTGTCTCCATACAAATTTTAAGACTTTTTGTTCTAGTTCTGTAAAAAATGCCATTGGTAATTTGATAGGGATTGCATTGACTCTGTAGATTGCTTTGGGTAGTATAATCATTTTCACAATATTGATTCTTCCAATCAATAAGATGGAAGAATCTCATGTCCTATAAGAACATGGTATATCTTTCCATCTGTTGGTATCATCTTTAATTTCTTTCATCAGTGTCTTATAGTTTTCTGCATAAAGGTCTTTTGTCTCCCTAGGTAGGTTTATTCCTAGGTATTTTTTTCTTCTTGTTGCAGTGGTAAATGGGAGTGTTTCCTTAATTTCTCTTTCAGATTGTTCATCATTAGTGTATGCAAGAGATTTCTGTGCATTAATTTTGTATCCTGCAACTTTACCAGATTCATTGATGAGCTCTACTAGTTTTCTGGTGGCGTCTTTAGGATTCTCTATGTATAGTATCATGCCATCTGCAAACAGTGACACTTTTACTTCTTCTTTTCCAATTTGTATTCCTTTTATTTCTTTTTCTTCTCTGATTGCCATGGCTAGGACTTCCAAAACTATGTTGAATAATAGTGGTGAGAGTGGACATCCTTGTGTTGTTCTTGATCTCAGAGGAAATGCTTTCAGTTTTTCACCATTGAGAATGATGTTTGCTGTGGGTTTGTCATATATGGCCTTTATTATGTTGAAGTAGGTTCCCTCTGTGCCCACTTTCTGGAGAGTTTTTATCATAAATGGGTGTTGAATTTTGTCAAAAGCTTTTTCTGCATCTATTGAGATGATCATATGGTTTTTCTCCTTCAATTTATTAATATGGTATATCACATGGATTGATTTGCATATATTGAAGAATCCTTGCATCTCTAGGATAAATCCCACTTGGTCATGGTGTATCATCCTTTTAATGTGGTGTTGGATTCTGTTTGCTAGTTTTTTGTTGAGGAGTTTTGCATCTGTATTCATCAATGATATTGGTCTGGAATTTTCTTTATTTTTAGTATCTTTGTCTGGTTTTGGTATCAGGGTGATGGTGGCCTCATAGAATGAGTTTGGGAGTTTTCCTTCTTCTGCAATTTTTTGGAAGAGTCTGAGAAGGATGGGTGTTAGCTCTTCTCTAAATGTTTGATAGAATTCACTTGTGAAGCCATCTGGTCCTTGACTTTTGTTTGTTGGAAGATTTTTAATCAGTTTCAGTTTCATTACTTGTGATTGGTCTGTTCATATTTTCTATTTCTTCCTGGTTCAGTCTTGGAAGGTTATACCTTTCTAAGAATTTGTCCATTTCTTCCAGGTTGTCCGTTTTATTGGCATAGAGTTGCTTGTAGTAGTCTCTTAGAATGCTTTGTATTTCTGCAGTGTCTGTTGTAACTTCTCCTTTTTCATTTCTGATTTTATTGATTTGAGTCCTCTCCCTCTTTTTCTTGATGAGTCTGGCTAATGGTTTATCAATTTTGTTTATCTTCTCAAAGAACCAGCTTTTAGTTTTATTGATCTTTGCTATTGTTTTCTTTGTTTCTATTTCATTTATTTCTGCTCTGATCTTTATGATTTCTTTCCTTCTGCTAACTTTGGGTTTTGTTTGTTCTTGTTTCTCTAGTTCCTTTAGGTGTAACATTAGATTGTTTATTTGGGATTTTTCTTGTTTCTTGAGGAAGGCTTGTATAGCTATAAACTTCCCTCTTAGAACTGCTTTTGCTGCATCCCATAGGTTTTGGATCGTCATGTTTTCATTGTCATTTGTCTCTAGGTATTTCTTGATTTCTTCAGTGATCTCTTGGTTGTTTAGTAACGTATTGTTTAGCCTCCATGTGTTTGTGTTTTTTATGTTTTTTTCCCTGTAATTGATTTCTAATCTCATAGCATTGTGGTCAGAAAAGATGCTTGATATGATTTCAATTTTCTTAAATACTGAGGCTTGATTCGTGACCTAAGACATGATCTATCCTGGAGAATTTTCCATGCGCACTTCAGAAGAAAGTGTAATCTGCTGTTTTTGGATGGAATGTCCTATAAATATCAATTAAATCTATCTGGTCTGTTGTGTCATTTAAAGCTTGTGTTTCCTTATTAATTTTCTGTTTGGATGATCTGTCCATTGGTGTAGTGAGGTGTTAAAGCCCCCCACTATGATTGTGTTACTGTTGATTTCCTCTTTTAGAGCTGTTAGCATTTGCTTTATGTATTGAGGTGCTCCTATGTTGGGTGCATATATGTTTATAATTGTTATATCTTCTTCTTGGATTGATCCCTTGATCATTACGTAATTTCTTTCCTTGTCTCTTGTAACATTCTTTATTTTAAAGTCTATTTTACCTGATGTGAGTATTGCTACTCCAGCTTTCTTTTGATTTCCATTTGCATGGAATATCATTTTCCATCCCCTCACTTTCAGTTTGTATGTGTTGCTAGGTCTGAAGTGGGTCTCTTGTAGACAGCATATATATGGGTCTTGTTTTTGTATCCATTCAGCAAGCCTGTGTCTTTTGGTTGGAGCATTTAATCCATTCACGTTTAAGGTAATTATGGATATTTATGTTCCTATTACCATTTTCTTAATTGTTTTGGGTTTGTTTTTGTAGATCCTTTTCTTCTTTTGTGTTTCCCACTTAGAGAAGTTCCTTTAGCATTTGTTGTAGAGCTGGTTTGGTGGTGCTGAATTTTCTTAGCTTTTGCTTGTCTGTAAAGCTTTTGATTTCTGAATGAGATCCTTGCCGGGTAGAGTAATCTTGGTTGTAGGTTCTTCCCTTTCATCATTTTAAGTATATCATGCCACTCCCTCTGGCTTGTAGACTTTCTGCTGAGAAATCAGCTGTTAACCTTATGGGAGTTCCCTTGTATGTTATTTGTCATTTTTCCCTTGCTGCTTTCAGTAATTTTTCTTTGTCTTTGATTTTTGCGAATTTGATGTGTCTCAGCGTGTTTCTCCTTGGGTTTATCCTGTATGGGACTCTCTCTGCTTCCTGGACTTGGGTGGCTATTTCCTTTCCCATGTTAGGGAAGTTTTCATCTATATTGTCTTCAAATATTTTTTCGGGTCCTTTCTCTCTCTCTTCTCTTTCTGGGACCCCTGTAATGCGAATGTTGTTGCTTTTAATGTTGTCCCAGCGGTCTCTTAGGCTGTCTTCATTTCTTTTCATTCTTTTTTCTTTACTGTGTTCCGCAGCAGTGAATTCCACCATTCTGTCTTCCTGGTCACTTATCTGTTCTTCTGCCTCAGTTATTCTCCTATTGATTCCTTCTAGTGTAGTTTTCATTTCAGTTATTGTATTGTTCATCTCTGTTTGTTTATTCTTTAATTCTTCTAGATCTTTGTTAAACATTTCTTGCAACTTCTCGATCTTTGACTGCATTCTTTTTCCAAGGTCCTGGATCATCTTCACTATCATTATTCTGAGTTCTTTTTCTGGAAGATTGCCTATCTCCATTTCATTTAGTTGTTTTTCTGGGGTTTTATCTTGTTCCTTCATCTGGTACATAGCCCTCTGCGTGTTCATGTTGTCTATCTTTTTGTGAATGTGGTTTTTGTTCCACAGGCTGTGGGATTTTAGTTCTTCTTGCTTCTGCTGTCTCCCCTCTGGTGGATGAGGCTATCTAAGAGGCTTGTGCAAGTTTCTTGATGGGAGGGACTGGTGGTGGGTAGAGCTGACTGTTGCTCTGTGACAGAGCTCATTAAAACTTTATACCACTTGTGCTGATGGGTGGGGCTGGGTTCCCTCCCTCTTCGTTGTTTGGCTTGAGGCGACCCATCACTGGAGCCTACCTGTGCTCTTTGGTGGGGCTAATTGCAGACTCTGGGAGGACCCACGCCAAGGAGTACTTCCCAGAACTTCTGCTGCCAGTGTCCTCGTCCCTTGGTGAGCCACAGCTGTCCCCTGCCTCTGCAGGAGACCCTCCAACACTAGCAGGTAGTTCTGGTTCAGTCTCCTTTGGGGTCACTGCTCCTTCCCCTGGGTTCTGACGCGCACAGTACTTTGTGTGTGCCCTCCAAGAGTGGAGTCTCTGTTTTCCCCAGTCCTGCTGAAGTCCTGCAAGCAAATCCCATTAGCCTTGATAATCTGATTCTCTAGGAATTCCTCCTCCCTTTGCCAGACCCCCAGGTTGGGAAGCCTGACATGTGACTCAGTACCTTCACTCCAGTGGGTGGACTTCTGTGGTATAAGTGTTTTCCAGTTTGTGAGTCACCCACCAGCAGTTATGGGATTTGATTTTATTGTGATAGCGCCCCTCCTACCGTCTCATTGCAGCGTCTCCTTTGTCTTTGCATGTGGGGTATCTTTTTTGGTGAGTTCCAGTGTCTTCCTGTCGATGATTGTTCAGCAGTTAGTTGTGATCCCGGTGTTCTCAAAAGAGGGAGTGAGAGCACGTCCTTCTACTCTGCCATATTGAACCAATCCTCCAGAATTCACCTTTGAAACCATCTACCACTGGAATTTTCTTTGTGAAGAGCTTTCTAACTATAGATTCAATACCTTTAATAGACAGAGGGCTATTCGGGTTATCTATTCCTTTAAGTGGAATTTGGTGTATTTGTCTTTTCAGTGAATTTGTTTATATCTTTGAAGTTGTCAAATTTAAATGAGTAAGTTATCTGTACTACTATTTTATCATCCTTTTTAATATCTGTATTGTTGTGCTTTGTGTCTCATTTCTGATATTGGTGATTTCTGACTATTCTAATTTTTCCCTATCAGTGTAGAGTTTTATTCATTTTATTGATTTTTCTTAAAAGCATGTAAATTGAGATCATTGATTGTGCACCTTTCTTTCTATTCTTTCTATTATAGATGGTTAGTACCATAATTTTTTTCAGTACTGCTTTAGTTGCATCCCACATATTCCAACATTTTGGTTTTCATTTTCATTAAATTCTGACTTTCTAATTTCCCTGTTTACTTCTTTTCCTATTTATATCTATTTAGTTTCCATGCATTTGGGAGTTTTCCAGATCTCTTTCTGTTAATTGATTTTCAATTTAATCCCATGAGGTCAAAGAACATACTTTGCATGACGAATCAATGTAAATATATAGAAATTTATTTTGTCACCCACAGTATGGTTTCTCTGTGTGCACTTGTAAAGAACCTGTAATCTACTCTTGTTAATTTGAGTGTTCTACAAGTGTTAATTAGGTCAAATTAAGTAGTGCTGTTCGAGTCTGTCCTAACGGTGATGATCTTCTATTTGCTCCACCAATTTTATAGAAAGTTAAATTAAAATCTCCAACTATAATTGTGAATTTATCTTTTCCCCCTTGCAATTTTAGCAGATTTTGCTTCCTGTGTTTTGATGCTCTGTTATTAGGTGCATAGATGTTTAGCACAGTCATGTCCTCTTGAAGAATTGACCAGTTTATCATTATAGAATGAGATTCTATATTCCTGTTAATATTCTTGGTCCTGAAATGTATATGTCTGTATTGATAAATCAGTATTATTGCAATAAGAGACAAAGCAGAATATTCCTCCACTTCTATAGCAACCATTTTTTTTTTTTTTTGTACTCTTCTCTTTCTCACAAACAAAGTTTGGAGGCATTAGGACATTGGAAAAAAAGATTAATTGCAACCCTCACAGATGTAATAAGAAATTGTATGAGACTTTTTGCCATGTATGAGGCTGAGACATGGAACTAGACCTTGTGATGACTAGAGGGCTGAAATGAAAGTCACTGCAACACTGGAATTAGTTATAATACAAAAATGTGGATGCAGTAAAATATTCAACAACAACAACAAAATCCTCTCTTTCTGCATGTTTCATTAATTAAAAAAAAGAAATTAAATACTTGCTGCTCACATATTCCATATTCAGGTGCATATATGTATTTATTTAAAAATTAACCTTATATTTTCCAAAGATTCTTTTTTAAAAAAGTCTTTTGCTTTACAATGATAGAGTCAATGCAAGTAAGGACATCTATTTTTCTTATTTCCTTGAAATCTGAAAACTATTTGATTCTGTGTTTAATGACAGTACCTGCCTAATGTTAGCTTTAATATGAGGAAGAACCCTGGTCTGGGGATCAGAATACTTTCTTTGTAATTTTGGTTACACTGTTAACTAGACCCCTACTGTGTGATTGTGAAAGGTCACTCAACCCCTCCAGGTATGATTTTTCTATAGATAAAATTAAGTTATGAGCTAGGTGATTTTTAGGGTCTCTTCTCATTTAAGCTTTTTATAATTATCTGGTTGTTTGACCCAAAGCATCATTTTTTTTTTTTTTTTTTTTTTTACTTAATGGTGTGTCTCTAAAAATTGAGGAACATTACTAAATGCAAGGTAGAATTGAAATGTTTGATTTATTTATGACTCTAGAAGGAAAAATATACTACCATGTAAAAGACATTCTCTTCATATAAAAAGCTAAGTTTAATCAATGCTTGACAATATACTTCAGTGTCTATAACTGGATTGTTGACTGAATATAACTAATTTTTCTCTATTCAATCTATACTCCAGGATGAAGGGAAGTAAGTGTAGGTATAATATTGATGGGTATTGTAAAATTTTTTGTCTGGAAAATTCTCCCTCAGATGTTTCACTGTATCAATATCTGAAGAAGGAAGACTTGGAATGCTTAACCATGGAAACCTCACGTGTAAATGTCTAAATCACTAGTCCACAAAAATGTGCAATGTGTGTGTCCTATTTACATTTATAACAAATTTGTATGTTAGCATATAAACTTAGGACATGATGCTCTTACTAATATTCTTAAAGTAAAATAGCAACATGGTTTTTTTGTTTGGGGGGAAAGTGTTTTTTTTCTTTTATTATAGTGGTTTAAAAAAGCATATCATTAAATTTACCATCTTAATCATTTTTAAGTATACAATTCAGTGGTGTTAAGTATATTCACATGGTTGTGCAACAGATTTATTGAACTTCAACATGGTTCTTTTATCAACAAATAGATAACTAATTGTACGCTTTTTTTAAAAAAGCAAAACTTTCCAGACAGATTACATATATAGTCCCCGTATAATATTTCATATTAGAACACGTAAATACATTTCAAAATCAACTTTGTAGAGCTTAGCTCATGTGTCTGTGTAGTTTCATTCTATCTATTTCAGGCAGATAGAGAAAATGTTATTAGGGCAGATACTACAGCCACATGTGCTGAAGTGGGTGGAGGTCACAGCCAAAGGTGTGGAAGGAGCAGGTCTGCTTCAGAAACATTGTAGGTAGAAAGGGTTGGCCAAGGACTCTTTAGAAATGTAGTAAATAGAAGGAGGAGCAAGATATGTGTGTGTGTGTGTTATGTATATATATATATATTTTTTGTTGTTGTTGTTGTTTTGTTTTTCTTTGTGTTGAATGAAAGATTTTTTTCTCTGGTAGTCAAATTAACGCGTTCATTCCTACCTACAAATGAAACATTCTGACCTTAGGGAGCATCATCTATTTCCTACTTGATGCTGCAAAAGTAAAAGTGAATTAAGAGTCAGGTGACCTGCTAGTGAATAATACGTTTACCACTATCTCTGTGATTCTTGATAATTCACTTAATCATAATTTGCTTCAGTTTCTTTAATGGAAAAAAAAAATTAGTTCCTTATAAGAGATTTGTAGTTATATTAAACGAATTGAAGCATAAGTACTATATACTAATATACACCTTGTTTCCTCTTGCTTTCTGTCTTCTTACCTGTCTCTGAGCATTCAGTATCTGTCTGTGATCTATACCCTTACATTTGACTGAATCTTACTGGGAATATGTGCTCACTCCGAATAAGTGTGATGAAGTCAGGAGGAAGAAGAAGAACCCAGATCTCATGGGAAATGACACATTCCGCCTTAGGGTTAGTGTCATTCTCTGTGACACCGTCCATCTTTGTGTTGGGCTAAAAATTCACAACACTGGGATACTGACATTTTATCTTATTTAAAATGCATAGAGACATTCAGAAAGTTTCAGTTCTGAAAATTTATTCCTATACAGGTCCTTTCCTAAAACACTAAATCTTTTGCCAAGTGCATGACACTTCAACCAAGAAAAAAATTCTCTACATAAAAGTCTTTTCTTTTGAGATTGATTTTGAAATTCATAACGAGTGAACATTCATAGTTCAGTCTTGAAATAATATTTTATAGTTATAAATGACACAACTCTTTTCCCCTAGGACTTCAAAACCTGTTTTTAAGAGTTGCCCGTGAATCTTTGGAAAAATTTTGTCTTGTAAGAAGCAAATATTATTATATTTATTTTCTCCCTGTGTAGAAGCAAAGGTTAAAGAGGGTTGTCTGAGGGCATTTCATAGACGATAGAAATTGGGAATAAAATTCTTGACTTCTGATGTACTGTTCCAATGTACTATGCCATCTTTACAAATGACCCACAAGCTTAATACCACTAAAAAATATTTCAAGACTTTATGAAACTTTAGATTCATTGTCTTATTAATTGTTCTTTAGACAAATTTCCCTGCTGTTTATAAAGCTTTTGGGAACACATTTTTAAAATCATTTCAGAAATACAAATAAACATTATACCTTCTTTCAGGGGATTCTTGAATAGAGTAATGAATTTGCCCTGAGGACACAAAACTTGATTTCTTATGTTAGCTTAATGATTTTCTATTTTTGTTGAAGTTGTTAGTTTCACATTTTTTTTTACACTCACTCGAAGTAGATAAAAAAGGTTAACTATATTTTTTATCTCTTAGTAATGAAATGTAATCATGTTTATAATGTGCTAAATTTAAAAAATGCCTATTGAGCATTTTCCCATCAACTTGCAGAATACTAATTACTGAATAAACTTTGTTATTTATTACTGCTTAATTCTGAATTTACTCTTTAAAACTAATTTTGTTTTATTTTGAAAACTTTTAAAGAAATGATTAGATACCTATGGATAAAATTGTTTTATATTAATTTCCAGTTATATATATGAAGTATATTTTTATGTTTGTTTCATTGCCTACTATCATATAAATTGTCCCTTTCAAATAATTTGTTATGCTATATATGAACTTTGTTCAGTGAACAAATAACCGCTTGAAATAGGAATTTTAACAGAATATCGTAGATTTGCCGTGAGACAGT
The DNA here is from genome assembly GCF_965194805.1 of Balaenoptera borealis. Classification (NCBI taxonomy): domain Eukaryota; kingdom Metazoa; phylum Chordata; class Mammalia; order Artiodactyla; family Balaenopteridae; genus Balaenoptera; species Balaenoptera borealis. The sequence continues at coordinate 34,443,367 of NC_138880.1, read as the reverse complement.
CAGTAATATATTAGATCTCAATGACCACTTAAGATATTTTATTTAATGGTTATAAATGCTAAAGGTATTAAAACATGCAGTCATTTTCATTTTTTAAGTACATCGTATTTCTATCATGCGTTTCTGTGTTACTTCTGTGCACCAATTAAGAAGATACTACAGATCTTTTCATATCAAAGTTCAAAGGGCATCAAAATGCAGTCAGTTGCAGCTTTGAATTAATTATTGCTATTTTTGTAATGCATAAAAAACCTGTGTCAAATTCTGTAACCTTGATCTTAGAATCAGTGCCATATCATCTTGCATTAAAGTACCAGATGTTGTCAATTTGCAGTTTACACATTTAAATAATATACTAATCTAAAATAAGCCTTCATTAGAATTATAAAGAAAATGTGATTTCTTAGCTTACCACCACTGAATGATAAAAAGGGACAAGAGACGGACAAGTTATCACAAATATTATTATAGCATTTTTAAAATAAATTGGTTATTAACATATTCCTAGATTTCATGGCTAAAATATTTGAGGACCATCATTTACATTTATACTAATTTTCCTATAAGAGAGCTCCCCAAATACGGAAATGACGAAAATGAAGCTTCTTATAAGAAAAATAAAATATTTCCCAAGTTGTCAAACTAAAAGCAAAGGGACAACACCTTGCATACTCAGTAACATCCTAACAGCATTTTAATGTCTGCCCAAGTGCTTTCTTCCTGTGATGGATCTCTCTGTGTTCACTAAGACCAAAATGAAGAGCAAACCGGTAAGCAACCTACATTTGCAATCAAAAAGTAGAAGTAAGGTACCTTGGGGAAAGAATTGGGTTTATTGAACTTAAAAAATGCCATTCTGAGCCAGGATGTGTCACTTTCAAATTTCAGCATGGATTTTAATTATTAATGTTGGTAACCTTTATTTTCATGTTAATTTCAGGCTGAGTCATTTTTGAAAATAAAATATAGGAAGTCCACCATGTCTGTTTCCATGCCAGTCTTTCCCAACAATGCACACGCAATTATGGTTCTCCCAAGCCCAACACACACACACACACACACACACACACACACAGAGTCATGTGTATATACCTATACCTATACTTCTCCCTATACCTTTGTCTATATCTATATCATCTGTATCTATATCTGTCTGTGTATATAAATTTCTGTGCCAACACACAGACTACTGTTTGGCTATTCAAATCTCAAAAGGAGTGGAGCTTATTTGACACATTTTGTTGACCTGCTATCTTTTCCTGTGTCAAAGCAACACAAGGGTCAGTGGTGTGAGGCCAAGTGGTTTGCAGAAGAAATTTGGTATTCTTTAGTTCACGGGAATTATATTGTACAAATTTCTGTTATTGGATTGGTTTTCTGCGGAGGGCTGGGGCCCTGTGGTTGTCATAAACTTCTTGGGCTGTGGCATCTAACCAGAAGGAGACCTGCTTTGGAAACAGCTTCTTTTATTTGGCTGCACTGCAGAAGTGTGTCAGCTTGCCAACCATTCCTCTGCAGATGGCCCAGGCACCCTACACTGGCCTGAAAGGTATTTAGTGTCCAGACCTTGAAAGCGTGGTGAGTGAGAGATCTGGAGTAGCTGCGTGCCATTGCTAACAAAGAGTAAAGTTTCCAATGATAGCAGAAGGATTTCAGTGACCTTCTTAGCATTGTTTCCTATTTTGTTGTGAGGACACTGTACAGTGTAAAGTCCTGTTAGGATGGATGCGATGGTCTGACAATGTTCTATTTCCCCAAGAATTTAGGGCCATAAAGTTTAAGTGAGTGACAAACCTACTCAGTTTTATTAAACAGTAATTTCACAAAATGTACCCCCTGCCTTTCTTTTGAAGAGACCCAGGATTCAAGCCCTATTCTTTTTTTATTTTCATTCTAAAATGGTCCTAGGTGTGAAATTCTAAAATGCCATCCACTTTTTAGTGTCTGGATTTGCTAATCTGTAGAAGGAAGTAACTAATATGCTGCTAGGTTGTCTGCAGAGTTTCTTCCTAAATATTTGGAGCCCTAAATGATTGCTTTGGGGAGATTCAGGAATGTCAGGGTTATTACCATCTAGAAAAGAAAAAAAATGCTGACTGGCTATGATACTGAATAACTGGATTGCCGGAAAGCTGGTGTTACTTTACCTGTAACAACTGGAAAAAAGAGTTCCTCTGTCTGAGAAAAATAGTTGTGCAGGTTATGGAATAAAGAGGTATCTTTTCAAACTTTAATTATGAAATTTGGAATTCAAATTAATTATTTTTTAATGTATGGCAATTTCAATCCTTTTCTTCCGTAACTCTCTAAAAATATTCTGGCTTTACTGTGTTATTGCTCTAACTTTGTTTTTACCTATTTGTTTAGAAATCTGGTTTGCTTATTAATTTGTAAAAAAAAAACCAAAAAACAAAAAACTATTGCTCTGAATTAAATGGAAATCTGTTCATTCAAGAGGTATAGAATAACATGTACACAGTTACTGGAAAATACATTTAAGAGTAAGTATTACTGTACATAAAAAGCCTTTTTTCTAAAATAAGAAAAATGAGGCTAAATCCAAAGACTAAAAACAATCAAGATATGCTGAGCATTTTCTTTGAATATGATCCTAAAAGAACGCTCTTAATATGAGTACAGAAAAGTATACACAAATTAAATCTGTGACAAATCTCAAACTAAGCTTACTAATTAAAGTAGACCTGATCTCATAAAAATATTTTCAAAAGTTTGGATCAAAAAAGAGAAAATGGGAAGGATAAAGTAATAATGAAAAAGTACAGAGCTGGCCAAGATGTGAAGCTGAAATTTACAGTAATTTTCTTTGTTTATTTGGTTATTACTGTTCTGTCTCTATTTAAGCTGCCTCCTTCTCACATTTTTAGAATGAAGATTCATTTCTAATGAATCTACATCTACTGCTAGATTCAAATCCAACTGTTAAGGCTCAGTGCTTCTGAGACTTCATATTTTTATTGATACCTAATTAATTCACATTTATCAGCACTAACACAGCTTTGCAATGCAGTTGTTTTATTGCTTGCTTGAATGAGAGAAAGAAAGAGCGATGGTTCAGAGCATATAGGCCTTGGAGTCCTTCCCCTCTAGACTACTACCAAAATATATTCATATCCTGTTGACCTGGTATTTAAAATTCCACTTCTTTCCCTTTTAATTAACTCTTAGTGTTTATTAAGCATATAATATGTGTAAGTACTTTTCCACAGCACAGATTAGCACATTTTGCAGGAAATAAATTCCTTCCTCCATTAGAAGAGCTAGAGCTGACAGTGCTATTTTTGGTGGGAAGAGAGAAGAACTAGGCTTGAGGAGTTAACTCTTATTTGTCATATATTATGCTGGTGTCCTGGGTGACTGACACATACCATGGTATTGTATAATCATGTACAAATAAAAAGTGATCAATTGTATTGGTCAAATTAGATACGGATTTTTCCACCCAAAGAACATTACATACTTGAGGCTTAAGTAGCATCTCCTCATGCACCAAAACACACACAGAGGCACACCACAAAAAATGGTGAGTAACGTTTTTCTTTGCCTTGAGTACATCGATAATTCATAAGATTTACAGGCTTCATTAAACTCTTTTAGCACTTTAGGAAAGTACTTGTACTCTTTTGGATGGTGATAAAAGAAATTTGCATAGGTGAAACAAACAAGCAAACAAACAAAAAAACCCAAGGTATTAATACAACCTAAGTGCAATCTCATCCCCTTCTCTGCTTTGTATTGCTTCAGTGAATCTATGTCCAGCTGACATACCATATAGTTTATTTCTGCTTTTTTGTTTGTTTGTTTTTGTCTCTCTTTTCAAAGTAGAATGTGAGCTCCAAGAAGGCAGGGGATTCTTTCTGTTTTGTTCATTACAATATGTCCAGTGCCTATGACAGTTACTAGCACAGAATAGAGGCTTAATACAAACTTATTGGGTGTATGAATAAACAAATGCTTCCTGTACAGTTTTTACTTGTATTTGGATACTGTAGGTAATGCCATGAACTACTATCAATTAATGATATATGGTAGTTAGTGCCATCAGAATTTAATTGTGTAAAACCATCAGCTGTTGTTTGTGATATAAAGATATGTAAACAGAAGTCCCTTTCACAAGGAACTATCACAGCTTATCAAGATAACACAATTATATGACAGGAAATGACTTTGGTGAAATATGGATTGTAAAGAACAAATGAGAAAATAGAATTCAGAAGGGATGGGCAGGCTTGTAAGATCTAGAACACCAATTCTAATTCCTACTAACTTGTTTCTTTTTCTTTTTTGAGATTTTATTTTTATTATTTTTTGTCTTCAAATGAATATTGCTTGTTTGTTTATAGGACTTTACATTACCCATGGGAGGATATTCAACACAGAAGCAAATCCCATATGTTTCTTCTACTGATTCATTCTTGCAAGAAATGATGCTGTGAGAACATCATTTCTAGCTCAGTCAACCTTCTTTCACGCTCCCTCTTGCTTTGTGAACCATAGCTTCCTGTCCCAATCCCCTGCTGCTTTTGCACCAAGTAATAGTGGATTTGTGTATGATTCCTATATTGTTTTTTGGAAACAGTCTGCATGTACAAATTGCTAGAAAATCTCCATTTCCTTTTGGGGAATTTTCTTCTAACTTGGAATCCTTTCATTGTATTTAGCTGCTGGTGGATGAAGCAATAGATAAAATTAAGAGGTGATCACAGCATTATCAAGATGTAATTAAAAATAGGACACATGCGATCCCAGCTTTGGGGTCTGATGGTGAGGCATTGTGGTGTGTTGGGTACACTAAAACTGGGATAACCTAATAGAATTGGAGTTACACTGGGCATCAGGTCTCAGTAAGCTAATAGACAATTCCATCTTGTCAGCATTGTTCTTTGTTTCCATTTGTTAATATCTTACAAGGGTTAGGAGTAGCTGGGTGCTATTACGCATTTTCTTTGTTCTTAGAAATGTTTAAAATGTATATAATGTGGAAAAGTGCTGAGTTTCAAGTTTTAGTTTAAATACTACCCAATTTTTTTTCCTCCTTACTAACTAAATCAACTCATTCAAACAATTTTCAAGCAACTACAGCAGGCCAGGCACTAATTAGGTACTAAATTCTATCTAGATGGCATGAAATAGAGAAAATAAAATAAAATATAGTATATGTGCTCATATGAAAATGACACAGGATGATGCTAGCAGAATTCCTGCGGTACTACTCTAGATTTGGAGATCGTGTAAGAAAAAGCCCTTTTGGGGGTAGGAGGGGGGCATATATGGCAAGACCTGGATTACAAGGATGAGCCAGACTTCTGATGCCTTCTAGACAGAGTATCCTAAGGAAGGAATGCGCTCATACACATTGGACAATGGAAGGAAGGCAGATACAGTTATAGAATGGTGAAGATGGTGGTCAGAAGTGAGAGCAGAAGATTGTTTGGAGGGAGAGGCAAGGTCTGGGTTGTATAGAGCCTTGTGGTCTCTTTTTTTTTAAGTTCAAGCCTGGAGAATTTTACAGTCCCTTCTTGCTATAAGTCTAAGACAGCATGACCACAGTCGAAATCCTTAGGATTTATCTAGTCTTAATGTGCTCTATTTTAGTTAAGGGAATTGTTCTAAATAATTTTCTCTGATAGCAAGATCCATAGTGACCCCAAATCAGAAAGAGACTTTAAATTTCTGACATATGGGTGCTCATGAGATCACAGAATCAACCACCAAAAACAAAAACAAAAACCCTCCTCCTAGAGAATTAAGTAAACTATCACAAACTCAGGTAGGTTCCACTGGTCTTGTCTGATAATACTCCAAAAGATATTTTGCAATGAGGAGAGAAGCTTAGGGGAGAGATAGGTGATAGATAGATAGATAGATAGTAGATACACAGGTGGATGTATTTGATACATTAGTTGAGTTCTTTGAGCTGGGAATTGAGACATAAGATATATACAAGACTGGTCTCTCTCTTTGCTGTATTACCTTGGATATTCTAGGAAGGCCAAAACTATTGGAGGGCTTAGAGAATTTTATTCTCGTTAGGCCAATGTACCTGATCTCTAAAATAATGGGTGAGATAGATATATCAGTCTTAATTGAATGTATTGCCTAGTTGAATTAAAAGAAAAAAAAGACTCTTCTATATAATAGAATGCAGTCATTTCCCTACAACTGAATCAGAGGTTTCATAACCTGGATGTGTAACTTTTCAATTCTGTAACTTTTCAATTCTTTCTTAAAATGTTAATTTCTCGTTTTGTACATTGTCCTGACTGAAAGTTTTTCACTGTGCTCCTAACACGTCAGTTGGTTTCTGAAAATTCTCCTAAAATTCTCAATTTTCTGATAGTAATCTACATCCAATCTACCATTTTGAAAACAAACAAAATGTTAAATAAAATAAATCTGAAAAGTTTCAGGACACTTCAGCTCAACAAGGTAAAAGAACAATAGGAGTAGGTAAAGAAAGATGGATGACAAATGAAGTCTGCCATATTGATCCAGATAGTTCACTTTCGACTCAACGCCGAATTTTAGATGGGAATAAAATTAAATGATCCCTGTAAAAAATACTAGGATGGCAACGAGCGTATAGTAAGGTATACAAAACTGATATTTATTGGGTTTTCAGCATTCAGACCTTTATCATGCCTTGAGTGTAACATGTATAAACATTGTAATGTGAACTTCACTTAATAAATTATGTAAAAGGAGATTACAAAATATTTATGCTTAACCATTTCCACACTGTTCACTGTTATCTAGAACACATTGTTACAAGAATCTAAAGTCCTATTTCAAGTATTTTGGGGTTTTTTTGAGATATAGATATCATTCTGTATAAATTTATATATATACATATATTTTTTTTTAATTTATATTTTAAGTTCATATTAAGCCTTTCCTGTTTTTGTTTACAAATGTATGTTACTTTAGGTGTAAATTTACATATAAATAGAAACAAAAATAAAACTACTCTGAAAGAGACATCTCCAGCTATAATTTAATGTTTATCTCCTTGTATTGTATTTAAGCCTAGACAAATTGAAATGGACAATTATTTCTTAATAGGATGTTATAAAACCTCTTAAAAGGATTCATGACAAAAGCTTAGCTAATTCATTTGTATTTGACCAAATGAAACATACTTGGAATATATTTCTGCTCTGTTCTTTTTAAATTATGAGTTTCAACCTTGTAGTATAAAGTGTATTTTAAGATATATATTATATTTTGTGATATACATATGGTGATTTTAGCTGTCCTTTAAACACAACATCTAGAAAAAAAGAATAATTTATGTGGGAGAGGAACTTCAAGGTGGCAGAAGAGTAAGATGCGGAGATCACCTTCCTCCCCACAAATACATCAGAAATACATCTACATGTGGAACAACTCCTACAGAACACCTACTGAACGCTGGCAGAAGACCTCAGACCTCCCAAAAGGCAAGAAACTCCCCACATACCTGGGGAGGGCACAAGAAAAAAGAAACAACAGAGACAAAAGAATAGGGATGGGACCCGCGCCAGTGGGAGGGAGCCGTGAAGGAGGAAAGGTGTCCACACACTAGGAGCCCCTTCGCGGGCGGAGACTGCGGGTGGCGGAGCGGGGGGAGCTTCAGAACCACGGAGGAGAGCGCAGCCACAGGGGTGTGGAGGGCAAAGCGGAGAGACTCCCGCACGGAGGCTCGGCGCCGACCAGCACTCACCAGCCCGACAGGCTTGTCTGCTCCCCCACCGGGGCGGGCGGGGCTGGGAGCTGAGGCTCGGGCTTCAGAGGTCAGATCCCAGGGAGAGGACTGGGGTTGGCAGCGTGAACACAGCCTGAAGGGGCTAGTGTGCCACAGCTGGCTGGAGGGAGTCCAGGAAAAGGTCTGCAGCTGCCGAAGAGGCAAGAGACGTTTTCTCGCCTCTTTGTTTCCCGGTGCACGAGGAGAGGGGATTCAGAGCGCTGCCTAAATGAGCTCCAGAGACGGGCGCGAGCCTCGGGCTGCTGCAACGTCACGATGCCTCTGCCGCCTCAGGCTCGCCCCGCCTCCTCCGTACCGCTCCCTCCCCCCGGCATGAGTGAGCCAGAGCCCCCGAAGCAGCTGCTCCTTTAACCCCGTCCTGTGTGAGCGGAGAACAGACGCCCTCAGGCGACCTACCCGCAGAGGCGGGGCCACATCCAAAGCTGAACCCCTGGAGCTGTGCGAACAAAGAAGAGAAAGGGAAATCTCTCCCAGCAGCCTCAGGAGCAGCGGATTAAATCTCCACAAACAACTTGATGTACCTGCATCTGTGGAATACCTGATAGACAACGGATCATCCCAAATTGAGGAGGGGGAATTTGGGAGCAACGATATATATATTGTTTTCCCTTTTTCTCTTTTTGTGAGTGTGTATATGTATGCTTTTGTGTGTGATTTTGTCTGTATAGCTTTGCTTTTAATATTTGTCCTAGGGTTCTGTCTGTCTGGGTTTTTTTGTTTTTGTTTTCTTTATTACTTTTTAAAAATTTGTTCTTAATAATTATTTTTTATTTTGAATAACTTTTTATTTTATTTTATTTTATCTTCTTTCTTTCTTTCTATTTTTTCTCCCTTTTATTCTGAGCCATGTGGATGAAAGGCTCTTGGTGCTCCAGCCAGGCATCAGGGCTGTGCCTCTGAGGTGGGAGAGCCAAGTTCAGGACACTGGTCCACAAGAGACCTCCCAGCTCCACATAATATCAAACAGCGAAAATCTCCCAGAGACCTTCATCTCAACACCAAGACCCAGCTTCACTCAACGACCAGCAAGCTGCAATGCTGGACACCCTATGCCAAGCAACTAGCAAGACAGGAACACAACCCCATGCATTAGCAGAGAGGCTGCCTAAGATCATAATAAGGCCACAGACACCACAAAACACACCACCAGACGTGGACCTGCCCACTAGAAAGACAAGATCCAGCCTCAACCACCAGAACACAGGCACTAGTCCCCTCCACCAGGAAGCCTACACAGCCCACTGAACCAAACTTAGCCACTGGGGGCAGACAACAAAAACAACGGGAACTACGAACCTGCAGCCTGCGAAAAAGAGACCCCAAACGCAGTAAGTTAAGCAAAATGAGAAGAAAGAGAAACACACAGCAGATGAAGGAGCAAGGTAAAAACCCACCAGACCTAACAAATGAAGAGGAAATAGGCAGTCTACCTGAAAAAGAATTCAGAGTAATGATAGTAAAGATGATCCAAAATCTTGGCAATAGAATGGGGAAAATACAAGAAACTTTTAACAAGGACCTAGAAGATCTAAACAGCTAACAAACAGTGATGAACAACACAATAAATGAAATTAAAAATTCTCTAGAAGGGATCAATAGCAGAATAACTGAGGCAGGAGAACGGATAAGTGACCTGGAAGATAAAATAGTGGAAATAACTACTGCAGAGCAGAATAAAGAAAAAAGAATGAAAAGAATTGAGGACAGTCTCAGAGACCTCTGGGACAACATTAAACGCACCAACATTCGAATTATAGGGGTCCCAGAAGAAGAAGAGGAAAAGAAAGGGACTGAGAAAATATTTGAAGAGATTATAGTTGAAAACTTCCCTAATATGGGAAATGAAATAGTTAATCAAGTCCAGGAAGCACAGAGAGTCACATACAGGATAAATCCAAGGAGAAACACACCAAGACACATATTAATCAAATTATCAAAAATTAAATACAAAGAAAAAATTTTAAAAGCAACAAGGGAAAAACAACAAAAAACATACAAGGGAATCCCCATAAGGTTAACAGCTGATCTTTCAGCAGAAACTCTGCAAGCCAGAAGGGTTTGGCAGGACATATTTAAAGTGATGAAGGAGAAAAACCTACCACCAAGATTACTCTACCCAGCAAGAATCTCACTGAGATTTGATGGAGAAATTAAAACCTTTACAGACAATGAAAAGCTAAGAGAATTGACCACCACCAAACCAGCTTTACAACAAATGCTAAAGGAACTTCTCTGGGCAGGAAACACAAGAAAAGGAAAAGTCCTACAATAACAAACCCAAAACAATTAAGAAAATGGTAATAGGAACATACATATTGATAATTACCTTAAATGTAAATGGATTAAATGCTCCAACCAAAAGACACAGACTGGCTGAATGGATACAAAAACAAGACCCATATATATATGCTGTCTGCAAGAGACTCACTTCAGACCTAGGGACACATACAGACTGAAAGTGAGGGGATGGAAAAAGATATTCCATGCAAATGGAAATCAAAACAAAGCTGGAGTAGCAATTCTCATATCAGACAAAATAGACTTTAAAATAAAGACTATTACAAGAGACAAAGAAGGACACTACATAATGATGAAGGGATCAATCCAAGAAGAAGATATAACAATTGTAAACATTTATGCACCCAATATAGGAGCACCTCAATACATAAGGCAAATACTAACAGCCATAAAAGGGGAAATCGACAGTAACACAATCATAGGAGGGGACTTGAACACCCCACTTTCACCAGTGGACAGATAATCCAAAATGAAAATAAATAAGGAAACACAAGCTTTAAATGATACATTTAACAAGATGAACTTAATTGATATTTATAGGACATTCCATCCAAAAACAACAGAATACACATTATTCTCAAGTGCTCATGGAACATTCTCCAGGATAGATCATATCTTGGGTCACAAATCCAGCCTTGGTAAATTTAAGAAAATTGAAATGGTATCAAGTATCTTTTCCGACCACAACACTATGAGACTAGATATCAATTACAGGAAAAAACCTGTAAGAAGTACAAACACATGGAGGCTAAACAATACACTACTTAATAACCAACAGATCACTGAAGAAATCAAAGAGGAAATCAAAAATTACCTAAAAAAAATGACAATGAAAACACGATGACCCGAAACCTATGGGATGGAGCAAACGCAATTCTAAGAGGGAAGCTAATAGCAATACAATCCTACCTTAAAAAAGAAGAAACATCTCAAATAAACAACCTAACCTTACACCTAAAGCAATTAGAGAAAGAAGAACAAAAAAACCCCAACGTTAGCAGAAGGAAAGAAATCATAAAGATAAGGTCCGAAATAAATGAAAAAGAAATAAAGGAAATGATAGCAAAGATCAATAAATCTAAAAGCTGGTTCTTTGTGGAGATAAACAAAATTGATAAACCATTAGCCAGACTCATCAAGAAAAAAAAGGAGAAGACTCGAATCAATAGAATTTGAAATGAAAAAGGGGAAGTAACAACTGACACTGCAGAAATACAAAGAATCATGAGAGATTACTAGAAGGAACTATATGCAAATAAAATGGACAACCTGCAAGAAATGGACAAATTCTTAGAAATGCACAACCTTCTGAGACTGAACCCGGAAGAAATAGAAAATGTGAACAGACCAATCACAAGCACTGAAATTGAAAGTGTGATTAAAAATCTTCCAACAAACAAAAGCCCTGGACCAGATGGCTTCACAGGCGAATTCTATCAAACATTTAGAGAAGAGCTAACACCTATCCTTCTCAAACTCTTCCAAAATATAGCAGAGGGAGGATCACTCCCAAACTCATTCTATGAGGCCACCATCACCCTGATACCAAAACCAGACAAGATGTCACAAAGAAAGAAAACTACAGGCCAATATCACTGATGAACATAGATGCAAAATTCCTCAACAAAATGCTTGCAATCAGAATCCAACAGCACATTTAAAGGATCATACACCATGATCAAGTGGGGTTTATCCCAGGAATGCAAGGATTCTTCAATATATGCAAATCAATCAATGTGATACACCATATTAACTAACTGAAGGAGAAAAACCATATGATCATCTCAATAGATGCAGAGAAAGCTTTCATCAAAATTCAACACCAATTTATGATAAAAACCCTCCAGAAAGTAGGCATAGAGGGAACTTTCCTCAACATAATAAAGGCCATATATGACAAACCCACAGCCAACATCGTCCTCAATGGTGAAAAACTGAAACCATTTCCACTAAGATCAGGAACAAGACAAGGTTGCCCACTCTCACCACTATTATTCAACATAGTTTTGGAAGTTTTAGCCACAGCAATCAGAGAAGAAAAAGAAATATAAGGAATCGAAATTGGAAAAGAAGAAGTAAAGATGTCACTGTTTGCAGATGACATGATACTATACATAGAGAATCCTAAAGATGCTACCAGAACACTACTAGAGCTAATCGATGAATTTGGTAAAGTAGCAGGATACAAAATTAATGCACAGAAATTTCTAGGATTACTATACACTAATGATGAAAAATCTGAAAGTGAAATTAAGAAAACACTCCCATTTACCACTGCAACAAAAAGAATAAAATATCTAGGAATAAACCTACTTAAGGAGACAAAAGACCTGTATGCAGAAAATTATAAGACACTGATGAAAGAAATTAAAGATGACACAAATAGATGGAGAGATATACCATGTTCTTGGATTGGAAGAATCAACATTGTGAAAGTGACTCTACTACCCAAAGCAATCTATAGATTCAATGCAATCCCCATCAAACTACCACTGGCATTTTTCACAGAACTAGAACAAAAAATTTCACAATTTGTATGGAAACACAAAAGATCCCGAATAGCCAAAGCAATCTTGAGAATGAAAAACGGAGCTGGAGGAATCAGGCTCCCTGACTTCAGACTATACTACAAAGCTACAGTAATCAATACAGTATGGTACTGGCACAGAAACAGAAATATAGATCAGTGGAACAGGATAGAAAGCCCAGGATAAACCCACGCCCATATAGTCACCTTATCTTTGAAAAAGGAGGCAAGAATATACAGTGGAGAAAAGACAGTCTCTTCAATAAGTGGTGCTGGGAAAGCTGGACAGGTACATGTAAAAGTATGAAATTAGAACACTCCCTAACACCATACACAAAAATAAACTCTAAACGGATTAAAGACCTAAATATAAGGCCAGACACTATCAAACTCTTAGAGGAAAACATAGGCAGAACACTCTATGATATAAATCATAGCAAGATCCTTTTTGATCCACCTCCTAGAGAAATGGAAATAAAAACAAAAATAAACGGGACCTAATGAAACTTAAAAGCTTTTTCACAGCAAAGGAAACCATAAACACGATGAAAAGACAACCCTCAGAATGGAAGAAAATATTTGCAAGTGAAGCAACTGACAAAGGATTAATCTCCAAAATTTACAAGCAGCTCATGCAGCTCCATGTCAAAAAAAACAAACAACCCAATCCAAAAATGGGCAGAAGACCTAAGTAGACATTTCTCCAAAGAAGATATACAGATTGCCAACAAACACATGAAAGAATGCTCAACATCATTAATCATTAGAGAATTGCAAATCAAAACTACAATGAGATATCATCTCACACCAGTCAGAATGGCCATCATCAAAAAATCTAGAAACAGGGCTTCCCTGGTGGCGCAGTGGTTGAGAATCCGCCTGCCAATGCAGGGGACACGGGTTCGAGCCCTGGTCTGGGAGGATCCCACATGCCATGGAGCAACTGGGCCCGTGAGCTACAACTACTGAGCCTGCACGTCTGGAGCCTGTGCTCCGCAACAAGAGAGGCCGCAATAGTGAGAGGCCCGCGCACCGCAATGAAGAGTGGCCCCCACTTGCCGCAACTAGAGAAAGCCCTCGCACAGAAACGAAGACCCAACACAGCCATAAATAAATAAATTATAAAAAAAAATCTAGAAACAATAAATGCTGGAGAGGGTGTGGAGAAAAGGGAACCCTCTTGCACTGTTGGTGGGAATGTAAATTGATACAGCCACTATGGAGAATAGTATGGAGGTTACTTTAAAAACTAAAAATAGAACTGCCATATGACCCAGCAATCCCACTACTGGGCCTATACCCTTTGAAAACCATAATTCAAAATGAGTCATGTACCAAAATATTCATTGCAGCTCTATTTACAATAGCCAGGACATGGAAACAACCTAAGTGTCCATCAACAGATGAATGGACAAAGAAGATGTGGTACATATATACAATGGAATATTACTCAGCCATAAAAAGAAACGAAATTGAGTTATTTGTAGTGAGGTGGATGGACCTAGAGTCTGTCATACAGAGTGAAGCAAGTCAGAAAGAGAAAAACAAATACTGTTAGCTAACACATATATATGGAATCTAAGGGGAAAAAAAAATGGTCATGAAGAACCTAGGGGCAAGTTGGAAATAAAGACACAGACCTACTAGAGAGTGGACTTGAGGATATGGGGAGGGGGAAGGGTAAGCTGGGACGAAGTGAGAGAGTGGCATGGACATACATACACTACCAAACGTAAAATAGATAGCTAGTGGGAAGCAGCCACATAGCACAGGGAGACCAGCTCCGTGCTTTGTGACCACCTAGAGGGGTGGGATGGGGAGGGTGGGAGGGAGGGAGACGCAAGAAGGAAGAGATAGGGGAACATATGTATATGTATAACTGATGCACTTTGTTATAAAGCAGAAACTAACACACCGTTGTAAAGCAATTATACTCCAATAAAGATGTTTAAAAAAATAATTTATGTGGATTTTTGTTCTTCTGTTAATAAAAAGTCTTATATGCCAGTATAGGTATATTTAATTTTTTATAATTATTCTCTTGTATAAGTGAAGACATTTTCACTATAGGAGACAAATATATTTCAAACTGAAAAGCATACAAGCCCAGGCCTCTTTTTTGCCGTATTGGTATAATAATTTAACAGAAACTGGGAAAAGAAAAGAAAACTAGTAGGAGAGATGAGAATAAGGATCCCTGAGATATTCCTGCATGCTTTTACACCGAGATTCCTTCTGCACCAATAAATAGTAACTAAGATTCCACTTTTGTTATGTCATATCCTTCTGCCTATGTTAGATGTGTTCCAGCCCCAATTAACAATGCTTCAGTTTCTACCTCTAGGTATAGTTGAAAAGAAAAACATTTGGTTGCCAGAATGAACTGGGTGTAGTTTCTGACGTTTGAACCTTTGACTCGTGTGATTTGGTCTAAATCATGTATTCCTTTTCAGCCTACTTTCCTTATGAGTAAATTTATAGGTGATAAGATTGCCACATAGATGAGAAACTGAAGGACTGTCTGGCACATGTCCATGTGCAATCAAACTTGCATTCTTTTTGGTCCTTTTTCTTCCTTCTCTACTTAGTTATTCCCAAGGCTATTTTCTACCCTTGGAGCCCAACACTGGAATAACAATGCACCCACACATTAATGTTTTCCTTCTCATGCCTGATCATATTCTCATATTCCCAGTTTTGAAATGTAGCACCACCATCCAGCCAGCCTAAGTAAGGACTAAGAGTCCTCCTTGATGCGATTTGACTCCACCCACAGCTCTCCATTTTTCATGAGGTCACTACATTCTGTCAATTCGACATTTTGAATATCTTTCAAATCTCTCTTACCATCTAGACCACCCCCAGACAGGTTTAGAATCTCAGTATTTTTTTGTCTTACTTCAACATATTTGGCCTCCATGCACTCTACTGGACCATCTCACTTTGAATTGCTCTTCTGTCAGCAAAGTTATTTTTTAAAGTACAATGTTGACTATCAAGTTAAAATTATCAGTTTCCCTCATGCTACATTTAAAAATCCAAGCTACTTAGCATGATATGAAAAGCACTTTTTTTCCATTAAGCATAACATCATATCCATATTACCTCATACTATTTATTCATTTTTAAATGATTAAAAGCAGTTCCCCAGTGTCACAATAATCTCTCCCATATCTGCTACCTTTAGGGACATGATGCTCTATTTCACCTGAGATGCAACTCCTTGACGTGCTGCAACCCTGCCAACTGCTCCTTCTGGCTCAGTTGCTTCAGTCCCATGAGATTTATTTCAGGTAACAGTCATCCCAGGACTTGACTGAGTCCCTCCCCTTCCCTTCAGCCATCTACCTCTGGATGAGATGCCATTTGCATGTGTGTATCATTGCAATGATAGACTTTGCTGTACTTGTTTGTAAACCAGCCTCTTTTCATATCAATATACTTTTTGATAATAAGTATGTTGAATTCATTTTTGTATTATTAGAGCCTGTAAGGTTTTAAAAATAGTGATTCTCAGTAGGTCTCAAGTTCTTAGTTTGGGATGAGTGGTGATATGCTGTTACTGATGTTGGCAGTTTTATACACATGCCACCATTTACACTAAGACTCTGAATAGTGTTTGGTTAGATGGCAGGAAATTAAAGATGCATGTTTGCTATAGAAATAACACTGCAGTTGTCACCCTACTTTTGTTGAATGATAGTAGAATTGGCCAATCCTGCTCTAACTTGCAAATAACCTTTGTGCTATATCACTCCTGGGAATGTGCTCAAAAAAAGGTTTGGGGCATCCCTTATAAGACATGGTAGTTAAGCTAGACATGAAGAAAACCTCCAGTTAGTATGACGTGTCAAACACAGGAGCCAACTGTAAAGTAGGATCACATTTTGTGAGTTGGAGGAGATCTTAGCGATTATCCACTTCAATACCCATGTTTTGTGGATTAGAACCTTGAAGTTCAGAGAAGACAAGGTCTCTGTTTTAGGAGACATAGAGTTTCAGCCACAGCCTACACAAAGACACAGTCTTTGGCTCCTTGTCGTTGCTGCTTTCCTGTTGATAGTTTCCATATACAGGGATAAGAAATAATACTAGAACAAAAGTTTTTTATAGAAAAAAATCTGAACTGGTAGCTATTTTTCAATGAATAGAAGATAAAATGTTAGAAAATTTTCGAAACTCCCCTAAATATTACCATGGCCACTTCTATTCTTACAGAACATCTGAAGAGGAAGTAGACAGAGAATACCTGTATTAAAAGAGGGAGTTATGTAGAAAAATTGGAAACAGGATTTTTTCTTCTAAGAAAGATTGTAGCAATATTTCTTCTTCTCCTCTATGTTCTAAGTAAAAGCAAGGACTGATTACTATTCAAAGAGAGGTAAATCTGCAGATAATGTTTATTTTAGCTTAAACACTCTTTGAGAACATCAAAGACATATTTAACCCCCCTAGAATTTATCTAACTATAAATTAGAGCAAAAAAAAAATAGTTGAGATCGTGTCTTCTCACGCTTTTATGGGGAAAAGTTTTACTGGTTGTTTTTATTATTAGCTTAATTGAATGATTCTCGAGGATTCCTTCATATCCCAATAAAGGAAATAATCACTGAAATTAATCTATTTTTAGTCTAGAAAAATATATCAAATGGAAGAAAACCCATAGGTATTGCTATTTGGAGAGTTTATAGATTCAGTCAGTTTGTTACTTCTAGCACAATGATAACAAAATAACATTAATTTCTTGAACTCACTCTCTTCATATACCTCTCCTTGTGTCAGGTATAGAGGAGAAAAAAGTGCTACTTAATAAAGACCTCATGAATGTTTCTTTTCAGTATTGTGTCTTCTCATAATTACAAATCTTAAATATTTATCTCATATTTATTTGTGTGCACACAGAATATTGTAAAGCTAATAACATTTAATATTTGAAAAGATAAATCATGTAAAATTTATTTTATTCAGTTTACATTAATTATGACATGTTCTTAATGCATTAATTATGTGTAAACCTATTTTGGCCTGTTGGGCTAAAGCACAAAGTAATATATTTATTCTCAGAAGAATAAAGTGAAGAATTATCAAACTACATAGGTAGAAATTGCAAAAATACGTTTGTGCCACAAGAATACTAATCTGACCTTTCTGTTGAATAAAGACTAGCAGAAGATGGATGAAAGAAAGAGAAAAAGACAGAGACAGAGAGACCCGAAAAATAAATTAAAATGTCTTTATTTTTAGGCAATTTGTGTTACAAGTTATTGGAGTTACTAAAAATAGTAGTAAGCAGGTAGTTGAAAATGGGTATGTGGAGATAGAACCACTAGTTGGGTGTTAGGAATACAGAGTTAAGAGCCACATAGCCATCTGCAGGAGAGAAATAGAGAAATTATGAGGAAGAAAATAATCATAGCAGTTTAATATTTGGAGGGAGAAAAGAACAAGAATAAAATGTTAAGACATTATAATGGAAGGGAAAAGTGAAGGAAGAAATGCCACCAAAGGAGATGAGAGCAGAGCAATCAGGGACTAAAAAGAGTCCGAGGACAGTAAAATAATATGAAGGTCAAAGGAGAGTTAATCAGTCTTCATATCTTGTTAAAGGATGTGCATATTCAATAAAAGTTTCCAGATTATTTTTTTTACATACATGTGTTACTTTGATCTCTTTAAATTATTTACAATTCCAAAAGGTACTGGAGGACTATAAGCAAATTTGAGATTATAACTGTTTACCAGGATTGTTTTCAAGTCATGTAAAGTTGCAAATACTAGAAACAAAATCAAACTAGTTTATATTGTAAGTACTAAAATCCAAATCAACTTGTCAAATCATATCACATTTAAATCAATGGTGGGTGCCCTTAGGTCAACAAGGTTTCTGTAATGTTCACATAATCTCCTTTTAACAACTCCAGCATAAAGACATCTTCTTGCTTTTAACATTCACATATGAAATCTACTGTAACAACTACCGCAAACATTGTAACTCTAAAGAAGATATTTATTTTATCTTACAATTTGTAGGGCATACATTTTGGCAAGGATTGCCTGGGCAAATCTTCTATTCCAACGGGTTTTAACAGAGGTTATTTGATAGCATTCAGCAGACTGCTCACCTAGTCTGGATAATCCAGGATGGCTTCTGCTCTTTGTGGGGATGGGTAGAAGGCTTGGCTTAGGTGGGGCGCTGTCAGCTGGGGTGCTTACATGTGGACAAGCTATGTATTTGGGGTTTCCTCACAGAAAGGTGGCCTTAGGGTATTTAACTTTCTTATATTTTCACTCACAGCTTCTGAAGGGAAATGAATAAGCTGTTAGTCCTCTTAAAACCTAGGCCTGAAATTGGCCAAGCATCACCTCTGCCATTTTCTATTGGTCAAGCAAGTCATTAAGGCTAGAATTGAATAGAAGAAAAATTAAATTCTACTTCTCAGTGGGGGAGTGGCAAAGTATTTGCAACTTCTTTAATCTACTATACTTGGAAGACATCCTGATTGACTCTGTTTCTGCTTCTGTTATAGCCTCACATATATAGGAAACAGATGATTCACCAACAGATCTAAAAGAAAGGGGAAGGGAAAAAATGCCATGTAGAAAAAATAATAATTAATAAGCATCCTCTAAAAATAGACAGCCTCAGATCACTACCTAACAATCAATCCTCTCCCTAAAGAAATTAGTAAATACATAGTAAGTTATTTGTTTATGGACTTTCTGAAAATCTTAATATAGTAACTTCTTTTGCTTTTCTACTTCTACATATAATATGGTCTAAAATTGAACAAAAAAAATGAAATAAGGATTTTCACATCTACTTTAACTGAAAAGACCAATGTGATTAATTTTAGGTATGCATTTGTCTGTTGTTTTGAGAAAGAAACAAAATGTTCACTGACTTTTTGCAGTAATGCTTTTAAATTAAAGGCAATAGCGACATATTTGATTAGAAGTTCGTGGATATACATGACTGACCAACCAATGAAAACTATTTCATAAGGACTAAGAATTAATGAGAAAGAAATGGAAATACAATAGTTATGAAGAAAGTGGCACTGTGGATTTGACATTTATAATGGATTAGCTGTTAATTTTTCCTCTTCTATATGTTGCTCTAATAAGATTTGTCAGACTACTGTACAATCTATCTTTCTGCACATTTCTCTTACAAATGATGGATCACTGCATATTATAAGCCAAATTTTCAAATAAAATGAAGAAGAGACTTGCTCCCAGCAATAGATGCATATGAAATAATGGCATTTGTATGATTATAACCATGATACCTATGCCCTACTTTTCCTTTTTTCAAAAATATTTATATAATCATGGATAGATTACCAGTTAAATTATATTAGATTTTTTTTTTTCTGGTAGTTCATGTGTAAAGCAGATACTGTTTCTGCTTCTTTCTCTAATTTTCTCACTTTCTCTTTTCTCTGCTTTTCTGCGTCTTTATCACTCACTGACATGCCTCTCTCTTCCTCTCCCTCCCCTCATTCTTTCTTTCTGCCTCACCTATGTCTTTGTGCCCCTTTCCTTCTCTCTTTCTGTATCACCCTCTCTGACTCTATTTCTCTGTTTCTCCCATTTACGTTGACAAAAGAGATCCTAACACATTTTATAAATAGAAGATACTCAGTCGATTCAATAGATTTTTATTGTCAATGTCCATGTAGAATACAGTCCAAGAAGGACAAGCTTCGGTGGGTCTGCAATTTATGAAGCTAAAGTCAAGTGAACCAGAGATACTGCAGGCTTTAACTTTCAGTACTTCAAGACCAATATATCTTTGGGAAGAGGTATCAATCCCCTATTATCTCATTCTTTCTTTACCTCCCCAAATAAACATGCAATCCTGACTACGTATTACAAAACATCACAATCTCTCTACTCATGAAATAACCCTTGTCTACTACTTTGTAACAAACATATGGGCAAAAAGGTCAATTTTTCAACTAGTGTAAACACATTAAGTCTAAGTTTCTATAAAAACTACTTGGACTTTAAATATTAACTCAAACTTGCTTTTTAGATCTGGACCTGGAACCCCAAAAGAACTATTTGTGCTTTGCTGTGGAAATTCACCAGGAAAAGTCCTAAATTATAAAAACAAATATAAAAAATTTAATGTTACCGGCTATGTATCTAAGATGTTAACACAGTGCACTTTAAATAATATATGTATATAAAATATTATCCATTTTCTTATCACATACATAATATTTAAGGACACATGAATAATATAAGATGCATTTGTATGGATTCACATAAATTAAAATGAAAAAGAAGTTTTATATCAACCTTTAAATTTAGTCCTACTATAAACTGAAATTATGGTTCTATTTTACAAAATTAAAATCAGTTCTCATGATTTATAAAGTTTATCATTGATAAACATGGCTACACATTAAATGACTCACTTAGAATAATCATTTCTTTAAAAAAGCTCATACTCACCAAATATATAACATTTAAAGAACTAAAGAAATAAAGAACATTTACAGAACACAGAACAGAAAAGTTTTGAGGTGCATTACCCTGAGATAAAATAAAATGGGCAATGCATAGGTGATGACGTCAAGAAGGACAAAGGAGTATAGGACTAAGTAAAGTTTTTCCAACATATTTATTTGCTATTTGTGGATTTTGCAAAAGGAAAAAAAAAATTTCTTCACAGTGTTCATGTGGAAAACACACCTAAAGTTTAAAAGAAAGTTATCTATTCTTGGTCCTAAAACCAAAAATTGCATTGAGGTATTTTCAAAAAACACCATTAACTTTTTAAGGAGATTAAGTTCATGGTGCTACTTATTACACGATCCCTGATATAGACATCAATAAAATCAGCATTTAGAAGACACAATTCACACAGCACATCGATTTTGTACATTCACAATTTGTGGCGCTCTCTTTGTCTGACTCTAAGTGTAGCGATAGTGAATTTAGAGTATTTTCTTTACATTTGGAAAGACAAAACTTTATCTTTTTCCCAGGAAAATGCACAAACGTCAACCTCAAGATATTTTGCAAACACGTTTATGATGTTTTGGTTCCCTGAAGCCCAGTTTGAACACTCACGATTAAGAGCAGTGGGTACCCAATGAGTTTGATTACGAAAATCTACTGGGAGCATTTTTTAAAATACAGATTCATTGTCTGTCATCCGAGAAATACAAAATCAGAATTGGGGAGGTTGGGGGTGAAGAGGGAGGCTGATAATTTCTATTTTTAGAAAGTGCCCAGGTAAATATCATGGTCAGTGAGAATCTGGAACTACTAAGGAAGAAAGAGACGGCATTCTCTATGCTATCTTCCATATATAAAATAGATTAGACCTAGACCAAAAGATTAAAAACTAGAAAACAAAAGGTAACGCATGGAATCATTAATAAAGAAAATAGTAGATCACTTTTATTTGTTTGTCTCTTAATATGTGCTGCATAATATGTCAATAATTTCTCAACTAGACGTATAGGACAGGTACTATTATTGCCATCATCCCCCAACGATTACATATGGGAGAACGACAGTTTAAAGGCACTTGCTCAAGATCTCAGGGCAAGTAAGGCACAGAGTGTGATTCAACCCCAGGTAGTCTGACTCTAGAGCCTCCATGCTTAACCACTGAGCTTGACAATGATATCCATAAAAGATTTCATTACAATTTGGAAGTAAATTACATTTTTGTGGTGGACCACACTTCTTTGGAATGAGGATCATTGTTGGAGCAAGGGTGCCCTTGCTATACTAAGGTGAACCTGCATGTATTAGGTGATGGCAAGATTACTGGTAAAGCCAATTACATCGAAAAGTAAGTTTGAAGGTATTTTGGGGGGGAAACAGATAGACAGCTGGTTATCTTTGGATCTGTATGTGCATTTATTAGCCTGATTTCCAGAATCCTTCCAAACAAAGCCTGTGATATGCCCAGTTCTTTGCAAAAGCTCACTTAGCGTGTAAGACTTCTTTTATTAGAAAATGAAAACTATGATTATATTTTATCAACAGTCAACTATGCTGTCAGGTTTTTTTTTAATCTTGATTCTCTACCAGATAAAGAAACTTACATCTACATTTATAGTGTTCTTAAGGTCACTAGACAGAAGAAGATCAGCAGAAAATGAAGTGACAAAGATATCTTTACGTATGTTTTTACAAAGGTCACTTAAAACAGAAATTTGTCAATTAATTTTCTTCAGGTACTCCATTTCTATTTCTTCCTGAAAAATAGTTAATATAGAATTTACATCCCCAATCATAGTGGGTAATATTGTCACACGGCAGCTTTTTGGAACCAGCAAACTACTCTGATTGTCAGGGTAATGGAGAAGGTCTATACATAAATTATTCAAAGGCTTGTATAATCAGTACAGCATTCAATTTAAACCCCAGAATGTGCAAATTAGGCAATTATTCATAAAAAATTATTAACATTTTAATTTTTCAGAGCTCAATGTGACATTTTGCATAGCTTTGCTTAAATATAGCATGGAACACTGTAATTAGAGCCATAGTTCCAGTTCCATACTTAAGCATTATATATTTGGATGAATATTTATAAGTCTATAAGTAATATTATGGAAATAAAAAATAGTAATAAAGTTATTGATGATTCTGCAAATGTGAACATGTGTCTGATTAGTTGAACTTATCAGTTATAATCAAAGAGATTCTTGACACCTGAACTTAATCACCTGTGAGGTTGTCCATTACGGGCTCAATTTTTTTCCCGTGGAGGGTAGCGTCCACAACAAGATATTATCCTACCTGCCACACACACTATAGACATACATCCTTGTATACAGTATATGCAGACATTCAGTTCTAAAAAGAATAACTTTATTCACTTTAAAACATCAATATATACTATTTTTCAGTAGTTTAGCAGAGAAATAATGAGGGGCTGAATTAGGTCAGTAATAGTGAAAATGGTGAGGTGGAGTTGTATTCGGGTGCTAGAAATAATTGATCGACTGATTTTTCTGCGAGAAGGATATATTAAGCATAGTAGCAGATTGTCTGCCTTATTGAACTAGGTAGAGTATAATACAACTGAACAACTTAGGGAATTTAAGAAATGAGTGATTTGGGTTGTAAAAGTGTGATTCTTGCAGGAGATCAATGAACTTGATTTTGGACAAAGTATGTTCAAGGTATCTATGGGAATTTCCTGTAGACACTATTCCCTGCAGGCTGTTGGCACTGCCTTTGGGGTGCTATTGCATTAGTAGGCACAGGCATCCAGTAATTTTAGCAGAGTGCTTGTGTGGCAGTGGATGGGATAGCGCATATAGAAAGTAGCACAATAAGAAAACAAGTCATTACGGAAATCCTCACAGAGACTCAGTGAATAAGGGTGAACACAGAAGAGCCTGTGTTGTAGAAGAAAGGCAGTTTTTGAAGCAGGGAGAGAACCAGGAACAGGTATTATTATAAGGGAAGAATGTGTGTATTAGTTTTTTGTTTTTTTTCTGTAACAAATTACCACAAACTTGGTGGCTCCAAGCAACACAAATTTATTACCTATTATTATTTATTATTATTACAAATTAATTCCATAGGTTAGAATTCCAAAATATGTCTCAAGGGCTAAATCAAAGTGTCAGCAGGGCTGTGTTCCTTCCCAGAAGCTCTGGGGGAAGATCTGTGCCCTTGCCTCTTCCAGCTTCTAGAAGCCACCTTCATTCCTTGGCTTGTGCCTCCCTTCCAGCCCGGCAATGTTTCATCTCTCTAACCATTCTCCTCTAGTCTCATCTCCCTTGGTCCACAATTTGGAAAGATTCCTGACTTTTGAAGACCCGTGTGATTAGATTGGGTCCGCCCAGATAATCCAGGATGATCTCCTTATCTCAAGGTTTTTAACTTAACCACTTCTGCAAAGAACCTTTTTGCCACAAAAGCACATTCACAGGCTCTGGGTATTAGGATGTCTTTGGGAGGATGCTATTCTGTCTACTACAAGCTTCAAGAAGTGGGTTCGGATGTGCAAGTTTAAGAGAGAGAGGTATTATGGGCAAGAGTAACAAATGTTGTGGAGAAGTCAAATATTGGAACTTTTCTGCTATTTTCCTATGTTTCACAGATGCCATATTAATCCATTCTCCATCTCTTCCAACTATGAAGACAATTTAGTTAAGTACAGGGTTCAGGATATGTGAGTGAAGACAGGGGGCCATGAGCATAGGAAGAGATAAAAACTAGAAGAGGGGCTTCCCTGGTGGCGCAGTGGTTGAGAATCTGCCTGCCAATGCAGAGGACACGGGTTCAAGCCCTGGTCTGGGAAGATCCCACATGCCGCGGAGCGACTAAGCCCGTGAGCCACAATTACTGAGCCTGCGCGTCTGGAGCCTGTGCTCCGCGACAAGAGAGACCGCGATAATGAGAGGCCCGTGCACCGCGATGAAGAGTGGCCCCCACTTGCTGCAACTAGAGAAAGCCCTCGCACAGAAACGAAGACCCAACACAGCCATAAATAAATAAATTAAAAATTAAAAATTAAAAAAAAAAAAGAAAAAAACTAGAAGAGGATTCCCCCAAAATAGACGCTGCCAAGGTTTTTAAGGATATCTTTAAACACCAATCATAACAAAACAAAACAAATGTTTAAAAAGTTTAAAAATTAAGCGATGTTTTAAATTCATTCTGAAGTTCTAGAATCTGACCAGCTACTGGTCAGGCTGCCCTTAAATATCTGTGGGAACTCAGCTCAGTTGCTGTTTCAGCAGTAGAGCTTTGCCTGGGGAAACGGGCACAGCCTTCATTGATGAAATGGGCTAAACATTCTTGAGGATTGGTGTTCCCAAATCCCAACAAGTTGCTCATAATGCAAACTCTAATACTGAACGACATATGCACAGACACAATTTGATGGAAAGAGAATAATTATTCTTTCAAGAATTGACATGATAAATAGGTAAAGTTAAATGTTGAGTAACCAAACCCTGAAAATAATCTTCTTCAATCATGCTTTGAAAACTGTACTTTATATTAACCATTCATTATTCTTTCACAGTTTATTTTTATTTCTTTTAATAAATACTACTGGGAGGAAAAACATATGAGATCCTTTAAGCTTAAAGTAAGTACATTTCTTTCTTAAACCCAGTTCTGACTAAAGAGACCATGAAAAATACACTAAAAAAGATGGAAAATGCCACAATTTTGGAAATAAAGTTCAACTTTGACAATTTCCTGATTTTTCCTGGAATCATAAGATCGAGGAAGATGGTTAACTTCTGAGACAAACGAGCCCAGAAATGAATCTCTGATCACCTATGATTGTGCCGTTTGATCTTAGCTAAGATAGTTACTACATTTTAGTCTCTATTATTCATATATAAATGGCTATAATATCAGTTTTGAAATAGTGATAAGAAATTAGAGAAAATACATGAAAGCACGCATGACCATGTCTGCTGGAGAGTAGGCATTCAGAGACAGGAAGCAGTAATAGCAAGTACTTACCTCCCAGAGTCTGCAAGGTACCCTTGGGCTTATACTTAATTACTGGTTGATGAAATATGTTCATTTTTATGTATATTATTGCTTATTCACCTAAACATTGAAACAAAATGAAAAGGCAAGCTATGGGAGAAATGGGAGAAAATATCATCAAACCACATATCTGATAAGGAGTTAATATCCAAACTATATAAGGAACTCATAAAATTCAATAGCCAAAACCAAACCAAACCAAAACAAACAAACAGAAAAACAGATGATCCAGTTGAAAAATGGGCAAAGGACCTGAACAGACATTTCTCCAAGGAAGACATACAAATGGACCACTGGTACATAAAAAGGTGCTCCACATCATTCATCGTCAGGGGAGTTCAAATCAAATCCATGATGAGCTACCACATGACACCTGTTAGAATGGCTGTTACAGAAAAGATGAGATGAGATAACAAGTCTGGAGAGCATGCGGAGAAGAGGAAACCCTTGCGCACTGTTGGTGGGAATGTGAACTGGTACCGCTATTATAGAAAACAGTATGGAGATTACTCAAAAAATTGAAAATAGAACTACCATATGATCCATCGATACTACTACTGGATATATAACTGAAGGAAATGGAAATCACTGTCTCGAAGAGATAGCTGCATTTTTATGTTCATTGCAGCATTATTTACAATAGCCAAGATACGGAAACAACCTAAGTGTCTGTCAATGGATGAATGGATAAAGAAAATGTGGCATAAATATACAATGGAATAATATTCAGTCATTAAAAAAAACAAAAGAAGGAAATCCTGCCATTTGTGACAGCATGGGTAGACCTTGAGGGCATTATGCTACGTGAGCTGAGTTAGACAAGAGAAAATCAAATGCTGTATTATCTCCCTTATATGTGTAATCTAAAAAGCTGGACTCATAGAAACAGAGATTAGAATGGTGGCTGCCAGGGTTGGGGGCTTGAGTGTGGGGGGAATAGGGGAACGTGGTCAAGGGGTACAACCTTCCAGCTCTAGGATGAGTAAGTTCTAGGGATATGGTGTCTAGCATGGTGGCTCTGTTAAAAACAGCGTCAACTGTGTATTTGGAAGTCACTAAAAGAGGAGATTTTAAAAGTTCTCACCACAAACACAAAAAAAGAAATTGAATTTCTTCTGTATGAGGTGGGAAACTTGAATCAAGGTGGGAGTAAAATAAAACCCTTTTAGTTTATAAATCTCATATATTAATTAACACTTTTTCTCTGGGATACCTACCATATATAAGCATACAGCATGTTTCAGTTGTACCTGTATACTCCCAGGAAAATGTTTAAAACAATCTTTTATCTCAAATTAAGACATTGAATGGGTTAACTTCTTGAAAGAATTTACATTGTAAGTGTTGATGATATCATTAATTTTCATGTAATATAAAAAGATAATTATATTTCATTTACTTCTGGAGATTTATCTTGTCAGTGGAGAAGATTTCCACGCTGAAATGTGAAATTAAAATAATTAAAACAGCCCATAAAACCTAATGATTTTTAAAAGGTCTATTTTTAAAAGTATCTCATTTAATCTAAAATTTTCTTTTAAAAGTCATTGCCATCATCTCTAATTTGAATTGTCTGTTAACATCTAACAGTGGGCAGGGCCTGCTTCAGAAAAGCAAAAAATGTAAGTAAAACAAAATTACATTTCAAATGCAACTAAAATATGCAGTATCCATAAATGACTACACGTTTTTTAATTTGTTGATGTATAAATAAATATGCCCTCTACTGCAATTCTCTCCTACCCAGAAGGTTCATATTACAATCTGAAAACAGCTTAACACATACAAGATGTGATGCCAAAGAAATGCTGAATGTTTTATAATTGAGAAGACAGATTTAAATATAATCTCTTTTTTTTAACATCTTTATTGGAGTATATTTGCTTTACAATGGTGTGTTAGCTTCTGCTTTAAAGCAAAGTGAATCAGCTGTACATATACATATATCCCCGTTTGAGCAGCATAGTGTAGAAGAAATGGCTGGGCTTGGAATGGAAAGCAATGAAGAGCAGTCATCAGCAGATCCTCACTTCTGCGAGACCTAGAGAAAGGTAGTTTGTCTCAATTTCCTCATCAGTAAAATTGATACCACAAAAACACCTAACATTTCTGTGAGCTAATTTTGTGAAAGTAATTTTTAGATATTGTCATTGTACAAATGCAAGATATCATCTAATTTCTGATTATTCCTTTATTGTTATGTTCAAGGGAGAAGGAAAGGAACATTGCATGAATTTTGTTTTAGAACAATGCAACCAGACAGTCCTGATGTTCATCTATGATGTGCCACTTACTACACAAGAGACCTTGAGTAAGTCTTGTAAATTCTTAGAATCTTACTTGTTTCTCATAGCATGAGTGTAATCCTATGTGCTTCAAAAGGTTTTGTGAGAAGTTAATGAAATACTTTTACATAAGTTAGGAAATATAACGCCTTATATGGTATAGGCACCTCACAAATCTTAGTTTCAGTCCCTCACTCTATCCAGTTTATGAAAGTAATGAAGAAGATGGGAATGGTGCCCGAGGGAAGATTCTTATTTCCTTTTGTTTTTTTCCAGAAGTAATCCAATGTGAAGTACAGGGAGAAAAGAGAAGTTATGTTGTTTAATAAAGGCATTTTTAACTATTTTAATGATTTGAATTAATGGCTGTTCATGTACACAATTCCTTTGGAATAATGTGCCACCCAATAGAAAACCCCTTTCAAAGTCAAATACAACTCAAACACAGAAATATACACACAGTATCAGTATGCAACCAGTTAAATATAGACTTCATAATAATCCACAGTAACATCATGTCTTCTAAATAAATAACTTTGCTAAATTCTCTCTGACCAGCTTAAGAGTCTCTTGTTCTTTGTTAAGGAGAAGACTATCAAGTTCTCTTCGTTTATTTATTATTTACTTGGATTCCATATATATGTGTTAGCATACGGTATTTGCTTTTCTCTTTCTGACTTACTTCACTCTGTATGACAGACTCAAGGTCCATCCACCTCACTGCAAATAACTCAATTTCGTTTCTTTTTATTCCATTGTATACATGTGCCACATCTTCTTTATCCATTCATCTGTTGATGGACACTTAGGTTGCTTCCATGATGAGGACACGGGGAGGGGGAAGGGTAAGCTGGGACGAAGTGAGAGAGTGGCATGGACATATATACACTACCAAATGTAAAATAGATAGCTAGTGGGAAGCAACCACATAGCACAGGGAGATCAACTTGGCGCTTTGTGACCACCTAGAGGGGTGGGATAGGGAGGGTGGGAGGGAGACGCAAAAGGGCGGAGGTATGGGGATATATGTATATGTATGGCTGATTCACTTTGTTATAAAGCAGAAACTAACAAAAAAAGACTTCTCTTTATTTTAATATAATGAGTGCTGCTAATCCCAGCCTACTTCTAACTACCCAGCCAGATCATGAGACGCTTTCTTGTCAATAAACAGGTTAAAAATGCTTAATGTAGAACGGTAAATAACACACTTAAGTTTACTTTAAAAAATTCTGTATTCATAGTGAAACATGGCCCAGATATGAGTGTATAAAAAAAGAACTCCTAACGGACCATTTATAAAATTTCATGAAGCAAGTTTGATGAAATAACTCAATATTTCATATTAATCACAAGTTAACTTGTGACAGAAAACCATCTGAAAGCCTGCTCAATCAGTGCACTTGGGTGCCCTAAGAATAGCTTGTCTTCTCTGAAGGTGTGATAAACTAGGTCAGTTGGGAGGGGTCACTTACAGAGACACTTGAGGACACCACTGAGTTAGGTTTGCTGTCAGGCAGTGACATCTGTGGCTCTCTCTGAAAGCACTAGGAGAGGCAGTACAGTTTTCTTACAAAACAGTAAAATGAGAAGTCACTGCAACTCTAGGACGATGTCTTATTTTATAAAGACAAAAGCCCCAACTCCCCTAACGTTTTGATTACATCTGAAGTTTGAGTCATTCACATTTGCCTAGAGAAATTGGCAAAAAAGTTGTATACCTGAAACTAATATAGTATTGTAAACCAACTATACATCAATTTTTTTGATAAGTTGGGTACATTTATTTATTTTTAATTTTTTATGTCAGAGTATAGTTGATTAACATGTGTTAGTTTCAGGTGTACAGCAAAGTGATTCAGTTATACATATACATGTATGTATTCTTTTTCAAATTCTTTTCCCATTTAGGTTATTATGGAATATTGAGCAGAGTTCCCTGTGCCATACAGTAGGTCCTTGTTGTTTATCTATTTTAAATATAGTAGTAGTACATGTCAATCCCCAAATAAATAAATAAAATAATGCTCAAGAAATGAAAAATAAAAAGGAGGAAAGAGAACAATTCTGGGTAATTTTAAAAGATCTAGATAGGCCTAAGGTATCCTGGGTATTAATAATAAAAAGGTCATGTATGATTTTCCTGGGAGGAATTTTTAATAGGGTGTTAAATGTTGAAAAGACCTTGCAGAAAGTTACAGAGTGAGTTTGAGCTGAAAAAGCAGAGATGATAAAAACGAACATCTTAAAGAATGTGACTATGAGGTGTGTGTTCCAGGTGGGATTCCCCAGGAAGCATTCATTGAGGAAGAGCTTATCAGGAATTTCATTAGGGAGTGTTCTTGGTATTAACACCTGTGGTAAGAAGGGTGAGGGAAGCAGAAGTAGGAGAAGTGGAGCTATGATGCAGTACTGACTACACTTTCAGCCAAATCCAGGAAGTTCTGGAGCTAAAAAGGCCCATTGTCGGGCTAACATGGCTGGATTTTTATAATGTTCCTTCGACGAGTCATTAGTGGTAGGCTGTCTCAGAAAAAGGGTAACTTTGGAACAGGTGTCTAGCGAACATCTGACAACAGGCCCCTGACCTCCTTTGCTTAGAGCTTTTACTGGAAAGTTCTGAAAACTGTGCATCTTTTCTCTGCCCTGTCTCTACCAGAACCCAATACAATTTCAGGGGATATTTTCAAAAGGTATGTAATTCTCCCTTGCAGATGACATAAACTTGCTCCAGATCACTAGGGGTCTGTGTTCCCTCTTGGGACTTGCCATAAATTCCACACTCGATCTTTTCCCACCTCTGCTCCTTTTAATTGCGAAGTGCCTGCTGGGCCAAAAGGCACAAGCGTTAGGTCAGCTTGCACTTCAGCCTGGGTCCTCAGGATCTTGTGACGGGCCCCACCGCAAAAGTTGGTCGCCTTCTGTGTCTGGTACAGGGGTCGAATAGAGTACTGCTAGGTGTGGGTTACAGGGACTCCATAGCCTGATGAAACATACCAGGTATTATACTTCCTTCTTTATGTTAAGAAACACAAGATGCAGTACAGCCCCTGTCCTTTACTTTGAGTGGCGTGTTCCTTTTCCTGACCGCTGGACTCCTGAAATACCTGCTGGCGTGAAGGCCTCTGAAACTCCTGAAATACCTGCTGGTGTGAAGGCCTCTGAAACTCCTGAAATACCTGCTGGTGTGAAGGCCTCTGAAACCTCTTGAGGCTCATCTTCCAGCCTCTGGAGTGCGTGTTCTCAGCGGTTCATCAAATGTGATAGATACTTCTTGATCATCTGATCCAGTTAGCGTGATGTCTTTGATGTCTACCGTGCATTAATGTCATGTTGTTCAGGATGTCCAGATGGTCCATATCGCTTTGGACTATATTATGACAGAGAACAAGAGAATTAACACATCTTGAGCCAAGAACTATAAATGTGTACGGTTATTCATGCTTGGTGAATGTGAACTCTTTCGGATTCTCTTTCCTGGTCAGAATATAAAAGAACACATTTGCTAAAGCTGTAATCATTTACCATGTACCTGAGTCTGATGTAATCAGCTCTAGCAAAGTACCACATCTGACAAGGCAGCTGCGGTGGTCTGCTGTCATACTTGGGGGTCTATGTAATTTCTCCAGATGCCATTCAATGAATTAAAAATAGATATGATGGGACCACAGTCTTTGCAACTTTTTAGAACTTAACTGTGGCACTAGTCTGTTCCCCATCCCGGAATGGAATATTTCTATTGGTTTAGCATCCTGTCTGGTGGAGGGGTGTAGCTTCAGAGGTTTCCACTTGGTCGTCCTCACTATGATATACCTCGCTCTTGAGGCTGAGGACCCCATTTAGGGGTTGCACCAGATACCAAGTATGTCTATGCCAATTATATATCCAAGGACCAGCAGACTGTAGAGATGGAGGGGCTAGAGAAACTAAAGAGAGGAGATAGTTCAGACAAAGAATATACTTGAAGGACAGGGAGAATATTTAGAGTAGAAGAAGGTGGTATGAAAGGCAGTATTTCCTTTGTAAAAGATCCACGTGTGTAGTAATCATACTTTTGGAAATCCATGGAGCTCTCAAATGATGACGCATTTGCTCTAAGAAGAGGAGGCAGGATTGCCATTAAAGAGGGAGGATTCAGAGTTTAGAGGAGAGTGGGGGATGATTTGGAACAGACCCTGGGGAGACGTGGAAAATAAAAGTAGAAGAAACAACATCAAGGGCTCAGTTGAGGCTGGCAAACATAAATTCACAGTGGTACCAATTGCCTGGTGTGTAATTATTTCCAACAGCGCTTGCATCTGGGAATAAGCATTGAGAATTCTGGTGAGATTGAGAGTACACTGAGGTAAGACAGCTGAGGATACTGCTAAGGGAATAATTAACTACTTAATAGTGAATAGGTATATGTAATAATTATTTGAATTATTGGAATTTAAAATGGTTAGATTTACTTTACATTTTTAAAGAAAAGTCTCAGATCATCTAAGGTATGAAAATCTGCATTATTTTAGAACTAATTTCGGTTTACATAATTCAAGGTTAAATAGGTATGGTAATAGTACTGAAGTGAGGCAGATGTCCTGTTTTTATTCGTATGAACTGCCAAAAGCCTGATTACTGTTTGTCCCTGCATGCAGCAATGTAAATGTTGAAAGGAAAATCAGTGAACACTTACTGAGTGTCTTTAGTATGTGGAGTGTGCATTACTTTTATATACTGGACAAAGTTAAATTTTTCTTCTAATTTTTTATGCTTATTATGAAATGGTAGTCTAATGATTATAGAATATAGAATAAATAAAAACTATCTAGCCCATCCCACATTATAGTTAGTTACATAGTTAAATCACTAGATGGTTTGTTTGTTTTCTTTTTTTTTTTGGCTGAGTTGGGTCCTCGTTGCTGCGCGCAGGCTTTCTCTAGTTGCGCCGAGCTGGGGCTGCTCTTCGTTGCATTGCGCGGGCTTCTCACTGCAGTGGCTTCTCTTGTTGTGGAGCACGGGCTCTAGGCGCGTGGGCTTCAGTAGTTGCAGCACGTGGGCTCAGTAGTTGTGGCTCGCGGGCTCTAGAGCGCAGGCTCAGTAGTTGTGGCGCACGGGCTTAGTTGCTCTGCGGCATGTGGGAACTTCCCGGACCAGGGGTCGAACCAGTGTACCCTGCAGTGGCAGGCAGATTCTTTAACCACTGCGCCACCCAGGGAAGTCCTGGTTTGTTTGTTTTCTTTTTGGCTACTTTCAGATTTACTGATAGGGATGAAACAGTCAATTCAAAACCTCTTGATTAGTTCTCAAAACTTGAAAAATCTGCCTTTTCAAAGTAAATTTTCCTTCACTTTTAGGTAACGAAAACTATATATACATTGTGTTGACAAGAGAAGCACATTTTAGGATAGATTTTTGCCTAAGTGGAGATGAAATCAAATTTATATTGA
The DNA here is from genome assembly GCF_965194805.1 of Balaenoptera borealis. Lineage (NCBI taxonomy): Eukaryota > Metazoa > Chordata > Mammalia > Artiodactyla > Balaenopteridae > Balaenoptera > Balaenoptera borealis. The sequence continues at coordinate 34,409,566 of NC_138880.1, read as the reverse complement.
AAAAGTAAATACAGTAAGTGGCTGACATCACTAAATATGGACAAATCTGTTGATAATTTTATTCATTTATAAACCATAATCACTAGAAATAAGTTTGAAATTTAAAGTATGTGTCTTATAAATATGTAACTTAAATTAAAATAAAAACATTGTTACAATTATTTTTTATTAAATTCAAATAATTCTGTGCAATAAAAATTAAATTTGAAATGACAGTAAGCCAGGAGATGCAACATAAATCTGTTGGTGATGTGCTTAGGTAATGGTTTGCAAAAAAGTCATTAAGAAGCATATCATTATTGGAAGAGATGAATTATTATAAATATTATAAATATTTTAAATGCATATGAAAATGTAGACCCAGTTTTTTTCATTTTTAAGTTTTGATTTACATTATTTTTTGTTTGCTTGTTTTTTTCTATTTCTTTTATTTTCTATCTATATGAGATGCTGGGTTGATGGATGTTCCTGTCTGCTCGTTTTCAACTTTGTTTTTTCATATTTTAAATACCTGCCTTATAACTTCTCGTTCCATTGCCTCTAATAGAAGAAATATATTATTCATCAACTAAAAATGATATAACACAAACTCCCCGTTTTTGCAAAGCAATCACTACCTGGTTAAAAAATATGCAGTTGGTGTCAGCTGCTTATTTAGGCCATTGAGTAGTAAAATAATTCTACATAGAAAAAAAATAGCTTTATTTGAAACAATCTCAATTATACTGTTGAATAAAGGAAACAAGAGTGGTGTTCTGAAATTACTAAATTGTCTTCTCAGAGCTACTACTGATGGTTTGGGTGACACTGGCATGTACTTTCACCTCTTTCCCCGACTGGATTATAAATTCTATGAGAGCAGGATAAGTATCTGGTTATTCTTCCTAATGCATCATCCGTGTCTAGTAATATACACAACACATAGTTGGTGCCTAATCGTTTTTGAATGAAATAATAAACGGACAGAAAGTTACACTGTTGGGAGTAATAAAAAGGAAGCAAGGGCTTGCCTGGTGGTGCAGTGGTTAGGAATCCGCCTGCCAGTGCAGGGGACACGGGTTTGAGCCCTGCTCCGGGAAGATCCCACATGCCGTGGAGCAGCTGAGCCTGCGAGCCACAACTACTGAGCCCGCGCACCGCAACCACTGAAGCCCGCGCGCCTAGAGCCCGTGCTCCACAACAAGAGAAGCCACCGCAGTGAGAAGCCCGCGCACCGCAACGAAGAGTAGCCCCCGCTTGCCGCAACTAGAGAAAGCCTGCGTGCAGCAACGAAGATCCAACACAGCCAAAAATAAACAAATAAAATAAATAAATTCATATATATATTAAAAAAACCCAAGCTCAATTGCTTTAAAAAAAAAAAAAAAAAGGAAGCAAGACTTGCAGCAGGAAGGTTTGCTTGGAAGTAAGATGCTTGAGATGTGTATTGAGACGATAAAGGACTATCTTGACAAGAAGCTAATGGATTCTATTAAAGGAAAAATGGGCAATTAACTTCATTCATTCATTTAGCCTTGGAAGACTTTGAAGTTTAGAGAAATTAAACATTTTGCCCAAGGTCAAACAATGACTAAGTGGCAAGGATTATCAGAGCTGTCAGACAAAAGATTCTCAGTTCTTAACTAAATGGGCCAGTTGAGAGATCACTGAGATGCCAATCAGGAAACCTGGTGGCTCTGCCCAGTTCTTTCACTAATTATCTATGGCCTCGGGCAGAGTGGTCCTTACATTTTGCCTCTGCTTCCTCATCTCTCACATGAAGTTAAAAGAGTACTACCCTGCGTCTCTCTCAGGAGTAGATGAGACCCAAGAATCACCAAAAAAGTTAGAAGGACTATATTACACATGTTGATATCAGGGTTACCACTGCTAGTCTTAGTGAGGAAACCATTCCCTAACTATAGATAACCGGGATCTTAAGTACCTTGAGAGTATTAGGACTCCTCAAGACCTACTTAATTCCATCTGCAGAACAAATAAAGGCACATATATTTTAATATTTAAAAGTAACATGGACAAAAATCAACTCACCAGATTTGCAGGCTACCTGCATTCCTTTCTGGGACCCTACCCTTTAATTTGACCACTGAGGGGCAGATTGTGAGCCTAGATCATCAGTCCTGTCTTCCTCCACCTTTACATTAAATTCTGTTTTGTAGCAAATTAGCATACCTTCTTATGAGTTGGGCAATTTTAATCCATCTAGAAGATTATAATGCAGTTAAATTTTCAAATGGAAACATTTTTTTTTCTTTTCTTCCCAAAAGACCCCTTGTCCCATATGTAAGTTCATCCATCCGTTCCCCAGGAAAAGACTATCATTCCAAGCAATGTAAAGAACCACATTCAGGGACTTCTCTTGTGGTCCAATGGTAGAGAATCTGCCTTACAATGCAGGGGATGTGGGTTCGATCCCTGGTCAGGGAACTAGTACCCCACGTGCCATGGGGCAACTAAGCCTGCGCGCCACAACTACTGAGCTCACGTGCCCCAACTAGAGAGCCTGTGTGCTGCAAACTACAGAGCCCATGCGCCACACGCCACAACTAGAGAGAAGCCCATGCGCCACAAGGAAGAGTCCGTGCGCCACAACGAAAGACCCACACACCTCAGTGAAGATCCTGCGTGCTGCACCTAAGACCCGACACAGCCAAAAATAAATAAATCTTAAAAAAAAAAAAGAACCACATTCATTCTTAAAGCACAACCTCTCCCATGTACAATTTACTGTCGATGATCGTCTACTAGTTACTCAAGGTAAATAGTTGTTAGTTACCTAAAACACATAGGAGGGAATTCCAAAGTGATTTTCTATTTCGCCTACCCAGAAAAGATGCTGACATATTTAAATGTGAGTTTTTCTCACTAATGACACATTATAACACATTTAGGTACTACAATAATGGAAATATTTCATTTCTGATTTGAATTGCTTCCTTTCCCAGTATCCAACCCTCTTTTTTTCTGGTTCTGACACCCCAGTTTTCCTATGAAGAAAAGCATTCTTGTATCATTTAGTGTTCTACACAAGAGAATGAAACCACTGGAGTTATTTTAATGAGAAGTGTGGTTTATATGGAAAATAGTGCTTGTAAAATCGCTGGAAGAGCTAGAGGAGCTGGAGTCTGGAGAACCCTACTAAGACAACTGCATACATACCAAGCATACACACCACGGTTGTGAGCCAGGGAGCAGGATGTCACATCAACCACAGTTTCTGTCAACTTCAACAAAGCTGGTGACTAAACCATGAGCGTTTAATAAAACCACCACAGTTGCCTTTTGAGGTTGAGGATTTCACGCCCTCTCTTTCAGAAAGCAAAACAAAACAAAAACAAAGCAAAAATATGTCGTCCACTTCACATTCATTCTCCAAAACTCACTCTAGTGCATTGCATATAAGTGGCAGAATCTTATTTGCATTTTGAAATCTAGCTACAAGGGAGTCTAGTAATACAGTTTTTAGCTTTTCTGACACTTCTGAACCCAAAAGTTCAATTAAGGATATGAAATGAATGCAAACTCCCCATCAAATTTATCTACACTATTCTCTGGGGACTCTTGGTAATTCAACATCCACACACACATCCATTCATCTACACATTTAAATAATAAAAAAACATAAAATGAAAACAACAGCAGAATATATTTCTACCTTATACAACTTTGTGCCTGAAAGAGGAGCCTCAAAAATATCCATTATTGTATACATCTTTGGGTAATATTTCTTCTTTTTCTCTTATAGTCTAAATCTCAGGTCAATTTGCTGTAATCCAAAGAATAAATTATAGGGACAATTATGACCAACATGCCTTATATAGAATATAAGGAAGAAAAGAAATAAAAATACCTACAAGCATCAAAAAGCTAGAAAGAAAATTTGGATAGCAACCCTTTTTTTGTGTGTATGTCTGAACTAGACACTAGATCGTGGTTAGTGGTCATAGATTTCTTCCTCCACTGTCTATTCCATTTTTCCTTTTGATCTTAGCCAGTAACTGAATTGCTTGGGAATCTGAAACTGGTGCAGTGACCCAAACTTTCATTCCTGCTGACTCTTAAATCATAGCTGAGCTTTCCCATACAGGACTTCAGGTTGGTCTATTTTACTCCTCTCTGTATCCATTTTGCAGAAATAACCCAATTTCCCTTGATAATAAAGGTCAGCAACTACAAAAGTACCTATCGTTTGGAGTGTCACTTCAGGAGCATGAAGAGTATAAAATAATCAAGTGGCATTTTTAACTTCCAGTTCAGTTGAACCATTATTACATCTCCTGTTGGAAGCATTTATTCCTTGGATACTAAGAACTGCCAACTAGTAAAATCCCAAGTTATAGGGGATGGCAGACAATAATTTTGTGAGAGTGTAATTAGCTGTACTAGAGAGACGTGGCCCTCACACTTCCAAACCTTGGTTACCAGTAAAATGGAGCTATGAGAGACACAGAAATATATTTGGTTCAGAGTATAATCTGCACCCTGTGAAACAGGACCCAAGGACTGCAAGGTGGTATCTTCCAAGATGCCACAATTGTGCCTTCAATAGTCTGTTCCATTATTCTTTTAGACCAGTTATTTCAGGGTGATGGGTTATAATGAGACACTAGTTGGCCACTGCCTCAGTCCTTTTAACACAGCATGGCCCCCTTACTCATAAATAATAGTACATGGGATATTGTAGAAGTGCATGCAAAATTTTATTAGTCCTTGGATTATATTTCTGGAAAGAGCATGTACACAAGAGAGGCAAATCTGTATCCAGAACAAATGACTATTTTAGGACAAATCGCTGTCCCCTACATAATTAAAGTGGTTTAATGTAATCAAACTGGCAATAGATCATTGATAAATATCCCTATAAAAAACGGTGTTGTGTTGGGAATCAGCCTCAGCTCTGTTGTTGACAGATTGGGTATAGCATTAAAAGAGATTAGATAAACCTTGGATTGGAAAGTCCACATTTTTGCATAATGTCTAACCTTCATCCCTTTCACAGTGCCTACTTAGTTTATGAACTTACTGACCAGAACCAGGGTGACTGAGGGAGAATGACTGACACTCACAAAACAGGTCATCTTTATCAGCTTGATTATTGAGTCCTCTCTATAATAGGTGCTGTTGGTTCAGCATTCACATGTAACATAAATATTCTCAGACTCTGGCCCATTTGAAAAGTAAATCCACACATAGTTTACCCATGCCTCCTGTTACCATCCCTTTATGATCATTTCATCAAACTGTTAGTTATTACCAATGAATCAGCGTACTTCCATATCTCTGAAAATTTCTGTGTGCAGGTAAAGTGAGCCACAAAATACTCTGTCACTTGGGAAGATTTTTCTTCCAGACAGAATCTATCCCATTTGGAGTTGTAATGTTAGCCATTAGATTTCCTCTGTTGTCTCTCTATTTCTTGAAATCACTTGTAAATCAGGTTCACATTCTAGCTTCCTTATTCTTTTCCACATGGAGAACTCCCCATGAGGTTACTGGTTTGGCTTTAAGGAGTTTAAAGAGATAAGTGAGTGCATCAGGAAAGTGCGTTGGGAGTGTAAGGCATGTACCTATGTAACTCACTTATGCCTTTAGGGGTATCTCAAACTCAGTCTTATATATCCCACTTCTACTTCATCATGTAGTGCTTCAGTGCACAGCAATTTTATGGCTTTCTGTGTCAGTTGTCGCCTATACAATGATGGGCAAAATCATTCGGTGTCCCACTCCAACATTCAGTTTCTTCCAGGGTCTAGTAGGAAGGAAAAAACTGTTTCTCATGAAGAAAATAGTTATTTGTCAAAGATGGCGTGACTTTGCTCTAAATCTCTGGGGATCTGTGTTCTGATCATCTTCTAAGACCTTAATACATTTGCAGCATGGATTCTACCTCTGTTGCGTCTGTCAGGAAATAAGAAACATAGGTGTGAACTAAGAATGCAGAGGAACCTCCTCTTGCTTTGAGCTCCACTAAAATTCTGGAAGACATGTCGCACTTGGTAATGGGACTGAGGAGAACAATTACATGCAGAATATCTTGCCTCTAAAATCAAAAGAGTTTTCCCTTCTGGAGTTAGGCTTTGTACTTGTCTTACTGAAGTATGCTGGGATCTCACCTCTGTCCTAGTGGTAGAATGTCGAAGGTGCATCACTTAGATTTTCAATTTGGTGGGGAAATCATACACACAACTTTACCCCCCCAGATTTCACCAAAATTGCAAGACCTTGTAATGTTATGATATATCTCCTACCTTCTAGAATATATTTCTCTCAGCATGTATCTTAGATCCATTTTGTTTCCTTGCCTGTAACAACTAATTCTTGGTTGCAAAATACATCAGCATGCTGGAATCTATGAAGTAGCCCAGTATGAGGTCAGGATCCCAGCAGAAGAAATTATTTCAAGAGCTAGAGAGTTCACAGAGTCCAGAAATAAAAGACACTGAACGTGTCCTGCTTTCCCTGCCAAGAAAAGCTGTTTTTATCGGTGTGTGTGTGTGTGTATGTGTGTGTGTGTGTGAGAGAGAGAGAGAAATAAAAGCTCCCCCGCAAAGCAATTGCTTTATATCAAGTGCAAGAATTTATGTTAAATTGCTCCAGGATTTGGAAATCCAATTGCATTTTGAGTCATAGTCTTTAAAAGTACTTATCAAGTTTGGCATGATGCGCCATCTTCTATTAAGTCCTAAATGATCTTTGCATAGGCCAATCAGTTCTGAAAATGGGAATGAGATAAAAATTACCACCCCTGCGTCTTTTTATTGTTTAGGATCTCCTCTATAATTCTTTCAGGGATCTAGTGTTGCTTTTGGTCTACTGATTTGGTAAGAGTTTCATTCGCCGAGGTTTACGCTTGATTCTTGACACTATAATAGACGAAGAAAAATCAGTAAACGTATGGACTGTGCAAGTTGCCAAGAACGTTTAACATAAATATGTATATTCAAGAATTGGGGAAATGCCCACAAAGTGTGTTCTTACCACAACTTCTGGGAGACAAAATTATTTCAGAACACAACTTATCACCTGTGATTTCATATTCTCGACATTGAATACAGTCACGTTTTGGGTCCCATGGTTAATATTAGTTCATAGATTAATTACATGTCCAGTAATCTCTGAAATGTCTGCTTATCTTTCATCCCCGGGATATAGTTTCTGTGATAAATTGCTGCAGATCCGTTTATTGAAAGTCAGGAGGAAAATTTATAGTAATTCTACTTGTGGCAACATCTAAGGGCATTCCTCATTTGTTTACAGACTTCCTTTATTGAAATGTCCTAGATGTGTAAATTTGCAAAGTTGACAACTGAGTAAAAAAGTGACTCTCCATCTCTCCATTATAGTGACTAAAGTCAGATTTCTCTTCTTCAGACCTAGACCCTTTTTTTTAACTTCTTTTATTTCCATTTTATAAGTATTACAGGCTTCTGAGGATGTACATCAAACAATCACTGCCTAAGGCCTCTGTGAATCAAAGCATGGTGGTTAGAATTCTGGCCCAAATTGTCCTGGGTAGGTAGGTACCAACATCTGACCGTTACCACTTTGGGATTGCATTTCAATGAAAATATATGTAATATGAAATATATATACATAAGAGTTAATATGGATATAAATAAAATTATTTCTATTTCTATTCTTTTTTCATTTTTCCGTCTCTGTTTATTAGTCAGGCTTTTATCAATTGTGTCCTCGACTCAAGCAGTAAGCTCACATTGTCCCATTTTTGCCCTCCCCACCTTTTGTTGTTGTTTTCAGGATAAAGAGCAATTTCCAGAGCAGAACAGTATTTTTTAAAAAATGAAGGCATGAGCAACTATCACCCTCATATTCTTAATTTATCTAAAAGATGTGTTTGTTTAACATAATAATACTAACAATTTATGTGATGTTTATAGCATATGGATAAATGAAATAAATGACAGCTTCGTCAAAAGGGCCTAGAGTAGAAACTGGAATTACTGTGTTTTAAGGCTCCTGCACAGCACATCCTATCTTGCAAATTATAAGAGAGCCATTACAGTATTTAAAGAATTATAATTAATGTGCTGAGAGGAGTTAGAATGGAATCATGTAAAATGTTCAGTCAAAAGAAGTCAGTAAAAAGAGGAAAAAAGCAAACAAGTCCAATGAATACAAACACAGTTAAAAACACTGTGTATATTAATCCCACTATATAAGTAATTATTTTAAATGTGAATGCTACAAGTTTAACACCTCAATTTTTTATTAAAAATTTGATTTTTCTGGAACTTGTGGACACGTGGGTACAGACACTAGCATAACGGTGTCTGGCATCTGTAGCAGTTGTATCATAGGATAGGCAGACTTTCTTCCAACTACATATTTAACAGAGTAGTGTAGACCTGGTGGTACTAATTCTGATTAGGGGGTACATTTCATTCTACAGACAATTTATTCTCCTCTGTGATTCTAATATATAAAATAGAAATATTTGGGAGATTTGGAAATCATTATATAACTTCAGTAGCTAATTATTTCCTATTGGTTAAACACAATTTTCAGGATAATTCAATATACAACCAGTTGTGGCATCAGAAGAGAATATATTTTATACTTGCATAACAAAAATGTGACCCCATCATTAGGGCTTCAGTAGACTGTGTGAAACAATAACCTGAAGTGTTTTTATTTGATGATAATGAAAGTGAGTGAAATGTGGAGAAAAAAAGTCCAACTTTATTTCGGACCGGAATTAAGTTCTAGAAGCAAGTAGAATATAGAAAGAATTTACAAATAAAAACAATGCCATAGTTCAAATGTCCAATAATTCTTTAACTGAGAAATACTTATGTATGTAACTACATTAGGAAAAAAATGTGGAGGGATAGGACTCTTTCCAGGTATTTGATAACTGCTGAAAAAATTAGCTACGGATCAATAACAGTAATAATTATTATTAGTTAATGGTCTAGTCAGGATAAATGAATCGCATGTTAACTCATTTTTGATGGAATGTAGCTATTGTAAGATAACTAATTGGTAGAGTAAAGTAGAAAAAAAATATGAGACACTTTAATCAAAACAGTACTTATCCCAGTTAGTCTTTTATCAGATTTCTCACTATCCCATTTAAATAACCTAAAACATCTGTAGATTCATAATAAATCTATTCCACTGAATGATACTAATAAGCACTTACTCCAAAAGAGATAGATAACAAACAAGTTTTACATATATGAGGAAATGTAAATAGTATTCAACTAATAAAATACTGTTTTCTTTCTGTTCACAAAATCATTGCATTCAGTTCTTAAATTCCAGGCTGTCTTCCTTTGTGGCTTTTTCCCCAAAGCCAAATCCATTATTTTAGGGACAAGCTATAATAATTCTTCCTCCTATTATACAAAGAGAAGGGGAGTTCTGCCGCTTCAGTGTAACACCTGAAGTGCTGATTATGACAGCGAGACTCCACAGATGAAGAAATAGATGACCTACCTGAGGAAACCTCTGCAGTTAGCAAATTTGCTGAGATCAATTAAGGCCTGATTATAAATGGAAAAAGATACTCTCTTTTTCCTGCCCAGAATTGAACTTTGGAGAGATTAGGTAGGAACCAATGACCAGTAAAAATGTGCCTGAGGCTGAAACTGCCTTGACTGGTCACCATCATCCATCTTCTGAGCAGTAACCTCTCTTAGGTTTAGACGTCTCCACCTACACTCCCCGCACTGAGAACCATACTGGCTTGCACACCTGAGACATTGTAGGAAAATGATTCAGTAAATTAAAAGTTAAACTAGTGACTTCACAGAAAGGAAGGGAGGGAGGGAGGGAGGGAGGAAGGGAGGAAGGAGGAAGGAAGGAAGGAAGGAAGGAAGGAAGGAAGGAAGGAAGGAAGGAAAGAAAGAACTTAGGGCACATATAGAAAAAGAATTGACATAATGGTGTTTTAACTTTGTTAATGTACAAGAAATGGGTTGGATCATTCTAAATTAATATAGTAATTTCTCAAAGCTACAGAACTTCTCCCTCTCCCCCCTTTTTTTCTTTTATTTAAAAAAGTAAGATGTATTAAAGACAGTCTACCTGCTAACATTTAAAAATCATTGGTTAGGGGCTTCCCTGGCGGTCCAGTGGTTGGGACTTTGCCTTCCAATGCAGGGGGTGTGGGTTTGATCCCTGGTCAGGGAGCTGGGATCCCACATGCCTTGTGGCCAAAAAACCCAAAAAACCATGTTGTAGCAAATTCAATAAAGCCTTTAAAAAAATGGTCCACATAAAAAAAATCTTAAAAAAAAAAAATAAATAAAAATCATTGGTTAGTGCATCAGGTTAGAACATAGCTCTGTAATTGCTGAACAATGAATGCTGTAACCCTATGTGAATTATTTACATACAGAAAATATCTTAAGTCCTGGGAGAATTTAATTCGTGATATGGAAAATTCTTTCACAAAGCCTGTTGTATCATTTTATTGTTTTCTTTTCCCTTCCTGTTTATTCCAAATTTACATCATTTTAGTATATTTTTCTTGCCTGACAAATAAAGAAGTTCAATGGGATCTTGAATATCTTTCCTAAAAAAGGAATGTTCTGGCTCTTGTATTTTTCAGATAATAACATTTCTTCAGATATATTATTTTCTAGAACCATATAAAGTGATAAACGACTCCCCGTTTATAATTTTACTGTAAATGTTTATTTTAAGAGAGCTGTTTTTTTCTACAATTCCAAAAAATATGTGAGATTTTTTTCTATACATAGTAACTGACAGAGATTTCCATGATTTCAGAAATAGTAGGGTAGAAAATGTCCTGCTCCACAGTTAAAAAGGAAGAGACTTTTCGTGAACTGTGCTTTGTAAACTCACTTCATTCATATGTATATGAAGAAGCAGATTCCCCTATATTTGAAGCACAGTGATGATAATTCAGTTAATAGATTATTTTACCTTAGAGCATCAGAATATGCAAATTTCTGTTGGATCATCCATGCAATGTTTGGATTATCCATTCACTTTAAAACTTTGCCTGGGTTGACTTAAATTCTCCTCTGCTGTATAGATATGTAACTTCCAATGTGTCTAAATAATACTTTATTATTTTTGAAAAAAGAAAACAGCAGCAATATTTTTCTATAGCAACTATATATCCTTAGGGTTTCAGCTTGTCATGTAAACCAAATTATCTCACTAGCAAGAGAGGTAAATAGATATAGTGCCACACACTACATCAACTGAAAGTAAGCAACTGACCCTCCGGGTACAAACCAAAATAGACTCTAGTCACTTCTGGGATTTAATAAAATATCTTTTCCCTTATGATGGCTCAAACAATTGATAAATACACTGTAATATCTTTAAACGTGTGTGAGCATATTTTAAATGCCGTCATATATCTCTTTAGTTTTGTCTCTCTCTCCCCGATTCATGGTATTTACTAGTATAAATACCATTAGCTGCTACAAATACCATCATTTTTTTGACACAATACATTTTAAAATAAATCTCAATTTATAATTTTATGCTTTTTTAGTAGCTCTGATATTTATATATCATGGCTATATATATATATAGCCAGCATTTGAAGTAAGAAAGAAAACAGAACAAAATTATTAGCTATATTTATTTTGTGCTTATTTTCTCAGAAGTTTTCTTAAATGAACTGTATTTGTTTTCCCTGATTTGTGGTAATTTTCCCCAGTCTATGCAGACAGATATAACTCTTTAACATATTTTCCATGATCAATTGCTTTAATCATGATGAATATTTTTTAAAAAGAAATGTTGTGCTCAAGCACAATTCATATATTAAATAATTTTGCTGATTAAGTTCCTTGCTTTGAGTCTTAGGTTTTATCTGTAGTGCAGCTACGTATCTATGCCACACACATACACACACACAGAGACACACACAGTCAAATATCTGAACTTTTCCATAATTCTAATTGATCAGATTTGGCTTTTAAATACATGATGTGATAATAAATAAAGGTTGATAATATTAATTCCATACTAAGAATAAAGTGAAACCAGTTTTTATAATGTAATTTACATTGGAGAGGTAAAACATATACTGATTTGAAAGCAAAATTAAAACTAAATTAAAGATAAATTAATATTCATTATCTCAAACTGTAGTTCAAATAATTGTCCTGTCATCGAATTAGTTATTTTGACAAAGTCAATAGTGATAGTTATATTTTGTATTTAGTTTTGATATATGATTGAAGAATTATATCCTATGAATATTGAATGAGACTAAAGTTTCCTTGTTTTTCTTATTGAACAAGTATGCATCATTTTTCATGACAATTTTAAGCATCACCATTATAACTTTGTAAAATTTATGTGACATGATACATTAAAATTTCTCTCCTAGGTACTACATACCTTTTTTACAATTACAGAGAATATGAGCAAAAGATAATAGAGAAAAAAGTCTCCTCCATACAAGGCTAGTAGCATGGGTATGCAAAAAAAAATGGAAGACCACAGATCATGGTTTTGTCCATGTTGAATCAACAATATATAAAAGAAATATTTTATATCTCTTTCACTGTTGATCTATTTTTTCATCTAACTACTTACATAAGAAAGTGACATGGCATGTACTCACTCAAGTGCTTGGAATGAGAAAGTTGAGGGACCAGTATTTTAAAACAGATTTGTTTTAGAGAATATTATACAACACAGTAAACTTTAAAAAGAATGATGAAAAAATGTGCCAATTAAAATGTTTCTATTAAGAATTTTGAAATGTAAAATGTAAGATCAAATGATATTTAAACTTTTTCATAAGAAAACAAAATGCTCCACTTAGTATGCTTTATATGGCCAATGATCATGAAAGACACATTCGAATGAGGTGGAAAAGCAAACACAGAAGGCAAAAGACCAAACGTATTTTATATCAACAGTAGTGGTCTTTAAAGAGCCCTACTCGATCAGATCTAGAATCACTCTCTTTATTTCTCTATCTATCACTGTCTGTGATATGTTTGCAGTGATGAACATTTTTGGCACACATTTTGGCAGTTTATTGTTTGGAAGAAGAAAGTTGAAGAACTAGTTTCACCCTAGGGAAGGAAATAGCCATTTATTGAGTACCTACTATATACCAGCACTGTATACATTTTATATGTGATATTGATATGATCTTATTAAGAGGATATTTAGTGTACCATATTTCAGGGAAGAGAACAATTACACAAGTTAATTCACGTAAGTGCTTACAGCTAGTCAGTGCGAACTAAGGTCTATCTGACGCCAAATAAGTTTTACGGAGTGCTTCCTGTGGTCTAGGCACTGTTCTTGTGCTTTTATATGCATTGGTTTATTTAATCTGCACAAAAAAGTTATGAAATAATTCACTGGAGCTACATTTTCATATGACAACATGCTGTCCTCAGAGCAGAGTTCCTAGATATTGCTGAGCTGTGCTGGGTCTGTGCTGGACGCCTGCTAAACCAGAGCCATGGCATCCCCCAGAATATGATGGTTGTGGAAGAGATAACGCTACAGCTAGCTGTCCTCCTCCACCAGCCATGTGGTAGCTGGTATCCCAAACGTGTATAGAAGTAGGTGAGTAAACACTAGAAGTAGAGGCAGAAATCTCCCTTAAGCAAAGGAATAGACCCTGGGCAAAGGGGGCAGCTAGTGAATTGGGGTGAAGATGTGTGATTGGCTCCAATGCAACAGTCAGAAAGACTATACATATTATAATTAAAAACAAATGTTGACTACAAAAGGAAAAAATGTGATGTGGTATTAACACACATTATGTTTATATATACACATAAATATTTTATGCTGAGTAACTCACTTCACTTGGATAAAAAAATTCATAAGGAAATAGGATTATTGATATATGTTACTGGAAAGAGAATTAGTGATATGGAAGACAGGCCAGAGGAAAATATCCAGAAAGAAATACAGAATGGATAATAATCCAGAAAGAAGATCTCATGCACATACACACAAAATATATACGACATGGTAAGAGGGTCTGAGATTCAATAAGAAAAAGAAAAAAATGGGGGCAGAAGCCATATTTGAAGAGTTAATGGTGAGAATTTTGGTTTTGCTACTAGGAGGGACCATTGTTGAAAGACACAGGCTCATGGTGTACTCTCTCTTCTCTCTTCTATTAAATTCTTGAGTACATTACCTAGTATCTAACTCTTGGAACAGGAGCAAATCTTGTGTCTCTCCTTGTCTTTTCTTAATTATGCTTATAACCTAAGCACTGGTTATTGTACTAAATTCCTAAACAGAGCAGAAGGTGATAAGCATTTACATTTGGAGGAAGAAGGAAGTCCCATTTATGTCTTAAGTGTTAAATTGATTTCCTACAGCTTTATCATCACTGTTTCCCTTAGGGTACTTATCACTCATATTACTACTAATAAAGTGTTTTCCCAATAGTAAAGCCCTGTAAGGAAGAAGATAGGGACTAGGCAATATTCAGGCATTCCTGAATATATAAGCATAATATCATTAAATACACTAAATCCCCACTTTAACTCCATCTAGGCAAGGGAGTCATTGAAATGATGCATCTGAGAATATAGTGAATAATAAAGGAAATATGAGGTCTGGAAGGGTTGGAAAAGAGGGAAGACATTTTAGAGCCAAATGTAAATTAACATGAGGTTGGAAAGAATAAATCATGTAAGCACGAGATATTTGGAAGCATAGGATATTATTGTATATTACTAGACATTTTTAGCGCTGGATTTTAGCAGTACATAGTGTGGCCAATGGGGTGGATGGCTGAAATATAGTAGGTATCAGATCTAGAACTGATCAGATCAGGAAACTATAAGATTAAGGTTCATCTATAAAAATACTGAAGTTCCTCAGTTTAAAAACTGAAATCGGGATGGAATGAAAAAGGTGTCAGATTCACAAGTGTCTGGTGGGCTTTTAATTAATAGAATATGAAAATAGATGACAAACCTTTTGATAGTGGCTCTGTGGATTTAGTAGAGAGCACAGCTGGTAGTATATGGAGTATGACAGAATGAGTGGTCTTCATTCAAGAAGCTTGCAGAGCTAGTAAGATTCCTGGAGAGAATGGTTTCAGAAAAGTTAAAGATTTGGAATGTGGGTTCTGCAAAGGGATTGATAGTGTATGGTAATGTGTTTCCAAAGGATAATCGGTTCTTTTTTAAAAAATCAATTAATAATTTAATTTTGGCTGTGTCGGGTCTTCGTTGCTGCGCACGGGCTTCTCTAGTTGCGGCGAGCGGGGGCTCCTCTTTGTTGCGGAGCGCGGGCTTCTCATTGCGGTGGCTTCTCTTGTTGCGGAGCACGGGCTCTAGGCACGTGGGCTCAGTAGTTGTGGCACGTGGGCTCAGTAGTTGTGGCTCGTAGGCTCAGTAGTTGTGGCTCGTGGGCTCTAGAGCGCAGGCTCAGTAGTTGTGGCACGCAGGCTTAGTTGCTCCGTGGCATGTGGGATCTTCCCCGACCAGGGCTTGAACCTGTGTATCCTGCATTGTCAGGCAGATTTTTAACCACTGCGCCACCAGGGAAGTCCAGGATAATTGGTTCTCAAGGGCCTAAGTGTGAAGGGTGGTGAGTAACTTGATGATGAAAAATAAATTAAGAATTTAACTTGAATGACTTCCTGCAGAGTTAAGTTAGCTAGTTAAAATGTAAAAATTATCTTCAGTGATGACCTACTAAACATAAATTTCATGTAATTCATTTGAAATCACATCTTAGAATCTTATCCAGCATACCTAGCAAGCAGCAAAATCTATATTTTACATTAATTTCTTCTATTTTTTTAGAAAGCCAATTTATATGTTTATATATAATCTTTTGGAGCTAGTTCTGTTCTCCAATATTCATCAACATTCCCTGATAGAGCTCATCAATAGCATTTGCAAGTTCCCTTATTATCCTGTGATGTTCTCATTTAATGAGGGAATTTGAACTCATTAAGAGCATCTGGTGTTCTTTCATAATCTCTTTACTTATCTTAGGCTTCAATTATCTCTTATACAGGTTTATTCTCATCTTTCTCATTCACCAATCAGTCTTGTTAAAGATGGAAAGCAAAGTAAGTGTTGGTTGCTCATTTCTCTGTGCATTGTGCATTATACCCCAAGCAGATTTTTAAAAAGATTTTTATTGAAATTTTGAAAAATCTCTGACCCTTTTCTGGGTCTGTTACAATATTATTAAGCTATGCATGTTCTATTATGTTCATCCTTGATTATACTTCAGTACGTTTGCCTTCTCTGGATTTTTCTGGAGCCTTAAAATTTTGGGTTGGTCAAGGTTTCCTATACTACATTTCCTCCTACTTTTTAGCTTATTTTCTAGTCAGGATCATTTATAAATACAGCATAAGACCTAGTTATTGCAAAAGATTCAGACAATAGACTTATGTCTCTTTGTATCTCTGTTTCCTAAAATTTGAAATCTTCTTTCCTAAAAGGTATGTTGATCAATACGTTGCTCTATACTAGGAGGCGTTTTATGTGGTATTTAAGAGTGAAGATGTTGGGAGTCAGACAGGTCTGAACTTGAACTCTGGAGTTTTGTTTACTGAACATGAACTTAGTAATTCTCAGTAAGCTCCAGAAAATTTTCTTACTGATAAAATGTAGACAACAGTATATACCTCACTGGGTTGCTGGGACAATTTTATGAATTAAGGATACAGAACAATTAGCTGTATATCTGGCACCTCACAAGCATTTAATGAATCTTTGTTGTTATTGCTATTATTAAATATATTTTTCTCTTTTTAAAAATTCATGTGCAATATTTTCTTACTCTAATTACAATTTATTTGAGTTCAGGAATTTGTATTTTAAAAAATATCTCACAGCAATAAATATGGAATTTTGAAACCTTATTTATTTTTTTAGAACCAACATATTAGAACTTGTTTGGAGTTGCTTTTCTCTTTACCTGTTTCTTAGTTTATTCTCTATTGTTTTTATTTATTTATTTTTCTCTTTATCTCTGTTGATGTTCAGTGTTCTTATTTTTCTCATCACTTTGGCTTTTCTTTATTAGCATTAGGGTTGGCTTTTTTTTCACCTTTTCACATAATTCCACAAGAAATTCCATTATATATTTTTTATTTTATTATCATTATCATTCATTTTTTCATTTTCATGACCATTCTATTGGTTTTGAGATTTTATGACATGTGGGGAAAATCTCCTACATTATTATGCCTGGAGGACAAATTTCAATTGTATCATGTTAGTAATGTTTTAATTGAATTATACATAGCAGAGGTCAGGAACACATAGGCTGTTCACAGGACTTTCCAGGGATCCTCAGAGATCCCTTTGTGAAAAATGATTTTATAGTTAGTGTAGAGAAATGTCATTTGGGGGCTAAACTGTGTTTGTGCTATTTTTTCCAAGCATTTAAAAAAGTTCTTTATGCTGTTTTACTTCATTTATGCTGACTAAAAAGTTAATAATTAGTATTTTGTAGAAATAAGTAACATTTTAATTTAAATAAACAAAATGTAACCCTTATTAAAATCAGAGTGAGTGAGAAATGCAAATAATTCTAGGCTATGCTATTGTATAACAAACATTTCGGAAATCTAGCAGACTGATTTCACTGTATGTCTGCAGGGTCCTTCTCCATTTTGTGAGTTTTTGCCTCTTATAGCAAAACTTCAGTGTTTGCTTCTATGAAGGAATGAGGCCTGGAGGATCACATTCCAATTGGTAAATGCTTGTGTTTACAGGCTTTTGGCCAGAAATCGTCAAATGGCTCAGTCAACCTTACTCTAGGAGGCTGGGGAATGTGTGGGATCACGTGGATATCTAACGACTATGTACTATCTCAGCCACAGTGATCTTTATTAGAGTTTTATAAAGCTTTCTTCTCCTATAGTTTGGTATCGGATTTTTCAAGGTAGTTGCTCAATTGTATCATTTGCTTTTTCTGTATCTATTAAAATGTTCAAGTGAAATTTTTTCTCCTTTTTTTCTGTTTGTGTTATGAATTAAATCAATTGATTTTATAGTGCTAAATCCTCCTTTTACTCCTTGACCACATCATATTGTTATTTTAATGTATCAGTGGGTCGGGTTGCTAATATTTTGTTGAGAACTTTTCTATCTTTGTTTATAAGATAGGTTAATCTGTAATTTTATATCCATGTAATGCCCTGTCAAATTTTAATATCAAAATTATGTTGGCTCACTGTAAGATCTGCAATGTTTCCTCTTTTTTATTCTCTGGAAGAGTTTATATAAGATTGGTGTGATGTCTTTTTTAAAATAAGAAATAAGGAAATAAGCCATCTGTGAACAGAGCTTCTTTGTTTACTGTAAAATTCAATTTTTAGAAATATATAACATTTCATTCACATGAAATGTCCAGAACAGGGAAATCTAGAGAGATGGAAAATAAATGAGTGGTTGCCTTGGGCTGAGGGGGAGGGGAGAAATGTAGGGAATGAAAGCAAAATTGTACTTACTTTTTTTTTAAGTGACAAAAATGTTCTAAAATTCACTGTGTTGATGGTTGCACATATCTGTGAATATACTAAGAAACAGTGAATTGTACACTTAAATGGGTGAATTGTGTGGTATGTGAACTATACCTCAGTAAAGCTGTTTAAAAAGCACATTATTTGACAGCTGGGTTATATGTGAACATGTAGTCAAAATCAAAGTTGTAATGGAACAAAGACAGTAAGTTCTACAGTTTTACAGATGCTCAATATACAACTCATGCTCCATACACACGCTTTGTGTCACATGGCACATGGCAATTCATCTGAAACTCTTTGTAGAATATCCTGTTGATGGTGAAAACGGCAGCCGTGATTTATTCTGTTATTTATTCATTTCCTCAGGACTGTGAGGTTCCTGACACGTCCCCACAGATGTCAGTGGTGTGATATCTGGGGATCTGGATGGCCACTGTTCCAAAGGTAAGCCAGCGTCTCAACAGAAAGTTCTCCTCAGTTCCCTTGAACACGGTCATTACATAAGTTCTGGACCGCACAATAGAAGAGGAGCCTTATCCTGCTAGAAATTGATGTTTTCAAAGACTTCCTGAAGCTGTGGGGAAAACCCTCAGTGTATGCTGATTAATAACCCCGGTCATTATGTCCTTTACACCCATACGCACACGCACATACACACACACACAATGGCCCAAAGGTACTTAGGTACGATATAGCATAAAAGACATTAACTACTGGGAAATTTCTTACGTATTGAATCACCACATGTTGGTATTTAGTCCCATATATGGATGCAATGGAGATAAACATTTTTGGTTAAATGAATGTGGCCTTATCACTGAGTTTGAGACAACACGCAAAATCAGCTTCATCTTCTACGTGAGTCTGAAAAAGGCAGCTGAAGTTCTATCACTTTACTTTATCTGCCTCCATCAGGGCCTGCAGAGGACACAAGATTTTACCTTCCACTATTTATGGAGAATTTACCAGATCATGGGCTGAGGAACACAGAGGTCTGGTCAGCCTTCCGCGATGTTGGACTGGGCTGAGTGGTGATTCAGAATCATCAAAGACGATTCACAGCTTTTTAGGAATGTCAGATATAAGAGCAGTTACAAGTTGGTGCCTAATATGTGTTTACTAGTCACTGAGTAATTCATTTTTGAACATGTTCAATTCTTTTTGAATGATCTGGTATGTAATACACAAAAACTACAAGTGTTCACTAGTGATTGAGAGGGAATTTTACTAATTTTACTAATCACCAGAGCATCTAATTACACTGTGATATAGACACATACATGTGTCACACCACAATACAGTGTCAATTTATTAGGTGGCATACCTTTTATAAACTTACCTTGGTTGATCCTCAGAACAATCCTGCAAGATAGGTATCAAGATCCCTATTTTACAGACAAGGAAACTGAGGCTCAGAGAACCAAGTCACTTGATCAAATTCTTGCAAAAGGCAGAACGTAGAACTGGGATTTCATCTCAATGGTTAAGTCCAGGACTCTAGGGTTAATGTTTGAAAGTATGCAACCAATATCATATTAATATTTGGTGTCTTCAGAGCTTTTCAACTAAAATGAGTCAAAATTTATATTGTTATTTTACTAGAAATGTTTGCTTTTTCTATATAATCAGAATAATTAACATAGTGCTGTATATGTATTTTCTTAATCTCCTACTTACCTAGGTTTATAGGTCTACATCCTTCCTCATTATTATAAAGCTTCGTTCAAATTTCTGTCTGTTTTCTCTTCTTTTTGGTAATTTAAGATTAATGGTTGGTAATTTTAGTTAGAAATATTTTAAAGAAAGATATTTAACAATTGATTTATTTATTATACTTTTTGTCTTATACATTATTAGTTTTCAGTTGTCTCTATCATAAAATGTTTTAAATAGTTATTTTTTCCTAAATTTTAGGGAAAGTTTACACAATTCATTTTCATTCTTTCTGGTTTAACAAGCTTTAGCAAAATTCCGTAAGTCAATGAATGTATAGTTTTATTTTTTTGCCGTTATTTTTCATTTAGAGGCAAAGTCAGTTCCCATCTGACAAATGTCAACAAACATGGTTGGTGATTACACTTGGTTATATGCTTTGTCTGACTGTTCAGTAGTTGAATCCTATTTTCAGACCTGAGCTAGAGAAGGGAATTTATTTCAACCTCCAGTTACCATTAAGATTATACAAATTAAATTTCTTCTGTGGAAAGGTGGCATATTTTCTTCTTACTTCAAATTCTAAATTCTCTTTTATTCCTATGAAATGGGTAAATACCAAACCTTCTTGGATGGAATAATACTAGAGATCACCTGTCTCCATTTACATTTAAAGCATTTCATATATCCCACAATATACAATAAATTTATGAGTTCTATTTCCTCATTAATTATTTTCAGAAACTTAAACAAATTAAATTGCTGTATTAAAAAAAAACCTGTGGAAAAAGGCATATTGATGCAGTGCTGGAGATTGTGTTGTTGTCACAGTATCTTCAAAGATATTTGGCAGAAAGCAACAAGAACTATATGGAAAATTAGAGGCCATTTGAACTGATAAACTTCCATTTAGAAATATGGTCCAAAGAAATCATTAAAGATATTCAGAAAGCTATAAGACTGTACATGTACATTTAGCGTTATTCATTATCAGTAAGATATTAGATTGAAATTATGTATATAAAACAAAGACATTTTAAAATGACTATGGGACAGATGAAACAATTATGTTTGAGATTATAAGTAGTTCCTGAAAATCTTGTTATAAATGAGATTCTTTTACATGGAAAGATACTCAAAAGTTAATGTTAAATGAAATAAGAGGTTAAAAGATTAAAACACGGAATTGACATCTGCATTACAAAAAAATAGGTAGAAGACAGGTAGCATTTTGAGGTAGAGTGATATTTTTCTCTTTATATTTTCAAGGTTTTCCATGATTTCTAATGCAGACTTTAAAAACTGTTGATAACGTATCATAGTGGTGGCTTTTCATGTGTGTTTATATTATTTTAAAATAAAAGAGCTAACGAGGAATATTAAGTTTTAAAAAACTATTCATCGTTTACTGTAAAGTTATATTGTTATACAGATGTCATATTTATTTTTATTTTCTGTACTCTCACAGTGCAAAATAGCACATCTGCTATCTAAATATTTTCATTGAAGTGATGCAGAACTTGAAATCATTTTTACTCATGGACACTAAAACATCACCTGCTTCTGGTTAGTTAATTGAACTAGTGATTATTCTTGAACATGTGGGTTGGTTGTTTTCTGCCTGAAATAATTACCCAATGAAGCTTACGCTAGGGCTATCAGCAGCAAGCTAACAATCAGGGTGTTGGTGAGAAGAATGTACGTAACAATTCTGTGTCTGCTGCCAGATGGAGAAGCAGATGGGTGTGCAATACATGCAAAACTAACTACATGACCTAAAATCTTCTCAATATCCATTATCAACAAGGTCAAGATTTTTGAAAACCAATTTTTTCAATCAATGGATCACTAAAAATGAGCGAATAATAGGTTTCTGTATATAAGACTATATTTTTACCTACAAATCATTTTTGAACCAAATAGTACATTTGTTGCCCACTACTAAAATAAGTGGTAATACTAATTTTTATTAATTTACATGACTAAGTAATCAGGTAGTTACTGAAAAAGACACTACTTCTTAGTGTCATTTTACATCTTTCTCAGACTAAAGATTTAAATCATTACTTTTAGTACAATTATTCCTCTAAACTGTGGTAAAAAGGGATTTTTAACTTGAAGACCATTTGTTCTGTGTGTGTGTCAATTTATCTATCTATATAAATATATGACTTATTACAATTATTGTCCTATACTGCCCTAGACATAGAAGCTCAAATTTTCCCAACATGTTTAAATTACCTGTTGAGATTTTAATCTTTATTATAGGAATTTTCTATGAAAACATTCTTTAGTGCCAGTGTTAAAACAAGGTACACTTATTTCTGATCATTTCTAGTTATCCATCAGTTTTCCTCAGGTGTTTTGACATTACAATGGAAAATAAAAAATCTATAGGAGAATATGTTCATGTCAGTAATCTGAAAAGGGAAGTTAATCATAATACTCAGAATATACATTGACATCCACAGTATGCTAACATATTTTCCCACAATTGTTATGCTGTTGTTTACATTTGTTAAACATAACTGTTGCATTGTATTTTTTGTCTCAAACACATAAAGGATTTAATTGTTCAAAGCTTGATTTACTAAATTGGAAAATGATAGTAGTAATAACATACAACAATTGAGATTAAAGCCATACATTCATATAATGAACATGTATAAATAGTAGATGTATTTATACTTGCTAGAAAATTAATATGCAAAGTCCATTTTATGTAATTACACATAAAAATTTCAAATGGGTCAATAAGATCTTTAAAAATTAAGGGTTATTTAGCCCTAGTCCCTAAGAGAAAGCAATACTATAAAGAGGCTTGATAAATATCCACTGTTATTGACATATATAGTCAAAAAATTGGAAGTTTTCTGTCAGTATTTGTCAATCAAATCACACTGCTGCATAATGACACTAGATGTAAAACAACATTATTACTTGGCGATACAAGCGGATACTTTATTTTTCATGTGGACAAAAACTGACAGAAAATAATCAGCTTCTGGCATGTGTTGTGTATAGACAAGGGATACATGCTAATGGCTTTTTATTCTCTTTATCACTGAAAGTCCAAATCTCAGGACTTTTGATTTCAGTTCCGATGTGTAAAGAGCTTGGAAGTTGTCACACCCATCCTTGCGACAAGAAAAATCTGGACAAACTGAGTGTTAATGACTTTTCTTGGGCCCATTGGAGAAATGAGCTTACAGGGACAAGCACAACCTTGAGGTCTGAAGAGTTGCAGGAAAATCCAGAGAATTACAACCGAGATCTGCTTACTTGTAGTAGTGGTTGCTAGAGCCACAGTCTACTAGGAACAGTTAGATAGTAATTTGGCTAAATGCTGAAGACTGTGTGTGATCTAACAAGAGTGAGCAATCTCGGGGGATGCAGTCCTGCACGTCCCCACATGTTCATGGGCTTTACCTTCAGGTGTCCCGCCAGTTTCTCATGGTGAAGATCTGAGCAAGACCTCCTCATAGCTCTGCAGAATGAAAGGAGAGAGTAATTCTTGTGGATACTCCCAGAGCCTTCTCCATTACCGAAGACCTGCTCCCCAGGGGAAGAAACTTTACCAGGGTCTTGTATGAGCTGGGTGAAGGGTATTCCTCCAGCTCCAGCCCCTTTAGTCTTCTTGTCTCATCTCAGGGGAACATGATTCTTTTCTATGAGAAATATCTATTCAAATTATTTGCCCATTTTTAATTGGGTTATATTTATTTGTCTTTTTATTGAGTAGTACCTGTTCCTTATATGTTCTAGATATTAAGCAGTTATCAGATATACGATTTGCAAATATGTTCTTCTCCTATTCTGTGAGCTGTCTTTTCACGTTTACATGCTTTTCTATTAATTTTTGCTTAAAATACCTTTGATGTATTTCCATGGTAATTTATTTGTTTTCCTCATTCTTTTTAGTAATGGCATGTTTTCAATATTTTAAATTGTTTTGTCAAATTTATGGACAAAAATGCCTCTCATTGTATAATTTTGCATTTTTTTTAAAAGAGAGGTAATTTCTAAATTGTTATTGGTCTGCTGTTTCTTTCCACTGTATTAACCTGCTTATCCTTCCACATGGAATTTATCATCACCTGGCAAGCTGGCATGTTATATATTTATTGTTAATTGATTTTGTATTTTATTTTTTTGCCATTCACTAGAATGAGGGTATACTATTTGTTTTGTTCATTTGCTCTAGCAGTGATTTTCTTGAATGACATAATATTTTTCCACTTGTTTATCTTAGAGCATTTGATTGTGGCATTGAACATTTTCTAATTGACATAGAGAAGTATAGCATAGCTTTGTTTTTCAAGCATGTACTGAGGAAGGTCCACGTTTTTACTGTTTTCTTAATTTAATTTACTAGAAGGAAAAAATACCATTAAACTTGGAAATCCTTATTAATGGCAAATACCATGGCCTATATCTTTTATATAATTCTAAGTCACTGTTAGATAGTATGTACTGGGAGCAGCTATCAGAGGTAATAGAACACATCCTTATGGCAGATGGGAGAGGAATGATTTAACATAAATTGTGACTCTTTACTCTAAATGTCCTTAAAATTTCCATTCCCAATGGAAGAAAAGGAAGTATTAAGACGTAAGACCAGACATGTATTTCTGAATTAGAGAAGCCAAGGAGACATTTAGTCGTTCTATCTATATTCGGGCCAAATGTTTTTGCTTTAGATAGCTTAAGAGAACATTGTTGATATAAACTCAATTACTGTTTAACTTAATTTATGATATTGACTTTCTGTAACATTCTCTAGTTTGCAATATTTGCTAAACTAAAGAATGGGAGTTTAATAATTTATAAAATATCATGTCATATCTAATTTTTGAGTACTATTATTTCTGAATAACTCATATATCAAATAATTTAATAAGGCAATAGATATATGTGTGTTTATTTCCCAAGGTTTTAAACTAGATTTTATCTACTTGAAAAATGCTAAGATTTTCATTAAGACAACTTATGAAAATGATCTGGGAAATGTCATTAGTTAATAGTTGTTAAACAACACAGTATTCTATCAATTTATCAACTGCACGTGTTTTCACATAACTAACATCTGTGAAATTAAGTTGAGTCTTACAATGGCTAGTATGTCATAATCTAATTGGCAAGATTTTTCTTTCTTGGTGGTATATGTAAAATGATATGTACAAAAAAATGAAGGAAATAATAGCATTTTGATTATTAGATTTTGCTTTATACTTGTGTGTTAAAGTCTACTCATTTTTCCAATGTAGTTAAAGGAAAATATAAGAGCAAATAATATTAAAATACAGTAATTAGTGCAGTCTGAGGTGTTCTATTTTTGACATCCTTAAAGAGGTTGTGCTTTTTTATGATATTTAGGTTTTTTTAAAAAACATGATATCCCCAGGGAAGAAACCTAGAATGATGCTTGGAAGTAAGTTGTTATCAAAATACACATTCTGAGTAACCTGAAAGTATCTTAAAAATATTTATGGAAATATTTGCATATATATTTGTTATTTACTGGCATTTACTGGCACAAGGCACATAACACATCATTGTTGCCACTTCTACTTCCAAATGAATGCATAACCATAAAATCTAGTATTACGTAGATTCTACTTTCATCAGTCGTACTGCTGAGTCAGGTCTAAAAGAGAGGCACATGCAACAAAGAATGTAGACAAAAGCCAAGTAGCACCTTGTTGTTTTGTTTTGTTTTTTACTGTGATTGAGCAGAGATTTTAAGAAACAATTATGGTATGTGGGCTACATTTCTTAAATAGTCAGAACCAAAAAGCTTCAAACTAATACAGTCTCCAAGGCTTTTGTTTTCCATGAAATCCCTGGGATGTCTAAATGTGAGTCTCAGAATGTATCACACTGCAAGAGTAGTCCCACCCGATACATTCATGCCAGTACCATGAAATCTCGATAGAGAAGACACATTTGGTTCAAAGAAATGAGAGAGGGTAGATACATGTGTTAGCTGTTTCCAGAATCTGTAAAATAAATAAATTAATTAGTAATTAACTTATAAAATATGCCTATCTTAGAATTGTTAATCTCTTTCTAAATTACTCCCTTGAATATATTGCCCAGTCAAATAAATTTGATCTTTAAGACCAAGTAATATCTCCCCTCTGGAAATGAGATGAAAAAAAACTAGATCTTTGATCTCAATGGAGCGGTAATGGGCAAAGAGATGATTTTGCCATCCATTATTGATAGGCCAACATAAGTCTACATAAGGAAAACTTTTTATCCCAGTTATGTTTCTATTTTCCTTAAAAAATAAATGCACATAAAATTTAGAAAATTTAGAACATAGATAAAATCCAAAATATGATTAACCTTATATTGATAAGGCAGAGAAGAGTCTTATTAGGATTTTAAAAATAACTAAAATGTTTTATTAATTTGGAAGCTTTCACTGAGGCACTGAGATACAACAGGTAAGAAAGTCCAGACCAAGATGCAAATCTTCAAAGGACCTTTCTGCAAATCAATTTTACATCTCTAAATAACTGCTCATTTACACTGAGAATGAAAAAGGCCCTCATTATGGTGCATGCAATCAAATGTTCCCAGCCAAGAGAACACAAAGTCGGTGTAATTCTTGCTCTGTTTAACTCATCTCTTTTCAAGACTAAAGAGATGAAAAAATATGCTCACCAGAATGGGGAGGAGGAGAGAGGGAGAAAAAAGAAACCAACAATAATAGAGGAAATATCTTACCTACCTTCCATCACTGACAATCCCTGCCTGGAGTAAACTCCATTGGCAGAAGGAAAGTCGAAGTTTTTAAGGAAGTTGGATATCGGAAGCTTAATTGTTAAACAATACCTGATTTTCAAAGCACTGAATTAAAAATTTTTTGCAACTTAGTGATATTAGAATCTTTATATTTTTATCATATATTCTACACAATTTAAAAAATTAGCATTTCAATGAGGATTTTTCCTATTTTCTATTGCTTCAAATATCACATATTTATAAAAGTAAATTGTATTTTGTATATATTTGAATATATGTTAAGTTATTAAATGAACCGTTTCTTATGGTGTTTTTTACCAAACATGTCTTTTGATATTGTATTTACTCTGAGATGCATGCAGAAATAGACGGCACCACTCTGCTTTCTCCCAGGAATAAGAAGTGGTTTTTCTAACGCTGAGCTTTGTTTCGAGGACCGGGATAGCTCTGTTTTTCTAAATAGTAGATACTATAGTGGCACATGCTCTTCTCAGATTATTTGTGTATGTGCTGTGCTGCTCAGCTCTTTAGCAGCCTACTTGTGGGGAGCGTGGTACTCGTGGTTCCCGCTCCTGTATGGCCATTTATTTCTGGACTGCATATGCTTTATAAAGGACCTAACATGATCCCATGCCTTTTAGACACCAGGCAGTGCTTTAAGCACGTAAAAGTTGTTTATTTAACCCTCTCAACAACTGTAAATGGAAAGTATTGTAGTTATACCCCTTTTAATTCTGAGGAGACCAATACCCAGAGAGGCTAAGGAACTTGTCCAAGGCCACATAGTTACTAAGCAGCAGAGCTGGAATCTGGCTCTGGTGGCTGCCATGGTTCCCACTGAAAGGACTGAAGAGAGGTCGTTTCCGAAAACCAGAAGCAGGGAGTGTGCTTTGATCATTGTATGGAGCTCAGAAGGCAGCTGGTGGGGCATGAGTGGGAGGGTTTGTTGCCCATAGAAAGGAGAGCTGATGACGGGCGGGTATCCAGGCAGGAAGAAATGAAGAGCTCAGCGAAGACGGTGGCAGTGCCAGTGAGAGAAAGTGATGGAGACGGAAGGTAAGAGGTGACAGAACTTGGACGGAGGTGAGTGGGAGGAACAGGTCTGGAATTTCATCGGTTTTCTGGCTTTGAAAAAAAAATCTCTTTGTCTCTTGTTTACATCTAATTGATACTTTCCACTCTGTAGAGAGAATATTTTAGGAAGTTTATAAAGTCTCCAATATATCAGTATATTACTATATCAGTTTGGAATGATGATGTAAATATAGCTCCAAATCTGAAATTCAGAAAGAAAGAAGTGAGGAAACTTTTACGTGTTATAAAGCCTGTACCGAAACAGGTACTTTGTTCCCGAGGACACACATTTATAAGCTGGGATCTACAAACTTGGTTTGTGGGTGGGCTCCAAGGGATGTGAGCAAGTTGAAGTTGCAGGCAAATTGTGCTCGCCTTTGCATCGGTGCACTTCTCTGGGGAGGGGACCACAGCGTGCATTTGAGTCTCAGAGCGTTTTGTGACCAAACAAATCATATAAACCACAGTCCTAGACCCTCTGTATAAGTACCGTACTCACTCTTTCATGTACCACAGTGTGGTGCTTAGGGCTACGGTCTGCAGAATGACTACCTCAGTTTAAAGCACAGATCTGACATCTGCTTTTCTATGACCTTGAGCAAGTTTCTTACTATTTCGGTGCCTCAGTTTCCTCATCTGAGAAACAGGGAGTCGATTATAGTAGTTTTGAAGGTTAATTTAGTTAACACAGATAAACTCATTAGGGCAGTGCCTGGCACTCAAAATAAGCTCTGATAGCTATTATTATTGGTTTCCTTGAACCGAGTGAACCAACAATGTTTTTTCTCCACACAGGACTGTGTCTTGCAACCATAACTACCGTAGAATTATACTGAGAGATTACAGTAAGGTCACATTATGTAAAATCGTTAACTTAGTAACTGTTGTACAGAACCAAGAAGCACCCTCAGATAGGGAGGGCCAAAGCTCATCATCAAATATCAAACAAGAATAAAATGCACAAGAATCATCGAGTGCATACTTGATGTATCCTAACCTAGAAATACTCTCATTATGTAGATCTGTGTTGAGGTCAAGATTTTGCATTTCTGATAAAGGGCCCCAGGTATGAATGATTCAGGTGGTCCACGGACCACCATGAAGAGCCTTGCCTTCAATGGCATTACTTTCTGCCTTTTTTGTTGCTGCAGCCCTCCTAGTTATCTTTGTCAGTTGTGATGTGATCTCTAAAACCAATGGATCATACACAAATTACCTAACTGCAGACAGAGGTAGACTAGATAAACAAATACCCTTTTGTACAAGAAAACTAGCTTCTTTTCTCTCCCCTGAAAAAAAGTTACCCATCACTTTTCTACTCCCAAGCTAGCTCAGGTTATTTACATTTTTTCTTGTTAAAACCACTTCTGTTACGATTAGGAGGTCCTCAGTTTTCCACCTAGCTATAGCTTCATCCTCTGCCACAGCAATGCCTTTGCCACACAACATCCAGGAGATAACTAGGTCAAAGTCATGTATTACATTTTTTGTTTTCCAAAAGCATGCCTAAGAAGCAAAAATTTAAAAAAACCCAACACACACACACACACACACACACACACACACACACTCTCTCTCTCTCTTTCTCTCTCTCATACAGGCCTTATAGTTTATAATCTGATTTTGCTACAATTATAATAAAACTTGTATCTTGCACCATGACACTGATGATATTCTGATTTTTCAATATAACGTAGATTCTTGAAAAATTAATTCCTCATCTTCTGTGTAGCTAAATATTTTGAAACTATGTAATTTTTCCATCACAAAAAAGGAATTTAAAACATATTTCTTGACATATCATTCCAATGGGAATTTCATGCAAAAGTAATATTTTAACAGCAGGCTGGAAGGAAGACTCATTGCCTTGTCAAGTGCCAGTTACAAAATTAGACACAGTCTTAAAGGGAATAAATGGGGGATTAAAATGTTTTTGAAGCCACTCATTTGTCTAAACTTTATTAAAATTTCCATGAAAGGGTAATGATATTGATTGATATATTGTCATATATACAGAACAAAAACAACGTGAACAGAAGAATGATTATTTCCTCTTAAAAATTAACATTACTGATGGCCGGTGCTATCTGAACAGTATTTAGATGAATTAAGCAGATGTTACACTTCTTTTTCTAAAGAAAGAAATTTAATTCAAACTAAAACATAGGAAGGCAAATCTCAGAAAAAAATGTGAAGGTTTAAAACAGTCCTAGCTCTGCCAGTTGAGATGTCATTAGCAAACTACTATTTCACCTGAAATAAAATTTATATTATCATACTTGCTATCAATATACGATGTTTATATGAATTTACATAAGTGACTAATTTAGGTTATAAATCATGAATTATTATATCATTTTGCTTCTTTTAATATCTGTGTCCTTTCTGGTTTCAAAGTGATCCATTCTAGGTTCTTCTATAGTCCTTTGAGCTAGTATCTTTATACAGCCAGACTGATGGAGCTACCTTTGATGTAGGCTGGGACTTGGACCCGGGACCCTTTACTGAAGTGCTTGCACCTGGACAAAAGTCTCCTGGAGCAAGAGAATACAAAGGAACTGTACAGGACTAAAAATAACTGCATGCATGTGCAGTTGGGGCAAATTACGAACAATACAGTACAAAAAGGCCAAAAACCAACTGCCACATCTAGATGCCGGGAGCAAAAGCAGGGTCCTGTACTTGCTCCCTTCACCACGCACCACCAAGGGGGTGGGCAGACGACCTGAGCCACCCCTGTGGCCTGACCCGCCCATCTGCCCCTAACCTTCACCCCAGTTAAGGAACTAGCCTGCCCTCCTCAGAGTGAGCACGGGCACCTGTGTCTTGTTTTTGCTCCCTC
This sequence comes from Balaenoptera borealis, assembly GCF_965194805.1. NCBI lineage: Eukaryota > Metazoa > Chordata > Mammalia > Artiodactyla > Balaenopteridae > Balaenoptera > Balaenoptera borealis. The sequence goes on along the minus strand of NC_138880.1, from coordinate 34,378,799 downwards.
GTGTTGCCGCAGGAGTCCCAGTAAAGTCCTGCTTGAATTTCTTGTCTGACCTTTTACCAATTTCTACTGACTGAAGAATCCAAGGCCCCAGGTTGGTAACACCTTTACTCTCGATGGATTCCACTTTGCAAATAGATTGACGCCTACTTCTCATTTCTCTTTACAAATCATGTTTTCTACTCTGAATATTTTTTGTCCTGTGTGTGAATCTATCATTATTCCCAAGAGTAGATGACCGGATGGTGCATACAGCAGACGTGCTGTATGTAGCAGTATTTAGTTGAAAACCTCATGGACAGAAGAATAGTAGGTGGCTGTGCAGATTCTCAGGTGGCCTTTCATTTGGGGTCCCCGAAGCATTGTCTGGGGGGTCTTAAAGCAACATGCTGTTTGGGGGTTTTTTTTGTTTTTGTTTTTGTAAACTGAAAGGAAACTTTATTTAGTTTTCTTTTTAAAGCAGTATAGCTTAAAAACCAGTTGAGGTTAAGAGACAAGAATATGAAACCTAACAGGGGGAGTCAGACAGACAGACGGGAGGACTGGGCAGGGGCTTAAAGGTCGGATCTTCTCCATCTTGGAATCAAGCTCATTACAGATTCCGGTGAGTCCTTGTTTTCTTCAGTCCTCTGCAGAGGCTGGATGCATCTTCTCCTTGCTCAGGCTCACCTGGAGGGCCGGAGGCTTCCCTCCCTGCCTCCTGTTTCTCAAACCACTTGAAGGGGTCAGAGAGATTCTTCCCCGGAGTCCAGTTCTGCAGTAGTGCATCTTTTCCGCTCGGAACCTTCTGGAATTTGGCTCTGCCCAGCTCCTTCTCTTTCTGAGCCTCCTCTATCGCCTGGCACACTGTCCCCGCAAAGCCGCCCACGACCTTCCCCACCGTCAGGTGCTCCACGTGGAGCTTCTCACAGCTGCCCTTGGGCAACAGGGCCTCCCTCTGCGTGGCTTCCGCCAGGCCCCTCGGGCCGCTCTGCAGCTGGTCCGCCGCCGGCCGCCTGCACGCCCCGCCCCGCCGCCAGGGGGCGCCTGCGCACCACGGGCAGGACGGGTCTCGGGGCCCCGGGCGCCGGTCTCGGAGCGCCGTCGCTGAGGCGCGGGGCCGGCCTGCGGTGGAAGGGCCGTTCCCTCCGCGCCGGCTGCTTAAACGAGGAAGCCGCATCGGCTCCGGGTCCCGTTGGGGCTGGTGCCAGAGCCTCGGGGGGCCGGGAAGCGCCCCGGAGGGTGACCTCCGCGCAGGAGCGGTACCTCCCAGGTGAGTCCTGCGCGGCCGCGACCCGCGGGCTGCCCCGGCGAGGCGGGTCCGAGGGCCGGGCCTCCCGCCGTCGCGTCCTCGGCTCGGCCTGCTCCGGCCTGGAGGGCCCCGCGGAGGAGGAGCGGGGCCTCGCCTCGGGTCTCGCGCTCCTCGAGAGGGGGCCGGAGGCCTGGCCCAGCCCCCCGCGGGTCCTCGGCCTTCTCGCGCCGACGACTGGCGGGCGCTGTTCTCCGGGCCTCGGCGTCCTCGGGGCGGGCGCCGGTGGGGGGCGGCCGCCGGCCCGGGGCGCCGGGCTCTGTCTCGGGCGCCCGCGCGGGCCGGAGTCTCGGCCTCGCCCTCGCTAGGCGGAGCGCGGGGCGGCGCCGGCAGCCGGGCTCGCGGCGGCGCGGCTTCAGGGGCGGCGGGCGGGTGGCGAGGCCGCGCGCGTCCGCGTTCCCGGTCGCGGCCCCCGACGCCACCGGCCCTCGGTTGCGGCCGCGCCGCCCTTGCCGTCTCGGCCTTGGTCGGTTTTCGGGGGCTTTGCGGGGTGCAGGCTCCTTCCCGGGAGACCGGCCCGCAGGGTCAGCCTTTGAGTACCGTGCGTCCCACCTGATGAAAAGGGTTTGCGGCGGCCTGTGAACAGCGGGCTGACCGGGGAGCCGCGGCGGCCGTGCCGTCTCGAAACGCGTGCTGTTTCCAGCGCGGTGCCTTGGCTGTAGTTTAATATGAGCAGCTGTGAAATTAAATGAAAATGTATCCTGCGTAAATGTTTGCTGTGCGTATGAAAAGTAGAACAGAAAGCTCAGAAATTATTAAAAATATGACTGGCAGTGCAGTTTAATTATAAAAATCGGCGTGTCAACAAATAAACTTCCGCAATGAAAAACTGTCGGCAGAGCTGCACTCTGGCTTTCGTGGAAGTGCTGTTAATACCGTGTTCCCGTGATAAAAGAGAAGGCTGTAACCATACAAAAAGAGATGACTATATAGATTGTAACGTGCTTCGTTCCTAATTGCCAAGCGACAGCCTGTTCTCTAGAACTCACCGCTCCCTAAAATATACGGCTTTATTTAATTCGCTTATTATCCGCCTAATTACAACTGAAACGCAATATAGCAATTTGCGATTTCGTATCCTGCTCTCCATTCTCGGAGGCGGTAAACATAGGGATGCCGCCTCTGGAGGCAGGCGTCGGTCTTGGGAGAGACGCTTGAATTTCTGTGCCTGTATTCTTTAATTTTAAAGCAGAACAATAGCAGCATATCTCTCCTAAGTGTGTTGTGAAGATTCATGAAGTCAATATGCATAAAGTTCAGAACTGTGCATAATACAGATTCACATGACATTTTTGTTAGTCATGTGAGCAAACTGAGAGGTGTAAATCACATACCCAATTAACCGCCGTCTTGTATCTTCAACTTCCTTTCCCCAATTTGTGTGAACTTACGTAGTTCACGGTTGTTCTCTCAGTTAACCTTTACAGCTCAAAATAGGATATCAGTCTGTTTTTCGATCCATCCGATTTAGATGTGTTTATTGATTGACCATATTCATTGCTTCCTTATTTTCACATGTAAGGAAAGTAGCATACCCGTGCTTCCCTTCCCGCTCTGATTCATTTCTGCTCTACCGTCGTTAAAGTTTCTCACAGTGGTAGTCTGTACTGTATCTATAATCGTGTACCTTGCTTTGTCTAAAGGTGAACTCTGTGTGTTGGAAAACATTGAACGCTAGCAGGAGCTAACAGTTATGGTTTGTTTTGTGTTGGGCACTGTGCTAAGTACTAAGTACAGGAGATAAATTATCTAAATTTATGATCAAACGGATCCTGGGAGAATGGTCCTAATTTTAGAACCCTACTTTATAAATGGGGTTCCGTGCTTAACACTCTGTTTTATAAATGAGAACCCTGATGTGTAGCGAGGTTTTAGAAAATTCCTAAGACTTAACACCTAATAAACGAAGGAAGTTCACGTGTAGCAGATCTGCTACCAGCGCTTTTCAAAAGATAGGTTATGATGCCCCTCAAATGTATTTACAAATCAGCATCATGGCTGTGTTAATATTATAAATGACATAAGTGCAGTGATGGACTCTTACGTAAGAAAATGTAAATCTTTTTGTCTAAGCTACTTGACGGAGAATGTTCAAACCATCAGGTTCAGTACGTTCTCTTTCTTACACTCTTTATCGATTTCTCAAACCTATGTCATGTTAGATTGCTTTACAACCCTACGGTAACTATTTGTCCAGTGTTGTGGTCTTCCTGGACTCTCTAGTTAATATTCTTTTGTATATAGACGAGTCATTGCAATTCCTGTAATAACATACATTTTGCTGACAGGGAACTACTTTTTTGTTGACCAAGGCATCTTTATGTTCTAACTTTTAATAATTTAAATGTAATTAGATGATCTATTTTGCTAATGAGACATTCTTCATGGAGCCTCCTTGGGCTTCCGTATTTTTTTGATTCTTGTTTTCATTTTCCTGGAATCTGTTCTTTTGTTAGTTTGAATATTGGAGTTGACTGAATCGGAATGACTCAAATAATAGTGACTTAAAAAAAGATAGGTTACTCCTCACGGAAGTGTAAGGTGGTCCTTGACTGGGAAAGCAGCTGCATGTGTTTCAGACTTCTATGTCATTTCTCTGTCATCTTTATCACTTGACTTCATTCTCATGGTCCAGTATGTCCACCTCAGGCTTCCTCTATCATATCACTATGCACGAGCAAGGAAGAAATGGGAAAGGCAGTGATGTAGGGGGAGGTTCTGTTTCTGTTAAGGGAAGAACCCAGAGGACTCTTATTAAACATTTACATTGCAATGGTCAGAAGCTAGGCGGAGAGCCACACCTAGCAGCAGAAAGGTGGGGAAAGCTTTTCTTTAGCTGGGTGACCATTGCCGAACTGAACGCTCTTGCATTGTAAGAAGAGATATTCGAGGGTTGCCAGCGTCTCTGTACCCTTTTTGAGATCTACAGAACATTCGCAGCTAAATTTTTGTTGATGCGTTTTGGGATAGAAATGTCACAGGCTTCTGTAGGCTAAGGTGTAGTCTCTTTAACAATACGTTTTCAGAAAGGAAAAAAAAAAAAAAATGTAGGTTTCCAGTCTTTCTGCTTTTTGTCAATTTCCTGTGCGAGTTACCCCAGACAGAGAGCCCATCTGGACATAGAGATTAAACCTGAACACTTTCACTTTCTTTGTACTGGTCTTTGTGCTTTGTCCTTCAAGATCTCTCTCTGACCACAGGAAACTAAAATTGGGCCAGTTGTTGAATATTTACCAGTCAGCACTGATTTTAGTAAGCTATATTGTCGGTGACAAGTTTGATGGTGGTTTAATTTTTATTCCTCTGTAGATAACCTGTATTTTCATCATAGGAATCTTTTAAAATTATTTATTTTTCATTGGAATTTTCAACACTCTTGTCTCTGTGTTTAGGTCAGTGAACTCAATGTGTCTTTCAATTAAAAGATTGAATGGTATATTTGACAGTCATTTTATTAATTGCCTTCGATGTTTTCTGTCTTCCTGATCTTTGTCAATGTATCTATATTCCCATAACCAATGCTATCACAAGTGTGTTACATTTTTTACATATTCATCATAATTTTGATTGGATTTTGAGGGGAAATGAAATTTAAAATGTGTTCTCAGTCCACCCCCATTTAAAACCTCAGAAATGTACACAAATGTTAATAAAGACTAGGGCTTTAAAAATGAGAATATTTACCAGGATTATTTCCAGCTCACCAACTATTCAGGAAGACAGAGGTATTTTGATAATATAAATATACTTTCTTTTCATCTGTAATGAGAATAAAAATAACTAAGTTATCAATTCATTAATTTTTCTTTTATTTTTGCCATTTTTCAAATGTTTAATAATAAAATAATCAATGTATTTTCTATTCTAAAGTTAGACAATGCTAGATTCTCTGAGTAGTTTGAAAAAAAGAGCAAAGTTAAAATGACTGACTATATCACAATCTTTTCCACGCCTGTAACAGTGTGAAAAGCAGGGTGTTTTTTACATGTAAATAAATGTGGTTTGGACCCATGTTTTTCATTCTCAAATAATACTAGAACCTGATTGATGGCTTTATGTTAATAAATCTCTGGACATTGAAAGACTACTTTTAGTTTGTTGGAAACCACAGTGCACCTGAGCAGTGGAGCAGCTGAGAGGAGTGTATGTGTATGCTGTAAATGTGGTTATGTGTTTATATTTAAAATGTTATTTGTTGCACATTTTTAATGCATTGACCTCATATGAAACTTTACTGATCAGCGTTTAGAACTGTTTCTTGTATATCTCTGTATACACATACACATATGCATCATCTATCTGGGTATGATTTAATTAATTGATCCGTGTTACTGCTTAGCTGTTTTTCATAATGTGCCCACAATTTTTTCTCCAAAGGCCCTAAGGAACAATGTACAATAGGTAAATAACCAGAAGTTATTATTCTTTGTTGTGATATTTGACATAAATCAAATAATTTGCTTCCCTATAGTTCTAGCCATATATGATGAATGAGGCAGATTATTCCAGTGTCAAAATTTCTTGCTTGTGTGTACTCGTCCGTCAGACTTTGAACCTACTTATTATATCATTACCAGTTCATCAGTTTTTTTAAAAGAAGGTGTTGTGAAATACTCCTTGGCTAACTTTGTGCTTGAGAATTATATTTTAGTGGATCTGTGGGAACAAGCCAAAATTTGAGTGAATTCAATAGAAACGAGAAGATATTTTGCAAAGGGGAGAAAATAACTTGTGTAGTGGCTGTTTGGGAGAAACGGTGTCCCGCAAGTTTGTGTCATTGTTCATTTCACTTTGTTTTGTTTCTCAGTATGTAAAAAGAAACAGTGTATTTTTATGCTCCTGAGAAGAAAGCAGCACAAAATGTAATATCAGTAAGCGAGAACAGAAAACTGCTAGAGCAATATACGTAAGTGGCCAGATGATTGGGTCTAGAAAATAAAGGGAGGGATTGACTTGGCATGATGACTTTGGCAGTTTATTAAGATAACAGTTGGAAAGGCAGAACACGGGGTGCAGATCCTGATAGGTGGGCACGTGGTAGTGGGAGTCTGTAGAGCGTCTTTTCTAATGTTGCAGTTACACCAGCAAAGGGTAAATCAGGACATTCCCTGAAACTAAGGAGAAGGGAGGAGAGTTGGAAATGTAAGAAGAGAAAAGATGTAAAGGAGCCGTGTAGGAGAGTGGTCGATGGAAGGCCTGGAGAAGTATGACTGTTGGATAGCCTAAAGGTCACTTAAGGTTTGTGCCGTCATCATAAGGGAGGCTGATGAGACGCAGGCATGCAGAAAGAGAGGTGGACCGCTGGGTTTACCCCAAAAATGGTGCTTTTGCCAAGTGAGTTTAAACAGTGAGAAAAAAGGCAGGAGGGTCAGGGAATTACGTGAAAGAATCATTATTTTGATTGACCATAGTATTTAAGCTGGCTGAGGACAAGAGGACACCAAATGGGTGAGGGGCAGTGAAAATGCAATGCGATTTGAAGTTCCTATGGGTAGAAGGATTGTTGGGGCCTGGGTCTTGCAGGAAGTGATCTCAGATGCCAGTCGGCAGTGGTTACAGTGGGATGCGTGAAATTGAGATCATGAAGGGTATGCAGATTATTTGAAATGACAAAATCTGTGGTTAATTGCTTATGTAGGGTGAAGAATAAGAGCAATGAGGGCGGGGGCTCCAGGATGTGAGTAGTTAGGGTGTTGGAAGCATTATCTACAAACATACTGAAATCAAGACTCATTAGGACAGGTGACTTGTAAGGAGGATGACAGTGAATTAGGAACTGAAGTGATCAGTAAACAAGGGTGAATTACCCAGGTCTTGGTGAGTGACGTCAGTGAGTTTCAGAATTGGTAACATAAAGTAATGACAAGAGTTTTAAGGTCGGGCATTTTTAGGGAAGTGTGAGGGAAAATGGTTTCAAGGGTCTGATGAAGAGCAGGAAGGATACCTACCCTACATCCAGAGCCAGTGGTTCAGGACCTGTTCAGGGGTGTGGAGAGCAGTCGCCACTTGAGAAGATGGTGTGGAAACATCGACCTCTCTGGCAGAGTCTGGTTTAGTCACTGTTTTAACTTTTCTCTGTATATTTAAAAAATATGAGCGACACTTTCCTCCTTTTCAGCGTTCTTGCCCCTTCCTTCTGCTTCATGCCTTCTATACCCTTGTAGGCTTTTCTTCTATAACGATTAGCTCCTCTTTCGCAGTTTCTCTCTGTGTAACGATTGCCTTTTCCCCTGGGAAAATTATCCCATTTCATTTGCCTGCTCATTAAATGTCTCTTCTCATTCTTCTCTCTGTGGTTCAGCTCATTATTAAGGTTTTAAATTTTTTTCCCCACCAAAAAAGTGTTCATTTAAAAAACCTCTGCTATATTGTCTTATGGATGAACTGCCCAATCATTTCCTGTTGGCTTGTTTTATGAGTACTATGTAAACTTCCCATACCCTGCCTGCGGTGATGATGTGTGATCAGTGACACATGTTGCCAGAGGGTATGACCATGATTCGTCTTCCGGACTTGGAAACTTTCCATTCATCTCAGTGTCTCCTGTATAAGGTTTATCCCTGTTTTCCATCCAAAGGGCCCACATTCTCTGCTCTTCCTCTAGCCAGATGTTTCTCTTGCCTGCTGTTTGGTGGAAGTAAGTGAGGGGGTCAGGAATCTAACTAAGCCCGGCTGCCCCTCCAAACAAACCTCGCGGGGCTTTTCCCTTTTCCCAAGATTTGCCACATTTTAGTTCAGAGCAACTCTCACAGCAAACAGTGTTGCTGCAAAAATCTAAGAGTATGTCCAGAGTTTAGTACCAGTCTTCTTGTGGAATATATGCCAAGCATTCTGCTAAGCAGTTTGTATGGAGTTAACCGTTTCATCCCCACATCAGATCTTTGAAATAAATCCTGTTATTATTCCCAGTTTGTAGAAGAGGATAGTGTTGGAGTCCAAATAATTTTACCAAGGTCACAATATAAAATAATTGACCCAGTCCCAGACAGTTTGGCCATAGGGTCCATGCCTTATCCACCATGATTTACTACCAAGATTCAATGAGAGACTATTCTGTATTTCTCCTTTTCTGTAATCTGAGTTAGACGTTTGTCCCCTTTGGGTCTCCCATTTCAGAAATGATTCCTCTTTTCTCCACCTGTCTTTCCTTGGTGATTTTCTAGTGTCTTTGGCCTTTTCTGTGGGGTGATCTTCTTCTGTATTTTTAGAAAAGGGATAACTATTATGGGTAAAGTGTTTTTTAGCAGTTATCTACATTAATCATACAAGTCTAGCTGCAACACTGATGTTAACGTTTTCAGCACTGCTAATTATGGCTGTTTCCGTTGTTTTAATTTTTGTCCCTTCTGGTTGAATGTGAAAAGAATCCAGGGTAAATCTGAATTCTCTCAAATTATAAGCAACATTGTGTTTATGTCTACATTGGTATTTTTATTTTTTTCCTGTAGTAAAGCTCCAAAGATTTCATTAGACCTTAGACTTGTAAACCGCAAAAGACATTATATAGGGAAAACATGTCCCTACATACACATATAGTACCATACTTCATTTTGTAAACAAAATGGGAAACTGAAACTTGTATACAGACCTAGCTACGTGAAATGAAAAATATTTTCCATTGGATTTACCATTGGGAATGAGAGTAAAAAGAGATCAGTAAAAGCAGAAAAATGCTAAATCCTAAATCTTGCAAATATATAGGAGAAAAACAATGAACATTTCTCATAAATATAATGTTATTTACAAACCACATAAAGCACATAAAATAGCTCTAATGGTAATAAATATGTATTATCATTCTAAATCAAGCCATAACTAATGGATACGCAGGGAAGGGTTTAGTTTATACTGAGGCTAGGTGTCTTGCAAATGAAAAGCTATTTAAGTGCTAAAATCAATTGACTATATCATACCATGTTTTCTAATGGGAATAGTGCACAAAAGATGCCTGGAAGTTGTTTGTTACAATGGCTAAATGAGATTGTACCTCTGGTTATTATCAACCCATACATTCATCATTATAAACCACTTCATTTTTATTTTATTATATTGATTTACCTTAGCACCCAAGACAGTCTGTACTCCTACAAAATTCAGAAAACATTGATTTACTTAAATTATTCAATACTTTACGGCTATTATGTCATTTAACATTTTAGACAAATCAATACAACATTTTTAATTGCCTGTCACATACCTAAGGTGTCACAAATGTGTTTTGTTGGAATCATTAATTTGCACTATGTTGAAGACAGTTTTATAAATCAACTAGTTTAAAACAATAAAGTAGCATATGTGGGGAAAAAGTACTAGGATATGAAATGAATAATTTAAACTAGTTGGAATATATAACACTGCCGAATATTTTATTAAGGTTATAATAATTCCATTTCTCAAATAGCTGAAAGGTATACTGCTGTCTTCTGTGGACATTGTATATGAATTTTTTTTTTTTCTTTAAAACACTGCATAAGTATAATGGATGAGATGGTAAGTAAATTCAATGCAGTGTTTTCTATTTTGAGAAATTTGCTGTAGAGAATTTTGCCTGCGTGGCAGAGGAATCACTGTAATTGGCAAGAAAGATATACTTCAAATGATAGTTTGCTGTTTTTGTACATTAGAAGAGAGCAAAAAAGCTGATATTTAAAATGGTGAAATGAACTTATACAGCGAGATGATTATCTAAAAGTGTTATGTGGACCTGCCTGTCTTCTTTCTGATCACTTTGGAAAGAGTTATTGTGAGTGTCGGGCTCATTCTGCTACCTAGAAAATAAGCCATATATGGGCAAGGATATATGCCTGTTTTACTTATTTGCTATATGTGTAGTATAGAGTAATATACCTGTCACATTCCTGACATATAATAGGTAATCAGTAAATATTTGTTGAATAAGCAGTGGATCAAAAAGCATAACTTCCGTTCTGTCATTTATTTAATTGGCGTACTTGCACAAACCACTTGAGGAACCTATACTTGTATTTTCCTAATATCTTAAATAATACTGAGTTAAATGAAATATGTGCGACATAAAGATAAATGTCAAGTTTAAGTGGACGCAGTGACCATATTACATTGAACTCAGAGTAACTATTGCTGAAATATCACCCCATGTATTATAGAATGAGAAATATATATATATATATAGCAGAGCCCTAAGAAGGAAGTAAGTCACCCAAAGTCATAGCAACCAGAAGTTAACAAGGTAAACACCATTGGTATTTTGGAGAATCATTTTGCATATGCATGTGAGTTACTATGTTCCAGTGACTTTCCTGTCAGCTCTGTCTAATACTATCAAGTATTAGAATATGTTTATTATTACCTAGTTTAAGAACAGGAATATTGTACGCTTGAAGGGTTTATATTGTATGAATGAGTGTGCTGTTATAATTACCATAATTATTTACTTACTGATCTTTATACTGTGTATAAGGCATCTATCATGATCCAGAAACAGTTGTAGATAATTTCTTGAAATTGAAGAACTTCGCATCTGGGAAAGAAAATTACAAATGAACTTTAAAACAAAAGTGTGTTGAAAGTGATAAACTACAGGAAGAAAGTGGTGTAGGAATATAAACTGTGTTAATGCTTCTAAAACCATAATGTGGTAAAGGACTGTTTTCCCCCAATGTGTCATAAGCAAATACTTTTGGGGAAATCCAATAAAAAAGTGAAATTCTAGAAAAATGAAAATAAAACATATAAAATGTCACAAATTATAATGATTAGATTTAGCAGAGACAAAAATGTATTTCAATAAATACATCAAAACAAGTGTGGCATAAAGGAGAAAATATTCACAAAATATGTACCTCTTGATGGCTGAAATAAGCATATTGAAGATAAGAGAATCACTATTGCATTTGTAACATTGTGTCATCACACAGCAAGGGTAATCAGAAATTTGTGAATGAAATAGCAATTCACTGTATAGAATATCTTTAGGCCCGTTTTAAACAGGTGTATCATTATTTAAAGTCCTTAATGTGACAGTGTGCTTGCTGTTTAATGGTTAGTTTATCTAATCTAGAGTGGGTTTGCAACCTCACCACTTGCAAGAGGTAATACATATTTAAACTCTAAAACTCTTAAAGTCTTTGAAAAACACTCATGTTAGAGAAGGCAGTGTCAGAGATGCATGTTGACAAAAGTGGGCGAACAGGTTATAAAGCAAGTTCAGCATGTTCATTTATAATTTTTATCCAAATGTATTTAGAAAGTTATGCTCTATTTTTGAAATTAATTTACCTTAAATTTTACAGTGTAAATCTGTTAAATAAGATTTTTGATTAAATTTTTTAAAAATGGATTCAAATTTATGAATCTCTTATTGATGGATCTACTTAATAGAAAATAAAATTCAAAACTTTATATTAAGTTCATAACATGATTGGTGATGACTTTCAACTAAGATGATGACCTATTTCACTGATAATTGTCGTTAAATTATGAAATATGTCATAACAGTTCCTAGGAATGTTTTTCTTCCAAACTTCTAACTTTCCTTTGTCCTTGGATCTTATCTGCCATTGAAAAAAGCAAGTGCATTCCGTCTTTGTATGGAAGGATTAAAATCATTAAACAATACCAAAGGTATGAGGCAGATTAGCAAGTTTGACTGTCCAGTTCACATCTTTAAAGATTTGGGAACAAACTGGTCTTGCAGAAACACTAGGAGTTTGTTCTGTACTTCAAAATTCACAACTGAACTTTTGCCTTGAAAAACATCCTACTTTAGCATGAATTAACATTTGTTTATAATCAGTTTTTATATTATTACCTAGTAGAAGAAAAATTGAATTTAATACATGTGACTAAACATATTTAGTTTATGTGACTCATTTTTCTCATGCCGCCAAAGAAAGTAGTGTTTGATTTACATGTTGGTGTGACAGTCTTAATCTGGTACAAGCTACTGCCATTAAAACATATTCCTAACATGACTTAAAGTCCAGCTCACATCTTACATCTTAGTTATATAGCTCACAGCTAGTTGTGTTTGTTGGCAATGGATTAAAAAAAAAGATTTCTTACTTCATATCACCATTACGTTAAAATAATGCTTACCAATACCTATATTCACAATATCAGTACGTTTAAGTTACAATTAAGATTTTTTGGCTTTATTTGCTCAAAGTTGGTCTTTCATATCTTTGGCCAGCTCCTGACTGTGTCCAGGTGTAGTGCCATTGGAAAGCATCCTGTGACCTTCCTTCTTACAGCAGATTCACCTGACATTTATAATCATCATCTTCAGTAGTGTCTTTCACTAAATGTCGGGGCAAAGGTATATGTTTATATATTAGTTCGTTGGTCTTAGAAAATCAAAGTGCTGCTTTATAAGAAAAGCTACAAAACACTAATATTTGTATGTGAAATTTATAACTGCTTCTGTCAGCTTTTTTATTCAAGTCTTTCAAATAATCCTCTTATTTTTAATTTATTTTGTTTAATAGTTTGGATGTAAGTGCTGATTAAGTTTTGATGATCTCATTGCTTCACTAGCCAGTAAATCTCTGCAAATAAAACACTAGATTTCATGCTGCAACAAGTTTTAGGTACAAAACTGAACTCAGTACTAATGAAACCAGAACAGATAATTTGGGAGTGTACTTTTTTCAGAGTCCTTTCCAACATTATTATTTGGTTTAATAATACTGTTATCTGGTTTAATAATATTTCACAGAAGAGTTATGTCTTTTTTTCAGGAAAAAAATTCTAGTGACGCTTGTTTCACCATCTCCAGATTGGGGTTAAAATACACATTTCAGTTTCCTAATTTAATAATGTTAAATAATAAATTAAAAAAATATATTTTATTAAAACTTTAACTTGTAAAACTAGTATTTCTTGCAAAACACGATTAGCAGAATATCATTATTCTTTTGTCTGTAATCTAGAAATATATCAGAAAGTGGAGAAATTTCAAGGTAAATCTACTCATCATATTGCATTTGAGTTGTGCTATAATTGTCATTCTGTGGGGAAAGCAAAGATGTATTTGCTAATGATATCTATTCAGAATATTGTCTTCCTGACTTTTAAGGTGTCCTGTCCAGAATGATATCCTGTAGGCATACTCCTTAGGTAATATTTTATACATTGTTTAATTAAATTGTTAAGATATTGGATATACACTAGAAATATTATTATATATTTACAATTTTGCCTAACACAGTTTTTTTCCATTACATGTCATATATTCTGTTACACTTGTTCCCACTGCACACCTTTTGTTCATGCTTCTACCCAGAGCTCTCCACAACTCTTTGCTGTGGTAATCACTGTTTATATTTTACATATTAGGTTAAATATTTCCTTGGTGAGGCATAATTAAAATTAAGTGAATTCTATTTTCGTTCCCCAGACACCCTATCCTGTATCTTTGTAGCACTTATTCCAATTTCAAATTATATACCTATTGTGTATTATTTATAGTCATCAGTAAAGTTAGGGATCATGTCTCATTCATCATTATGTATACGGTTTTTGACATGCTGGCTATACATTGGAGGTCTCTAATGATTACATGTTTAATGAGTAATTGGATATTATTACCAGTGATTACATAGGTCAAATATATAACTAAATGCTTTTTGGACTTTTCCATGGAGTCCACCCTTCTCAGACTCTCAACTGGATGATTTAAGTAGCTTTGTTGCTGTGTTTCTGTTTGCATTTGATCCACTAGAATCAATTTTATGTCCAATAAAGTTGTCTTTTTAAAAAGAAAGCCAAATTAAGTCGCTTTCCTCTGAGAATTTTCTTACTGAATGTAATTGAAATGATTGACAAGGCCATTCATAAGTTGATCACTGTCTAATTCTCAGAAATAATTTATTGCCACCTTTCTTCAGGCTCACTATTTCATGCACACTGGTTTTCTAATATTTTTTTATACACACTAATGGTTATTCCTCCATAGAACAAGTAACAGGTAGTTCAGGCCAAACTTACAGAATAAATAGAACAAAATATTCAGTGATTCACATCAAATAGAAATTAATTTCTCTCTCATGTAACACATTGGGGTAGGCAAAGGATCCTTCCAGCTTGCTGATCTGATAGCTTCCTAGAGACTTGTCTTTGCGTTGCTTAAGCCTGCCATCAGGACAATATACAAGTTCCAGCCCTCAGGAAGAAGAAAGCAGAAACCACATCCTTACAGGGCATGATCTGTAAGTTAAACATATTTTCACTCATAGCCCATTGGTTGCTCATTTCGCAGGGCCACCCCTAACAGTCTGGGGAATGTGGATATGTGTCCTGCTTAAACTTGGAGGAAGAGGTTTTATTTATTAAAAGGAGAAAAAGAATACTAGGGAAAACTAGCTGTCTTGGTTACAAGGTCTTAGCATTTGTTACTTCCTTTGCCTGAAATGGTTGGACTGCAGATTTTAAAATGCTTAGTTCCTAGTTACCATTCAAGTTTCAAGTAAAATTAATCTCCTTAGGTAGGTTTAACAACCAGTTGCACGTGGTCTCCATCATTACTGTTAATTAAATTTTTTTTTCATAGCACTCATCACTACCTGAAAATATCTTGTCCAATTATTGATTTACTTTTCTATTTGTATGTTTAAATGTCCTGTTCTCTTTCTGCTTCTCCATCAAAATGAATGCAAGTAAGCCCCTTGAGAACAGGAATTTTGTCTGCGTATTGCTCTATGTCTGTGCTTTCTGCATCTAGAAAAATACCTGTCGCATAACTCTCAAAAAATTATGGAATGAGTGAATAGAATGACACAATTTTATGACATATGAAGAAAATATTCACTTTTCTCTTTCCTTTCATGCTTGCATGAGACAGAGATGTATATAACAGTAGCTAAATATGTAAAATAGTATACTGATGTAACACAGAATCAGAAGCAATTCAGTCTATATTTTAAAGATATTTTTATTTTTATGTACATACAAGACGTAATCAGTTCTTTAGTAAAGAGCTATGATTCATAGCAATACATTCTCTTAACATTATATCTCAACTTATTTTTGTACAATGCGACTAATTATCTAAGGAACTTCTACCTAAATATTTCTCCCAGAAGGTCACATGATTCCTGTATGACATGCATTTCCATTACCAATAGCACAGCTACTGTGATAAACAAATGCAGTCACATCTAGTGCCGTTAACATAGAGGGATTGATGGCTGTCATAAGAACAACTAAAACTAAGGCTAAGGATACTATATAGAAGGTGTGACCTTTTAGTAGTTTTGAAGGAGAAACAAATTGTACGTACAAGAAGAGCACTTTAGGAAATAGAATAGTACTTGTAATTTCTAGAAGTAAGAATGACCTGCCTTATGTAGCCTGAGATGAT
Organism: Balaenoptera borealis; assembly: GCF_965194805.1. Lineage (NCBI taxonomy): Eukaryota > Metazoa > Chordata > Mammalia > Artiodactyla > Balaenopteridae > Balaenoptera > Balaenoptera borealis. The sequence goes on along the minus strand of NC_138880.1, from coordinate 34,363,176 downwards.
CAAGGAGAATCAGTCGTTGTTGGGCTTGAAAACATTTTTCTTTCAAATGCCTTTTTCAAAAGCACAGCTACTTTTGTTCTATTAACTTCCCAATTTGCAGAGTCTAGACTTTGATCCTAAAATATGATATTTCATCACTAGTATCGCTCTATGTTTCTGGTTAACTCTTTTAATTTTTTTTGTTTGTCAAGGGCAAGCTGAACATTAATTAATTTCATTTGCAGTTAACATTATGTCTAAATAATTGGATTTGGTGTGATCCCATTACCAGATTCCCTTACATAAGACAATCTCATTAACAGGGCCCCCCCTGCCCTGAGATGTCACTTTAGATCCATTTGGTAACAGAGATACAGACATAAACTCATTACATGATGCACTCTCCATTCTTAAACTGACGAGGTTTGCTTTTGTTGTTTGAAAGCAATATGCCTGAAATCTAGTATTTCTGCAGAGGATAAAGAAAATTATTTTCAAAGAGAAAAAGTTTATAAACTGAAGGAAAGAGAAAAGAAGGAAGGAAGAAAGCAAAAAAGAAAAAAGCAAAGGCATAAATTATTCCTAATCACATTACACAATACTATTTATTAAAAGTTATAGAAACATTTGTGCAGGGTTTGGTTAACCTCATAGAGCTATTTATTATCATTCAAGGCAATTAAATTTTTTGAAAATAGAAAAATATAAATACTTTGTCATTTATTGTCATTTCTATTGAAACTAGTCTTATCCCTCCAAAAAATTAATATGAAATGTGCATCTCTTATTTGGATTTCTGGTAAGAAATTAGCAATACACTAAGTCTGCTGAATATATTTGGTTAGTAAATCTAAGATGCTGCCTCACTCCAGTGTCCTCTTCTTACTGAACTATAAGGGTGTAAGTGGTGATTGGGTAGGAGTCAGTTGGGGGCGGCCAGTACTCGGGCAACCAGAGAACAAAGCTTCTTTATTTGCCCTGTACTAGCCTGGCATTGATCCAAACTGAAGTGCTGTGGGCCAGTTACAAGTGATATTACAGGCAGTTTTCCTGGCATGCTCTTCTATTACGAAGCCCATAGAGAATCTGCATTTCTTTGCCTTGGGAACTTTTATGGGGGCAGAAATCAAGAAGTGTAGGAAGATGAGGTTTTTTAATCCATTGTTTAGTATATAAGTTTTGTTTATAAAAGCAGTCGTACTGTACTGGAGAACAGCAGTTTCTGCCTCGCCCCTTCATATCTATGATTTTCACTCCCCAGAGGCAGTCCTGTGCAACTCATTCATCGATTTCTTCTTGCATATTTCATTGTATTTCTGGATACTGTTATAGCTTATATTACCATTTCTAGATTTCTCCATTGATAAACCAATTGACTGCCAACCGTGAAAGATGAGAATATAATCTCCTTATTCAACGTCCTCTTACCCATTTCCCTTGCCATATACTCTTCCCAATACTCTTGTATCTCAATTTCTGGTTCAGTATTTAGTGATTACATTTTGTGGTTATAAATGGTTATAAATGTTATTTAAACTGACTCCTATCATTTCCTGTGATTACATTTCCCATTTAGGAAAACTTTATCAGGTAAACTACCAATTCCATTCTTTTCTTGGACTCATTGTTCCTTAAAACACTCTTGTCTTCATCTTGCAGTTTGAATTGGTTGTTTTCTAGACCTGCAAAACAGCTGTTGTAATGGAACTTCTTTTTACTATATGCTCATGGGAAGTCTTATACCTTTTTACTATATTCAGTACTTGTTTCCTGGTTCCCACATTTTTTCTTTTCATGGTTAACTTTTATAGTTTTTATGAAAGATACTCTCCAGTAGCTTCTTGAAAAAAACAACAGATAAAGGTAAACATTTTGAGGCCTTGCTGTCCTTAAATGGTCTTTATATTCTTTGCTATTTTGGTTAACATTGATATAGATATTTTGGTTAGAATATTGAATTGATTGATATTTTGGTCAAAACAGCAGTTACTTAGTATTAGCTTTGTGAACAGTCACTTCGACTTACTCCCAGTATCCATTTGCCTCATTTCCCCCTCCACCCTTTTTCTCCTTTGTGTTATCAGTGTGCTTATCAAAAAAAAAAAAATCTATTACGTACCCATTATCAGATTTGGTTACTATAGAAAGACTTTGAATAACAGTGGCTTAAATCAAAAAGAAATATTTCTCTCTTCAGAAACTGTCTACATATTGTCATTTGAGGGCTGACATGATAGCCCTACAGCATTAGGCGTTTAGTTTATCCACTGTTATTCCTCTAGCCTCTTCCTCACATGGCTCCTATTTTATTATCTGTCACGGCTGGTCCAGCTACCTGAGCGCGTGCCACCCAGCCTGAAGAGGAGAAGGGGAAGCGGAGGATTCCTTCCCTTTAACAGCAGTCACAAGAAGTCACACATACCAGTAACCTCATGGGCCAGAATATATGGTTCTTTTTGTTTTCTGAATGCCCTTTTTGCATAGCATTGTGGTATTTTTTTCAAGAATGCATTTTCCTTTACTATGTTTTAAGATTTACTTGAAATTTTCACCCAAAAACTCTGCTTGTTTCTTCTGAGTTCTTTTTTGCTCTTGGTATGGGCACGTATATGGTGATCTCTGGATAACTATTTATAATTAAAAGTGAGGCACTCAGGTGGCAATTGGAGGCATTTTGTGGATGGGTCTCACTTATAAAGAGTTTTACCATAGGTTAATTAGTAAGAGAGTCTGTTACTCCACTGGGAAATCCTGAAGTGTCATTATTTTTTCACATTTGGTCTGTCCACTGCCCAGAAAAAGTCCTGGTAAATACGTTGAGGAAGAGAGCAGAGGGGTATCACCATGCACTGTGCAGACAGGCATTAATCGTTTTTTTTTTTTTTTTAAACATCTTTATTGGAGTATAATTGCTTTACAATGGTGTGTTAGTTTCTGCTTTATAACAAAATGAATCAGTTATACATATACATATATTCCCATATATCTTCCCTCTTGTGTCTCCCTCCCTCCCACCCTCCCTATCCCACCCCTCTAGGTGGTCACAAAGCACCAAGCTGATCTCCCTGTGCTATGCGGCTGCTTCCCACTAGCTATCTATTTTACCTTTGGTAGTGTATGTATGTCCATGCGACTCTCTCACTTTGTCCCAGCTTACCCTTCCCCCTCCCCATATCCTCAAGTCCATTCTCTAGTAGGTCTGTGTCTTTATTCCCGTCTCATGCATTAATCTTTAGTTTCACCCCACTGCTATGTGTAGTTCTTTGAGTCCAGAGCTTTACTGATCCAGCCTTCTCAGAGAGTATATTTCCTCTATTCTGCTGGAGTGGGAAAGGTACGTTTTCTTGGCAGTAAAGCCTTGGGGGAAAAAAATCTGGGGGCCCCAATCATAGTGTTTTCAGTCTCAACCCTCATACTCCAGCCTTCAGAAGTAGTTGTTGCCTCCAGACTTCTAGGTCTTCTGGTTTTCTGTGGGATAAATCAGCTAGTTTATAATTGGCTCCATGCCCTTAAGGATTATCTTTCTCTCTCTGCTAAGTAAGTTGCCACTCATCTGTCCATTTTCTATATGTAAAGATTTGTTGACTTTTCTTATCTTGTACTTGTCGCCTTTTCAGTCCTTTCTGTCCCTGTTGGAATACAATTTAAAATTTTTATTTTCTTTATTGTTGTAATAGTGAAATTTGAGGAGGGACCAGAGAGAAAAATGTGATCATTGCTATATATGTGAATGGCAGTTCCCTAAGCTTACTTGTAGAGTACTTTTGAAGGTAATAAAGTAACAATTTCTACTGTAAATAACAAAAGAGAGGAGTAGAGATTTTTTGTTCTCAAAGAAGACTCATGCCCAACTCCTTGTCTGCCTTCCAGTGAGCGGGCACACTGTTGAGATGGCATCTATTTGAGATACATGCCCAACTCCTTGTCTGCCTTCCAGTGAGCGGGCACACTGTTGAGATGGCATCTATTTGAGATGCCTTGAGGCTGAATCTTAGGTGCCTGAACTCAGAGTCGCAGCAAGAGGAACAGAACACAAGGCAGGGAGGCCAGGAGAGACTGCAACAGTGAGGACCTGAGCAGCGACCACGACGGCCAGGTACACGAGGTCGTTCTCTACTTCAGCCGTCCAGGGAGAGGAAGGGTGCTTCTGAGACACCCTGCCTCTGTCAGAGCTGTTAAGCTAGATGCCACCTAGAAACACAGATCTTTGATGAAGTACTGTCCTTTGTCATTACTGCTAAAGATCTTGGCCCTAATTTGTCACAGGACTCATAACACTTCCTTTTCTGTGTGTGTTTTGCCAAATTTCTCGTACTAAGACTTTACTTTCTACTTCACTAGAAGCAGGATTAATCTGAATTACTGATTATTTAGAAGTGTGATAGTGAATTCTGAGAATTTGGTCACTCTTTCTGAAATGCTTTAATAATTTTTTTTTCTTAATTTACCTCAATTTAAAATGATAAGGTAACCAGTTCTTTTTTTATGATACAGCCATAATTATGGAAAAAAAGCACTAAACATATTGCCCTGAATGCGGCTGGTTACATTAGAATGTACTTGGTGTATTAGTTACTTATTTCTGCTGTAATAAATCACTACAAGTTAGTGGCTTAAAACAACAGAAATTTATTATGTTATTATTCTGCAGATCAGAAGTCTAAAAGCAGTCTGCAGGGCTGCATTCCTTTTGAATGCCCTAGGTGGGAAGGGAGGGTAGAGGAACTTTATCTGTTCCTTTGCCTTTCCCAGCTTCCAGAGACCATCATCATTCCTTGCCTCAGGATCCCATCCTTACATCATCCAGACCTCTGCTTCAGTCATCATATCTCCTTCTCTGACTCTGACTTTCTGACTTTTTTCTTCCATGAGAACTCTTTTGATTACATTGGGCTCACCCAGATAATCCAGGATAATCTTCTCATCTCCAGGGTTCTTAATTTAATAACTGCAAAGTCCATTTGCCATGTTAGGTAACATAATCACAGGACATTAACATCTTTGAAGGACCATTATTCTGTCTACCACACTTGGAATCATGAAATTACCTCAATTATTAGATCTAATTACAATACTTAGTGTATTCTAATACACACACCCACACACACACACACAGCATTCCAAAGACTGAACTCTATCCTATTTTCCAGTAGACATACATTTTTCTTTCAATCTATTGAAGTATTTCATCCCAGAGAACAATGACTATCATTTAAAAAAATTCATTCACAGAGGTGTTTTTTAAGGTGTGTGTGTGTGTGTGTGTGTTAGTAGAAATGACAGATCTTGGAGAAATCTTGTATTTCCTTTTGGATACAATACCAAACATGCTGTTTCTATACTCTGTCTTAAAATCTTTTATGAGTTGATAATTAATTGGCATGTTAAGTGTATCTTTTCTACTAAGAAACTTGTTTGGGTTTATTCAGCTGATTTTTTGAGTCTTTTGCCAATCAATTACAAGTAAATTTAACATATAGTTATTTGGTTAAAATGACTATTGAAAAATTAGATATTTGTGCAATTTCAGCTGCTAAGATGACAGAAAAATAATAGTAAATTGAACGTGTATCTGTTAATTATACTAAGTCTGACAGTTTAAATTCTAAACTCAGTGAGCTTTCTATGTTAATTGAATATGCCAGCGAGGTATTTAGCCCTTCTTGGAGTGTTGTAATTTCAGATATTTGGTCACCTTTTCAGACCATTTCGTTTTGGAACATACATCCAGAATGCAGTTAAGACGTACTTTGAGGGACTGTTAGGCATATACCACGAGAAATTTTAGAACATACAGACAATTCCAGAGCCACTTACTTTTGTGTTCTTAAACAAGCAAGGACTTATGTTGTATAAGAAAAAAAAAAATCCACATAGGCCTTTGTGAACCCTCAGCTCAAGTGCTTTGTTAGTTTTTAAAAACTTTTTGAAAATGGGATTCCCAGTTTACTTGATTCTTTTCTCTGGCATTCTTTAAACTCTTCCTCTCTCCTGGATCACCTCAAAACAAACACCTGCATCCTTCTTGTCCTTGGCCTTCTTAGTTTCTGTCCCATTTCTGCCTCATCTCTGCCCGATTTCTTGAAAGAGCAATCTGCTGTTGAAATATCAATTCATACACTAGTCTACTGTCTTCAGATTTCTAACTCTACTTTTCCTATGAATTTTCTGTCCAAAGTGAATTTGTTTTTCCAAACAAATAAGCATTTTAAGTCCCTATATTGACCACCAATTGTTTTCTTAAGATACTTGTGTTATCTTTTTTTTCTTTTTCTTCTGTACTTCTTTTTCTTTTACTTATTTCAAGATCTTAGATTCCACCTCATGGTATGCAGAATTCCAAGATAGCCTCCCAAAGCTGTGTCACCCTAAACCTGGGAATAAGATTTGATATCACTCCTGTGATATCATATCATGTTATATGGCACAGTTGACCTTAAGGTAGGGAAATTATCTGGGGGGACCTAAATTAATCCCATGAACCACTTCAAAGGCAGAGTTTTTCCTCTCACTTTGGTAGAGGGAAAGATTTGAAGCAGAAGAATTTGGTGCACTGTGTTTGGCTTGAAGTTAGAGGGGATTATTTGGCATGGAATGTAGGTGGCCTCTAGAAGCTGAGAACAGCTCCCAATTACCAGCCATTGACAAAATGCAGACTTCAGTCCTGCAGCTTTTTGGAACTCAATTTTTCCAAGAACCCAAGTGAACTTGTAAGAGAACCCTGACTTCCAGATGAGAACAAAGCTGGTCGACATTTTGATTTCAACCTGAGCAGAGAATCCAGCCAACCATGCTGCACTTCTGACCTACAGAACTGTGAGGTAATAAGCAGGTGTTGTTTTAAGTCACTTGGTTTGTGGTAACTTATTACACGGTAATAGAAAACTACCTAATACATACCCCTTAAAACTAGATGTTCCTTTGACTATTGATATTTTTTTGTATACAGTGCATTTCATGGACAATGTCATCCTTTCTCATTGTTTAAAAACCACTTTAATATTCATAATCACCAAATATATATCTTGTAGATTCTGAACTTTAGATTTTATATTGATTGCATTATATGTCTATACTTGGTTATTGTAGAGATGACTCATACTCAGTTGTTCTCAAACTGACTGTGTAAACTCAGCACCTTCAACAACTACTTTAACTTTTTATATTTAAACAAGAGTTTTTAAGGAGCCATTTTACAAGTAGTCAAAGCTTTAAACATGAATTTTAGCCCTGAAATTTCTATTGATTTTTAGCAAAATTGCATAGATAATGCACTCATCCTTTCTTTCACACTTGTTAATCTGTATCTCTGAAGGACTGCTTTCAACTTAGCTGTAGAAACAAAAATTATTAAAGCTCACTAGACTAAAATAATACTTCCTAAAATAAATTTTATTTTTGTCTTTTTATATCACAAAAGAACATGTGAATAGTGTTACCCAAGGGTTCTGGTTTGAGTTCACTGATAATACCTCTTTATAACACAGTGCCAACAAATAAACATTAAAAAAAACAAAGGAAAGTAATATGAAAGCCACAATAAAAAATTCACCAACCAAAAATTCTTTATGTTTATATATTGAGGTTTTCACCACACAATCAGGGTGTCAAAAGGAAATTTCTTTCTTAGTTTAAATTATTGAAACAATAGGATGTCAGAATAGTTTAAATAAATCAAATACAAAACTGTAAGAGTGCATCGAAAAATTTAATATTTTACTGACTGCTCAGTCATAGGTAAGCAGCTAAGTTTTCTCTATACTTTTATTTGTACTAAATTTATTGAGCCAAAAACAAAAAAAGAAAAAAAAAAAAAAAAGAGGAAAGGAAGGAAAAAAGGAAATCAATATCCTGAGCTATATATGATGCAAGTTTGAGATATTGAGTTCATGGCTTATCAATTCCTGACTAGTAGAAGTTTCTTACTTCATTTTTTGTGAATGGTTTTATAACTAAATGTGAACATAGATGAACCTAACATCCCAACAGGTTAATTGCTCAGCAGAATTAAAGCATTCAAACATTTATGACTGCAACTAAATTACTTGACTTTGAAAAAGATAAAATTCAGTTAGATTTGGGTAAAGATTAAAGCATATGTGGTTCCCTTGCCTTTCTTTTTCATCCTCTAGGAGAGCTCAGCCTGGATTGATGGGCTTGGAGATACTCTAGTCAGAAATTTCTGGGTCTTCCCATTCTTAGGTTTTTATTTCCTAGCAACCCAAGAAGCGACATCATTAACTTTCTAGCTCCAAAATAAGGTTTATTCAGGAGGCAGACCAAACTGTGGCCTGCCATTGTAAATGTGGCTTGCCAAAATGCACACTCATTTCAGTCTCCCTCTGTCAGACTTTTTCATATATGAATAATTAGGTGGAAATAAATGTTAAGTGGTATAATTTTTTCTCCATGCCCATATGGCATTAAAAAAAAATAAACTTTGGACTGACTTCATTAAGATAACCGAATCTGAGGAGAACAAATTAAAAAAATGAAAAAAGAGTAAAGAAAGCCTATGTGAACTATGGGATAACATTAAGAGAAGCAGTCTGTGAATTATTGGAGTCCCAGAAGGAGAAGAAAGGGAGAAGGGAGCAGGAAGTTTATTTAAGCAATAATGACTGAGAACTTCCCAAATCTGTGAAGAGATTTGGCCATCCAAGTTCATGAAGCTTATAGAACTTCAGACAAATACCACTTAAAAAGATCGTTTCTCAGACACATTGTAACAAAACTGTCAAAAATCAAAGACAAAGAGAATTTCTTAAAAGCAACAAGAGAAATGAAGCTCATAATGTACAGGGAAATCCCACCTATAAGACTATCAGTTGATTTCTCAACAGAAATCTTACAGGACAGTAGAGGATGGGATAATACATTCAGAATGCTCAAAAAAATTTTTTTTCCACCAAGAATTCTTTACCCAGAAAAGTTGTCCTTCAGAAATTAAGGAAACAAAAAGACATTCCCAGACAAACAAAAGATGAAGGAGTTCATCACCACTAAACTTATCGGACAGGAAATGCTGAAAGGAATTTTTTCAAGCTGAAATAAAAGGATGCTAATGAGTAACACGAAAATATGCGACATGTTGGCAAAGGTAAGTATGTAGTCAAATTCAGAATACTATAATACTGTAATACGGTAGTGTGTTAACAACTTAACTCTACAAAAAGGTTAAAAGACAAAAGTATTAAAAATAACTAGAGCTATACTAGTTGGTTAATGAACGTAAAATATAAAAACAAATTATGACATTACAAGTATAAAAGGGAGAGTAAAAGGGTAGAGTTTTTGTATGCGATCCAAGTTAAATTGCAATTGGTGTAAAACAGACTGCTGTATCTGTAGTACATTCTGTTAAGCCTCATGGTAGCCACAAAACAATACATACAGTAGATACACAAAATGTAAAGAGAAGGGAATCAAAGCATACCAGTAGGGAAAATCATTAACTCACAAAGGAAGGCAGCAGGAGAAGAAGAAAGAAACAACAGAAATACAAAACAGCCAGAAAACAATAAGATAGCATGAGTAAGTCTTACCTCTCAGTAATGAATCTCAAAGTAATTGGATTAAACTAGCCAATCAGAAGGCATAGGATGTCTGAAAGGATAAAAATAAGACCCAAGTATATGCTGTCTACAAGAGATTCAGTCAATTTGAAGGACACAACAAAAAGACTCAAAATGAAGGGATGGAAAAAAATATTCTATACAAGTTGAACCCGAAAGAGACCAAGACTCTCTGTACTTCTTTCAGACAAGACAGACTTTGAACCAAAGACAGTAACACGAGCACCTACATTAAGAAAAAATATATCTCAAATAAACAACTAGTTTTACACTTTGAGGAATGAGAAAGAGAAGAAGAAACTGAGCAGAAGGTTAGCAGAATTAGGGAAATAGCAAGGATCAGAGCGGAAATAAATGCAATAGAGACCAGAAAATCAGTAGGAACAAAATCAACGAAACCAAGAACTCATTTTTTGAAAAGATAAAAAAATATGGACAAACTCTAGCTAGGTTAAGAAAAAAAGGAGACTCAAATGAGAAGCGAAAGAGGAGGCATTACAACAAATATCACGCAAATACATAGGATCCTAACAGAGTACTATGAAAAATTATATGCCAACAAATTGGATATCCCAGAAGAAATGGACAAATGTGTATAAAGATACAAAGTACCTACACTCAATTAGGAAGAAATAGAAAATCTGAACATATCAATAATTACTAAGGAGATTGAATCAGTAATCAGAAAGCTCCCAACAAAAGCCCAGGACTGAATATTTCTCTGGTGAATTCTATCAAACATTAAAAGAAGAATTAATACTAATTTATCTTAAACTCTTCCAAAAATGTAAAGAAGAGGGAACTCTCCCAAACTCATTTTACAAGGCCAGCATTACTCTGCTATAGGATAAGGACACTATGAGAAAAGGGAAATAAAGGCTAATAAAGGCTGATGAATACAGATGCAAAAATTCTCAAAAAAATAAACTGAAATCAACATGACATTTAAAGTTCATACACCATGATCAAGTGGGATTTATCCCTAGCATGCAAGGATAGTTCATCATACTTAATTTAATTGATATACCGCATTAATAGAATGAAGGATAAAAATCATATGACCATTTCAGTAGATGCATAAAAAGCATTTGACAAAATTCAACATCCATTCATACTAAAAACTCTCAATAAATTGAGTGTAGAAAGGACATGCTTCAACATAATGAAGGCCATATATGACAAGCCCACAGCTAACATTGTGCACAATGGTGACAGGATGAAAGTTTTTTTTTTGCTAAGATCGGTAACAAGACAAGAATGCCCACTCTCATAACTCTTTGTTAACATAGTTCTGGACAGCCTAGACTGAGCAGTTAGGCAAGAAAAAGAAATAAAAGGCACTCAATCAGTAAAGAAGTAAAATTTTCTCTATTTTCAGGTGATATGCTCTTATATATTTGGAAAATCCTAAAGATTCCATTAAAAAAATCTGTTCAAATTAATCAACATTCATTAAAATTACAAGATACAAAATCAACATACAAAAATCAGTTACTATACACTAACCACAAAATATCTGAAAAGGAAAGAAAGGAAATCTCATTTACTATAGTGTCCAAAATAATGAAAAAAAAATTAAAAAAGAATGAAATACTTAGGAACAAATTTAATCAAAGAGATGAAACACCTGTACACTGAAAACTATAAGACTTTGATGAAAGAAATGGAGACACAAATAAATGGAAAGATATCCCATGTTCATGCATCTGAAGAATTAATATTAAAATATCCATACTACATAAAGCCATCTATAGATTCAATGCAGTACCTTTCAAAATTCCAATGACATTTTTCAGAGAAAAAAATTCCTAAAATTCATATAGAGCCACCTATGATCCTCAATAGCCAAAGCAATTTTGAGAAAGAAGAACAAAGCTGAAGGCATCATACATACTTCCTTATTTTAAACTATATTACAAGGCTGTAATAATCAAGAGTATGGTGCTGGCATAAAAGCAGACACTTGGGCCAGTGGAAAAGAACTGAGGGCCTAGAAGTAAGCCCTTGACAGTGGTGCCAAGAATACTCAGTGGGGAAAGAAAATTCTCTTCAGTAATGGTGCTGGGAAAATTAGATAACTACATGCAGAAGAATTAAACTCCTATCTTATACCACTCACAAAAACTAACTCAAAATGGATTAAACAATTAAAATGTAAAACTCCCAGTAAAAAACATAGGGGGAATCTTCTTGACATTGGTCTTGGTGATGATTTTTTGATATGACACCAAAAGCACAAACAATTAAAGCAAAAATAAATAAGTGGGGGTGTTTCAAGCTAAGAAGCTTTTGCTAAAGCAACAATAAACAAAATGAGAAGACAGCCTGTAGGTGGGAGAAAAATATGTGTAAACTATCTGAGTGAGGATTAATATTCAAAATATAAAGTATCTCAACATACAACTTAACAGCAAAACAAAAAAAATATTATTTAAGGAATGGACAGAATAGCTGAATAGACTTTTTTCCCCAAAGATGGCATATAAGTGGCCATCAGATACATGAAAAGATGTTCAATATTACTAATATTACTAATCATCGGGGAAATGCATCTGTTAGAATGGCTAGCATCAAAAAGACAAGAGGTGAGTGCTGGCAAAGATATGGAGAAAAGGGAACCTGTGTGCACTGTTGATGGGAATGTAAATTGGTACAACCACTATAGAAGTTCCTCAAAACACTTAAAAATAGAACTGCCATATGATCCAGCATCCCACTTCTGGGCATATATCTAAAGGGAATGAAATAGAATCTCTAAGTGATATCTGCACCCCCATCTTCATTGCAGCATTATCCACAGTAGTCTAGCCTTGGAAGCAACCTAAATGTCCATCAGCAGGTGAATGGATAAAACAGTTGTGGTATATAAGTAAATGGAGTATTATTCAGTCATGAGAAAGAAGAAAATTCAGCCATTTGGAATAACATGGATGGACCTTGAGCACTCTCAAGGCAATCACTTATGGTAAGTGAAGTTAAGTCAGACAGAGAAAGGCAAATACTGTATGATATCATTTATGTGTGGAATCTAAAAATCTGAAATCATGGAATCAGAGTAGAATGGTGCTGGCCAAGGGCTGAAATGTGGAAATGGGAAGATGACAGTCAAATGCTACAAACTTCCATTTAGACGATGCAAAAGTTTTGGAGATATCGTGTAAGCATAATGACTGTAGTTAACAATGCTGTATGATACACATGAAAGTTTCTGAGAGTATATCTTAAATGTTCTCAACACACACACACACAAAAGGTAATTATGTGAGGTGAAGGAGCTTTTAACTAACCCTATTGTGGTAATCATTTCACAATACAAAAATGTATCAAATCATGATCTGTACACCTTAAACTTCCACAATGTTGTATGTTAATTTATCTCAATAAAGTTGCAAAAAGTAAAATAACTTTATTTGTTACGACATTTTGAATTCCAAAAATATGGGGAAGATATGGATAGTACAGTTTCCACATACTTGAGACCCACTTTCCTCTATGGTTATCATCTTACATCTTAGTGTAGTATATTTACTATGATTAATGAACCAATATTGGTCCATTATTACTAACCTAGATATCTTTAAGTTATTCTGCCCCAAGATCCCATACCATGTTACATTGGTTTTTACATCTTTAGGTTCCTCTTAACTGTCACAGTTTCTCAGACATTCCTTGTTTTTGATGACCTTACTGGTTTTTAAAACTTCTGGTCAGGTATCCTGTAGAATGTCTGTCTACTGGGATTTGTGTGATGTTTCCTCATGAGTAAACTGAGGTGATGGGTCTGGAGAGGGAGACCATAGAGGTAAAGTGTCATTCCTGTCACGTCATGTCAAGTGTACATACTATCAACATGACTTACCACTGTTGACATTGACCTTGATCACCGGGCAGAAGTGGTGTTTGTCAAATTTCTCCTCTATAAAAGTTATTCTTTCTTCCTCATTTCCATATCGTACTTTGGAAAAAAGTCACTATGCACAGTGCAACAAAATAAAGTAGTATTGAATTATGACACAAAGTATTAAGTAAATAACCCACGAGTACATACTGATATAAATAAATGACCAAATGAATTAATAAACAGGGAAGACATAAATCTCTGATGCAGAAGAATTCCAAATAATTTATGCAGATATCCTCACTCAAGCAGGTGGAACATAACGTTTCACTCCTTCAGTGACTTTTCTTTCGACTTCTCTCAATGGAGGTATGTCTAAGCAGATTCCTAGGAGGTAACAGAATAGGGATAGACAAAATTAAGCATATGATGACTGATATTTTCCAAAATTAAATAAAGCCACGTAGGTTCCTAGTCCAGCAGTCTAATGAATCCTAAACACTACATGAACCTATGACATGCAGAGCAGTTAAAACAAAGAAAAACTTGAACGTGTTTGGAGAAAAAAGATTATTTATAAAAGAATGACATGTATTTCCATAAGCATATGAAACTCTTAAGGACAGAAACAAAAAGATAGGAAACTTACAGAAACACTGAGTGCTAGAGTTGACGGCATATTTACTAAAGTTTTTGGAAAGAATTTCCAGGAGAGAGGAAAAAAAAGTCTCATTAGTGAAGTGATAGATTTGAAGCCTTCTAATAAGCAGCTCCTGGATTTATTCTGTATCTTGGCAAGAATATACTTCTAAATACACACACCTATACATACAGGCATACACACCATCCACATATTTGAGTTTGTGAATGCTTCTGTCTCTGTGAGTGTATGTGTATATATGTGTGTGTATGTGAATGTCTGTTTATATCTAAGAATAGAGTCACTATCACCATATTCTTTATAAGAGTCAAGCAGTTTGCTAAGTTGCTTGATTTATTCCTTGGGAACTTTTATATGCTGGAAAAAAGTGTCCTAAGTGGGAAATTACAAAATCTGTAATGCTTTAGAAGCTTATTAAATTACCCTATTTATATATAGTATTAACAATCATCTATTCTCTCATGCCTATATATTGATATATTTTCTTTAATTTATGTGAGTTAAGTAATATTCACCATGATTTAAATAAAAGATCTGGTAAAATTTGATCATTTTAGGAAAATAATTTATAATGTATTGTACACAGAATATCTTAGTGCCAACCAGTAGTTGAAATGGTTATATTTAAATTTAAGTATTTCTCTGATTATTTAGAAGAGCATGTTAATTTCATCTTACATTTAAAATTATGTAAAATGCAGTCAATTATTTATGAAATCTTAGTTTGGCAAATTTCAGCCATTTTGAATATCACTGAGGTGAAAATTGTTATAAAGATACAAATGTGCCTGTCACCTACATGTTTAACAGCAAACACAACTTTTAAAGTCACAAAGCTGCATTGTCAAAAACTAAAGATAAATTTTGACACTGGCGGAAATGTGGTTCACTTAAAGGAAATAAAAAAACACTCAGGCTTATGTGTAAATTACCTTCAGTTCTCTTCACTTGGCAGGGTATTTAGGGATAAAAAAAGTAGTGGTCTCTTAGGCACGTAATATTTATAAGTTCAGGATTTTGTGTACTCAGACTTTTTTCCTAAATGACATAACCTTGCTCAAACATCACCCAGAAACCCATTCGCTCTCACAAGAGACTTTCTAAGTAACAGTCACATCTGTGCTATTACACTGTATTTTTGCAAAGCTAGCAACAACTGAAGCCATATTATTAAATTATGAAAAAAATGCATAAATCTCAATAGACTTGTTTGTTGTTTCAAGAGCCAGAAGTAGTGATCCCTATGCCTCTGGAGTGATCCCTATGCCTTGAATTGCTTAAATTTTTGTAATGATATTATTAAATATGTAATAGTATGATATTTTGAGTAATTTCAAATATAAATGACATTAAAAATTAACCTGTTTAAACTATGTAAGGTTACCTGAATAAATTTGATTAGAAATCTGTTTTAAATCTATTTAAAGTAGCAGTGATGCTAGAAGTTGCAATTTTCCAGGAAACCAATAAATCAGTAGTTTAATATGTAAATGAAATATGTACTAAATTAAATAAAGTATAAAATCACTTTGTAGGGTTGGGGGCTGCTTAAAAACATTGAGATAAATTGTTATTTCTGCATTATCCTCATATAACTTTTCTGTATACAAAATCTTTACTTAAAAAATAACCACTGGAAAAAATAAAATAAAATAACCACTGGCCTGATTATATGTAGCTTTAGTTAGTACTGTAAGATCATATGTCTGCTGTATCTTTCCTTATTCTTCAGTTTTCCCATTCATTCTTTTTATCTTATATTATTATCTAATCATTCACTGGAAATGTTGACAGGAAATTTTGCAAGGCATTGTTTTATCTTTAAATTAGAATTCACACTCCAGCTCATGAATTCATATCTGGTGTTTGATAATAAAATATTATTGAAATAAGAGAAACATAAAATCTGTATTCAGTAAATTATTCTGTTTTAAAATCTTTGTTAAGTTAATAGCTATATTCTGCATTTAAAAAGTATAGTATTTCAGAACTATAATGAGGTACATACTGAACATATTAATACTAGCTCTCATACAGAAAAACATAATTGTACACAGTGGAAAAGCACTTATTATTATATCAAATATTTCAGATCATTTCATGGAAAATTGTTGAAGGTTTACTTAACTTTGAATCATATGCGAATCCAAGAATTAATTACAATTGATTTTATGGAACAGTAAAGCAGGACTTTTAAAATTCTGTTGTTTTTCAGAAAGTTTTGAATAATACAATTTAATTTTCCTTGATATTACTGGAGGCCAGGGAAAGCTGATTTAATTTGATAATGATAAGTCTTGCCTTCTTTTAAATGGAGTCTTTAAAACATGTCAGCTAACTCTGATTATTTAATGATTTATAGGGAAGATTCAGTACAGCATATAATAACATTGTTCCTTTCCAAAAAAAAAGGAAAAGGGACCATGGACTGTGGTTCTACAGTTTGGAAAGGCGAATATATGGAAGTTTGAAGTTTTTAATGAAAGGCATGATATTTATAATTGGTAATTGTTTAATGCAATAGATACAAAGAAATTTACATTTATAATAAGAGTATAAGTACATGAATTTAGATTGTGATTCCTTCTTTTCTTTTTTGTGAAATACTTCTTTTAAATTACCCTTTCTATTTATGCATTTATTATGTAAACCTACACAATGTTTTATTATGTCTAGACACATAAATTTTCATTGGGGTGAATTATGCAACATCATGTCTCTCTTCTTGAAGAATTGCAAATGTTCATATACACCATGTAATTGAGATTGAGACTATTAAATACATCTCATCTTAAAATGAAACAGACATCAGAGTGACCCAAGGCAGAAAAAAATGGGATTGGCCTTAGATTTAACACAAACAAAAAAAGCAAAACACGAACAAGAAACAGAAAACAAAGTATGTACATCTTAACCTGAGGTAGTAGAGAAATAAGACAAGTTGTTTTCAGATGCAGTTAATGTTACAGGTAGTTAAGTATCCCTGATGACTTGAGGAAGTATGAGAGACTGAGAAAAACAAAGCAAACAATAAATATTGTACAGAGCTGACTAGGAAACTGGAAAATTGCAGAAAGATCACCGATGTTAGAGTCCCTGAATCTTTAGCGGTGCCCATTGGCAGAGCCATGTGATTTGCCAGGAGAGGGTTCGCATCCTGGGTTAAAGAAATGGGAGTGACTATTGAAGGATTAATATGCTGAGGGACAGTTTATCCTGGGGAAAAGGGAATTTTATAACCAAGAATGTGACCTGTATTGTTTAGATTGGCCAGGAAAAAAAAAAGTCCAACAAGAAATGAGATTGTTAGATTAGGAGAAAATGGTTATTTCAAAGAGCTGGATATAATAATAGGGCTGATAAGCACAAGTGGTGGAAGGAAAAACCTGAGTGAAATAGTGTGATAAAAAGTGGAGAAGTGGAGAATAGGACTATGACATTAGAGAGTCAGGGACGATGAAGGCAGTGCGAGTTTACTTATATTTCTCATGGAGACAAACTCTCTAAACCTCATTTTTTCAATATGACAGAAAGTAAAATAATGTGACTTATTGAAGTGTTGTGAGAAATAATAACAAGTGGTTGATCCAGCATTGGGCACATTGTTATGAAATATTTTCCATATATGAATGCAGTTTTAAAATTCATTTATTAATTCACTTTTTTCCTCTTCCCTCATTAACAAAGAGGACTCCCACATAATTAGTGATCATTTTAGTTTCATTTGCCAGATTTTTGTTTTTCAAATTAAATATTGTCTCTGTCTGGAAGCCACTTTCCCCTGGATTTCTACATGTCTTGCTGAATTAGTTTCGACCATCCTTTTACAAATGCAAATCAGTATCAAATCTGCCTTCCCTTTCATGTCAGTGCCTTGGCCACTAGCTAAGTCATAAAGTCTATTCGATTTTCTGAAAGTTTTTTTTTTGGTCTCTGGGTATCTGGCCCACTGTGGTTTCTTTAATGATTTGGCATGTGCAGAACACCTTCTCTAGGCATTGCAGATTGCCTCTTTACATGCCCCACATTCCTGATCTCACTTCTTGAGTTACTAGCAAGCCTGTAAGGAAATGCTTCTCTAAATTGCTCTGCAAACTATTCTGCCCTCATTGTGAGCTATCTATCACAAAAAGAAAGAGTAAAGTTAAAGAGTTTCTCTTATCTGCATCAGTAGTTTCACATCTAACAGTGAAGTTTTTATTTTCATGTAGCTTGCTCAAGTGTTCCTTTTATTCCTATTACATTTTTCATTAAAACGATTTCTGTTTCTCAGTATGGAGTCAAACTAGAAGTAATTATTGACTGATTTCTCCACCATTAAGTTTGAGAGTCTCTTGCTTGTTGCTCAGTCATTTGGTTGTAGATTATATTAATTACAGAATCTGTTTCACATACTTTTTCTGGTATTTGTTTTAACATCTCTGTGTTTTCCTGAAAAACTTAGGGACCTATATGTGGAAAAATTATCAGCCAGACATATAACACCCCTTCTGTGAAAGTAAGGCAGGATGGAAAATTCATGATTAAATTATGGCTGTCCTTTGCTCTGTTCTTCTGTTCATCACTCCTGCTATAGGGGTTTTAATGTCAAACTCTGTTCTCAGTTTTGTTCCAAAACAGAGATTTTCAGGGCAGCATAAAGCTTCATTAACTCCTTCAGCTCACTGGGATTCCATTCAAGGTAGTGCTTTAATGTTTGAGAACTAAGGAATAAGAAATAGTACGCATTTTTGACGGCACTTTGATAGTAATCACATTTCTCTTCCTGGGTGTGCTCAGTGTTGTAATTAAGTTGCTCTTAAGTGTGCTAAACAGTACCCTGTGGGTATAAAAGCGGTATCTTCTGAAGGTGCCAGATTGGTGACCAGAGAGTAACTAGGACCCCGTGAAAATCAGATCATTATATTGACCCCTGCTTTACCAATTTTTTCTCTCACTGATCTTCTGTTATATAACTACACTTAGTATTAAACAGAGTATATAAATACATACTGGCTTTTTAATGCTGCTAGTTGAATAGTAATAAACATATTAGATCTTCCTGTGGTAATTTCTTTGGCTCAACAGGCAGCCAGTTAGCACTGTAGGACATAGAAATATAACAGCACAAACAAGCTACTTGCGTGTTTCAGTATTAACTTAGTTTTCTTTTAATTCGATGAAAGTAATGCTAATGATAAGATCTAATGAGTGAACATGCATTCTCAAGCAATTTCTTTTATCTCTAATTCATTTTATTTTTTTTATCAGTTTGATTTAACATTGAAAGGGACTCATTAGGGAAAACACAAAGATATTAATGTAAAGATTTAAGTGATGTAAAGAGAGCTTTGTCCAAGGTGCAGGTGCATATCAAATCATTTTAATTAAAATAATGGAACTAGGGAGGCATTTTAGAAGATGGTAATCTCTAACCTTGATAAACTGGAAGAACCGTCTGCATATAGCCAAGTATTATCTTTTCTCAGCACACATATGATGAAGAAAATGAAATATATTTAATTTACTATTGTACTAAGACATGTTTTATGTCCAGCTAAATTTTTATTTTAACATTGAGATTGTTCTTTAAGTTACACTTTTTAGTAATTCTTTCTAATGACACAAAACATTCATTCAGTTCCATTCACTAAGGCATTCCATTCCCTAAGGAATAGGTACTAATTCTGATTTATAGAAATACTGTTTTCCTTATTCAGATAGATGAATCAGCAGTTATGAAAGCAGTTCCATAATTTAAATTCAGTTAGTCGTGGGGCCATTTGGTGTGGTTGTTTGGTTGAACTCTCTAGATACCTAGGTGGAATGAAGGGTTACTACAGAGTCCCTGGAAAAGGTGCTTTCACAGGAATAGCTGAAGCACTGAGATCTTGCTCTGTAAATAGTGCAGTGCAATTTGTGAGTTAAAATATGTGATGGCCAGATGAAGGAACTATTGACACAATAAAAAGAGGGAAGGAATGAATGTAAAAGTATGACTCACAAGTTTATATGAGGAGTTTAAAATGCTACTGCCAGCATTTTATCAACAACTCGGTAACCATATAATATACTTCTTATAAGTCAGTTTGATTTTCAAGCATTCTACCTTACAGTGCAACCCTTTGACCTGGCCAAGAAGAGCTTAGTGCTTGGTGGGTTCTTCAAGTTCAGTGTTGTTAAGAACATCATAAATGAATGACCTTGTTTCATGACTTACGTGTGCATACGTGCAACACACCATTCACATTTTAAGATTTCTTAAATTAGAATGTGTTCTGCAATCATAGTTGATCTCTCTCCCCACGATCACTTTTCTTAATAGAGCTCCTAAAATTATTATAGGCAAGGAAAAGTGTACAAATGATCAAATACAATTTTACTGCCGTATATGTGATTAACCAATTCACTAATGCATAGCTATGGAGAAACTGGATAGGAATGTTGATCTTGGGTCATAATAAGGTCCAGAAAGCACAACTTACCTATAAAGCTCCAAAGAACTCATGGATTTTTAACCATTTACTACTACTGCCCCAGCAGTTATTGCAGAATAAACAGTGTGATAGATTATATCACTCTGATTATCACATTCTCAATTACAGAGACTCTTAGAAAAAGGCAAAGGGACGTTGCAGTTTTTCCACGAGCCCATCATGAACTTTGCAAAGATATCTTCTAATACTTTCAACCTCACCCTTATCCTTCTCAAGACCAGATGATGACTTGGCTTCCTATAACACAGAGGTTTTCAGGCGTGTAGCCTCCTTGATTTACTGACTCGTATATCAATTTATCTCTTAATGTGAGTACATCCTGATTGCTTCATTCTTCCTTTTCCAAAAAGATAAACTTCTTATGCAAAGCAAATTGATGTCTCTGTACCATGGAGATTTACTCTTCCTGTCATTTTTGCAAAAGAAGTGCATCAATTTTCTAGTTCCTCCACTGTGTATCTTTTCCTTTTCAGTTGGCTTCTCTCCCTGAGCACCTAAGTGTCTTTAAGTTTTTAACTCCTTAAAAAGAATCCTGCCATGATCCCATGACTTTTCTTTTTATAGCTAAGCTTTAAAAAGAGAAACGCTTCATCCCAGTCTACATTTTTACCTCCTATTCACTACTGATCCCATTTTAATCTGACTCCTGTACTCAACTTTCCACTGAAACTTTTCTCACTAAGATTATCAATGATTTTTATCACCAAGTCCATTGAGCACTCTTCAGTCCTTATTTAAACTGTTTTGTGTTACTTAACATTCTTGATGATTCTTTTTTCCTTGAAATTCTCCATGGTCTTTACTAAGATCTTTATGTTGGCTCAGGCCGGCATCAGTTTATACCTGCATTAAAAAATACTCAAGGTAAAACCAATTCAGCCCTGCTATATGAAACATAACTTTGTGAGCTCATTCTCAAGTCAACTGTGCAGTAAAGTAAATTCAAAACCATTATCCGAGGTTAATTTTGACTGCCCTGCCTGAAAGTGTTCAAAAGGCTTATCTTTGAACATAGGTTGGATGTACTTCAATTCACATGCTTTCATTTTTGGGCTGTTCAGCTTTCATGGAAGGGTATTAATCCTCTTCAGCTGAATATGTGTTCAATGAGTGCCTCTCAATAGTTTTCAATCAAGTGTTTGCCAGGGAGTATATGTTTAACCGCTCTGAAGATTTATCAAAATCTCAGTTTGGAGAAATCATAATGAGGAAATATTAATTAAAAAATATTCAGACTATCCTGGCTTTTAGAAATGCTAAAGTACCACACACTAACTCTTCTGATACAAGAGACAACATGTGTATAACACATTATGTTGATCTCACATAAAATTGCTAATGTGGAGGAGGCAATATAATATAGTGATTAAGAACTTGTACTTTGGAGTGAGACAGCTCTGGGTTTGAATCCGGTTCAATAAATTCTCAATTAAGCAATCGTGTAAAGTGCCATTTCATTTCACCACACCTGAAAGAAATCATAATAAAATCCCCTGTATATGTTAGCCCTCAATTTCAGGAAACAACCACTCTAATAATATTCATTACACTGTCATTCTGCTCTGGCTAATAGTACTCCTAATATTACCACTAATATTAAAGTTCTCAGAAATCAGACGTTTCTTTCATACATTTACACACTTGGGAATCTATCATGAGACTACAAGACCTAGACTCTCTTTATCAATCAGCAAACTATGTGTACTACTTTCTTTCCTATCTCAGGAATCCTTTTTCTCTTTTTCTTCTGTGCAACAATCATAGTTTACATATTGTATATGGTTTATTTTAGTAGTAGTTCACTCCATGTTTTCTAAAAGGGTGTGTGTGTGTGTTTGTGTGCATGCATGCGTCTGCAGAGCATCTCTCTTCCTCACTGACTCAAGATGTAAAATTTTGAGGCGGTGTAAGTTTTTTTTTTTTCTTTTTAAGTCTTGTGTTTTATTAAATTTTTAGATTTTTAGGAGCATTAGTTTATATAATAACTGGTCATTAGGAAAAATTGCAAAACCATTGTTGGTTGTATGTGTAAAATAAGTAAATGATGAAACACAGTATGTAATGGCTTTATTTGGAGTTCTGTCTTCAGTTTTATCAAGATTTTTTCAATAATATGAATAAATCTATAGAAAAATATCAAATTTGCAGGTGACATTTACAGAAAAACACAACTATGATATCTAATACAAATTTACATTAAAATCTTTGGTTGGAATAATGAGCTGATTCTGAAAGGAGCAATTTCAATAAGGATATATGTGAATTTCTCAAATATGGTTCAAAACCTCACTGTACAAGTACAGAATGAAAAAACTATAGCTCAGTAGCAACACAAGTAAAAATGACTTTAGGTTTTTTATGCTTAAACAGACTTTACAGGACTTCTACTTCCAGGAAGATGTGGTAGACATATTTTCCCTATTCCTCCTGCTAAATACAAATATCGATAAAAACCTTTGAAATTATACGTATAGCAATCATGAGGAGACTCTGAAAGTTGGGGAGAAGATGGAAGATCAGATAGGGACCTTGGGATCCAGGGAATCATATGGTAGTGATATCCCTGTTTTTGTTTTTGCTTTGACTCATATATCCCAGACTTAGAGCTGAATAAACAAGCACCTGGAAATATGAAAGTGTTTGGGTGAAAAAAAAAAAACACGTTAAACTGAATGAAAAGGAAACCACACCATATTAAAATATGTTGGATACAGCTAAAGAAATGGAGAGAGCTAAATTTATAGTGTGAAATGCATATACAAGAACAGAGGGAATATCTCAAATCAGTAATCTAGGCTTCCACCTTGTATCAGTTAGTTCCAGCTACCATAACAGTATACCACAGGCTGGGTAGCTTAAAAAAAGACAAAATTTATATGCTCACAGTTCTGGAGACTGGAAGTCCAGGACCAGGGTGCCAGCACGGTCAGTGATTGATGATAGCTCTCTCCTTGGGTTATAGATGGTTACCTTCTTGTGTCCTCACGTGATGGAGACAGAGGACAAGCTCTCTGGTGGCTCTTCTTAGGAGGACACAAATTCCACTGGATCTGGGCTCCACCCTTAGGACCTCACTTAACCTTAATTACTTTCTCATCTTCAGTTACATGGGGGTTTAGAGCTTTAACATAGGAAGTTTGGGGGGAAATAAACATTTAGTTCATAACATACCTCAAGAACCTTGAAAAGCAGAGCAAAATAAAGTCAAAGCAAGCAGAAGGAAGTTATGAAGATAAGAGCAAAATAAATACAATTATATACAAAAAAGCAATAGAGAAAATCAATGAAATAAAGAACTAATTCTTTGTAAAGATCAGTATATTTGACAGACTTCTTGCAAGGTTGACAATGAAGAGAGAAGACACAAATTACTAATATAAAAATGAAACAGGGACTATAAATACAGACCCTGCAAAAATCAAAAGGATAATAAGAGAATACTATGAACAACTCTGCATACATACATTTGACATGTTATATGAAATGGGTCAATCCCTTGAAAAGCACAAACTACCATAAGCCATTCAGTATAAGATAGACTATTTGATTCATTATATAACTGTTAAGGAAATTTAACTTGTAATTAAAAGCCACCAAACAGGAAAACTCTATACGCAAATGGTTTTCTTGGATAGTGCTCCCAAATGTTTAAAGAAGAACCAATTCTACACAATCTTTTCCAGGAACTAGAAGAGGAGGAAACACTTCCCAATTCTTTTTATAAAGTTGTAATTATCCTGATACCAAAACAAGAAAAAGGCAGTCAAAAAAAAAAAAAAAAAAGGCAGACAGAAATACTAATATCTATCATAAATAAAGATGAAAAGTTCATAACAAGACAAACAAAATTTACCAAGATATAATAATAATTTATACAGCGTGACCAAGTTGAGTTTATGTCAAATTTGAAGCCGGTTTGATACTAGAAATCATTCAACATAATCTACCATATTAGGAGGTTAAAGAAGAAAAATCACATGATCATATCAATTTATGCAAAAAAGTTATTTGACAAAATTTAACACCCATTCCCTATAAAAACTCTCAGAAAAATAGGAACAGAGGGTCATTTTCTCATCTTGATAAATAGCTTCTGCAAAGGCCTTGAGCTAACATTATACTTAAAGTTGAACTACTAAATACTTTCTAAGATTCCTAATGAGACGACAGTGTCTGCTCTCACCATTATTATGTAACAGAGTACTGAAAGTTCTAGTTAGTACAGAAAGGCAAGGAAAGGAAATAACCTACAGATAAGAAGGGAAGAATTAAACTGTCTCTTTTTGTAGACAACATCATCATCTTTGTATAAAAGCCCTAGGAGTCTACAATTTTTTAACTAGTTAATTTTATTTTAAAAATTTTAGAGAGATAATTGATATATAACCTTAGTTTCAGGTGTATAAAGTAATGATTCAATATATTTATATATTGTAAAATGGTCACCACAATAAGTCTAGTTAACATCCGTCACCAAACATTGTTACATATTTTTTTCTTGTGATGACAACTTTTAAGATTGCTCTCTTACCAACTTTTAACTCTACAATACAGTTCTATTAACTACAGTCACCATGTTGTTTATTACATCTCTGTTCAGCCATTAAAAAAGTAAATAAAAGAAGGAAATCCTGCCATTTGTGATAGTATGAATAGGCCTTGAGTGTATTATGCTGAGTGAAATAGTGAGTCAGAGAAAAATGGTCTCACTTATACGTGGAATCTAAAAAAAAAGTATGTATAGGTTTTTTATACTGAAAAAATTTAAAATAATCATGAAATTAATCAAAGCAGATCTAAATAATTAGAGACATATCTTTTTCATGGTATGGAAGATTCAGCGTAGTACGGTTGCCAATTCTCCCCAAATTGATGAGATTTAACATAATCTCTATCCAAATCCCAGCAAGGCATTTTTGTAAATATAGACAAGATAATTCTAAAATGTATATGGAAAGGCAAAGGAAATAGAATAATTAAAACAGTTTTGGAAAGGAAGAAAGGAAGGAGGATGATTCTATCCAATTTCAGGACTTATTGTAGCCAAGACTCTATGGTACTGACATAGAGATAGACACATAGATCAGTGGAATAGAATAGGGAATTCAGAAATAGACCCACATGACTATGCCTAGACTATGATTTAATGCACAAAGTACAAATGCAATTCAGTGGCAGAAAGGTAGCCTTTGCAATAAGTGGTGCTGGAGCAATTGGAAATCTATGAGCAAAAATATTTCTTCAGGATCTAGGGCTAGACAAAGCATTCTTTGATTTGATACGAAAAGCATGACCTATAAAAAGACAACTTGATCAATTGATTTCTTCAAAATTAAACACTTGCTGTGTAAGGCCATGTAAAGAGGATAAAAATTCAAGATATAGGCTAGGAGAAAATAATTGCAATTCACATATACAACAGAAAACTAGAATTTAGGCTATATTAAGGACTCATAAAAATCAACATTGGAAAAACAGTCCAGTTTAAAAAAAAGTATGCAAAAGATATGAACAGATATTTTATTGACAAGGATATAGAGGTGGCAAATAATTACGTTAAAGATGTTCAGTGTAATTAGATATTAGGGAACTCATTATTGAAACTATAAAGAGATATTACTACATGTTTCTTAAAATTGCTAAAAAAATAATTTAAAAAATGACACCAGGAAACACCGTCAAAGATGTGGAGTAACTGTATAACTCATATATTGGTGGTGGGAATGTAAAATGGTATAGCCATCCTATAAAACATTTGACAGTTTCTTAAAAAAAAATAAACATGTGACTGTTCTGTGAACCAATGTTTGGACTCCTGATTATTTATATTAGAGAAATAATTGCATGTTGACACAAAAACCTAAACATGATCGTTTATCCATATCATGGAGTACAACTCAGCAATAAAAGAAGAATGAGAAGGGAGAAAAAGCCAATCCCCAAGGTTAGCATACAGTATGATTCCATCTATATAACATTCTTGAAAGGATAAAATATTAGAAGTTGAAAACAGATTAGTGGTTGCCAGAGGTTAATGAGGGTGTGGGTTTGGGGGGGCGGGGGAGGTGGGTGTATTTATATAACACAAAATGAGGGATCCTTGTGGTGATGGACGTGTTTTGTATCCGGACGGTATCAATGTCAATATCCTGGTTGTGATATTGTAGTATAGGTTTGCAAAGCATTGCCACTGGGGGTACCTTGATAATGGATCTATGAGATCTCTCTGTATTATTTTTGCAACTGTGTGTTAACTTCAGTTATCACGAAACAAAAAGTTCAACTGAAAAAAAAAGGTGTTACTTCATGTGTCTGTTACAAAATTTATGTATGATCATAATACCCTTAATATCTAGAAAAATGGAAATGCTATTAACAATTTATATACATTGCCAAAAATCAAGCCAGGATGACTGGATTTAAATCGTGGTAGATGCCTTGAGTGTTTTAGACTAATTGGGATTTATTCATAAATAAAAAACTAAGGTGAGGGATAACTTGAAACAGTACGGTATGCTAAGTTAGCAATTATCTTCAAATCTGTATAGATATATTCTCTCTTGTCCTTAGAGTAGAACTAGAAGTAATGATAGACGTTTCAGGGAAATGTTTCATTCTTGAATGAGGGAGTGTTATTTATAATATTTAACACTTATTGATTGATTTTTGCCTGGTGATATTGTAAACACTTAACATATATAATTCAATTAGTCCTGAAAACAGTATGATGTTGTCACTACTAATGCGATTCAAATTTTACAAATGAGGACTATAAAGGTTAAATATTTTCCTAAGTTTACCTACACACCAGGTAGCAGGGCCAGCTTTTAAAGCCTAACAGTTTGACTACAAAGCTTTTGCTGATAACCATTGTGCTGTAGTATTTTTCGTATATATGTTCTCCAACCACAATGTAATGAAACTAGAATGTATAACTGAAAGGAATTTGGGTATTCATAAATATGTAGGAATTAAACAACAGTCCTAAATTACCTGTGGCCCAAGGAAGAAATCAGAGTTTAAATTAGAAAATGATGAGTAAAAATATAAAAGGAACAAACCAAAAGTTCTGGAGAGGAAGCTAGTGTAGTACATAGAGGGAAATTTGTTGCTGTAAATGTCTATATTACAAAGAAGGAAAATCACAAATCAATAACCTAACTTTCCAATGTAAATAACCAGAATAAAGATGAAACCAAACTCAAAGCAAGCAGGAGGAAGGAAATAATAAAGATTATAGTGAAATAAAATGAAATGGAGAGTAGAAAGATAGTAGAGAAAATCAATGAAATCAAGAGTTCTTTCTTTGAAAAGAACAACAATTTGACAAACCTTTCACTAGACTAATAAAAAAGGAAAGAGAAGACATTATTAAAAGGAAAGATTGAGGGAAAATTATTTCCTACTTTACCAAAATAAATGGATTTATAAGGGAATAAAATTAACAGTTGTATGGCAAAAAATTAGATACCCTAGAATAAATGGATAAATTCCTGGAAAGACAAAACAACCCAAACTGTCTTAAGAAGAAATAGAAAATCTGAATAGACCTCTAACAATGAAGGATATTGATTTAGTAATCAGACATACTCCTATAATGCAGAGCCGAGCCCAGTCTCACTGTTAAATTGTACCAAACATTTAAAGAAGAATTAAAACGCCAATCCTTCACAAACTGCAAAAGAAAACGAAGAGGAGGGACCATTTTCCAACTCATTATATGAGGCCTTTATCATCCTGATAAAAAAAACAAAGACAACACAAAGAGCACAAACTACAGACCAATATGTCTTATGAATATGAATGCAAAAATCCTTTAAAATACTAGCAAGCAGAATCTAGCAACATGTAAAAATAATGATTTGCTATGACCAATTATCCCTTAATGAAAAGGTGGTTCTACATATGAATATCAGTCAATGTAATACATTAGAGTAATAGAATAAATAAAAAAACCACAGGGTCATCTCAGTAGATATAGGGAAAGCACTTAACAAAATCCAAAACCATTTCATGATTTAAAAAAAAAACCAACACAACAAAGTTGGACAGAAGTTATTTAATCTAATAAATGTTATTTATGGGAAAAACAAAAAACAGAAACACAGGTAACATCATACTTATTGGTGAAATGACTAAACCTTCCCTCCTAAGGTCAGGAACAAAACAAGTATCTCTCTCCTCTTGGCACTTCTATTCAGCATTGAACTGGAACTTCTTCTAGCCAGGGCAAGAAAGCAAGAAAAAATTTTAAATCATCCACATTGGAAACTAAGAAGTAAAACAATTTCTATTTAACAATGACATGATATTATATAGAAGTCATAAATAATCCTCAAAAGGAATTTTAGACCTATTACATTCAGCAAAGTGTATAGTAAAGATCAATATAAAAATAGTTGTATTTCTATAAACTAACAATGACCAAGAAAAATGAAATTAAGAAAATAATTTCATTTATAATAGAATAAAAAAACAAAACAGGGATAAATTAAACACAAAAGTGCAACACCTACATGAAAAGAAAACTGCAAACCATTGTTGAAAAAAAGTAGACCTAATAGAGATATATTTCATGTTGATTTATTGGAAGACTTAATATTGTTAAGATGACAAAAGATACATGCACCCCAATGTTTATTTTATTTTGTTTTTCAAACAAGAAGTTTTAGAATCATTAAAGTTTGAGGTGCAAACGGAGGCATGCATTACAGATTAGACTAGAGAAATAAAAGTAAGTAGATCATAGGTGCTCTACTTAAATGTTTCACAAAAGGAAAAATCTATGGTTTAATTGTGATTTGGCTTGATTACTCTCCCAGTAATCGATGTGAAAGAGGTGAAATACGTTGACCAGAGAGACTGCTTAAAAAGTATTTGCAGTAGTCTCTCGAGATTCAGGACAAGGACCTGCCTAAAGTAAGAAATCAACTGTAGGGATGGGTAGGTGAAAAGAAATTTGAGAGATATTCAAGATCTAACTTAATAGGATTCAGTTAAACTGTTGGCTAAGCTTATTGATAGCAAAAGTGGAGACCTGGACCATCCCTTAAATTTGAGTTTTCACGATTGGGTGGAAATTGGTGCCCTTAGGTGAAGTTAGCAAAAGCAGGGGTGAAGGTGTGAGCTAGGGAGTAGGTTAAGGATCAAGGAAGGAGAAATGAACTCACTTTTCTTCATGTTGAATTTTTGCTATTAGCACATCCAACAGATGTGCCACAAATATTTTGTTCAGAAGCTCAAAACTAAAGATCTGAATGTGCGGTTAGCTGCATATCTATCGTCTCCACATGTTTCTAAGCTCGCTGAGGAAAATGAATATATCTTATTAACCTTTGAAACCCCAGATGACTGAAATATCACATTATAAATAGGTCCTCATGATTTCTTTCTTAATCAAATGAAGAAGTTACAGTGAACTCAGATTTCCTGAACTTTTGCAGTATTCTTACATTTTTCATGTTGTAGAGTTTGGGAAAAATTAAATTTTTAAATTTGCACGGAATGTTTACATTTATGTTAATATCTTTGACTGAAGTATTCATGATTCTCCAGTTATAATAATAAAAGTAAACTCAATGGAAAAAATAAAAACACTCTGATTTTTAGTCCGTGGCAGCAGATTGATATGTTACTATTCAGTTGGATGGAGGAATTTCCCTATTTCTTCATAATTAAAACTAATGTACTACTTATATGATATGGTGGAAACTAAACTTTCAAGATTTTGATTCAAATTCAACTGGCAGAAGACATCAAATCAATATATTAAAATTATTGTAGCAACCATCTTTTCTGAATGGGATACATTGTTTTAGAAAAGGTTAGTTTCATTTTTCATTCATTTTGATTAACTAACAATATTACCGGAAATGGAATGCCATGGCTAATGTATCACTATACTCAACTAAAATGTTCAATATAATTCTTAATATAAATAGGTTATAATATCTAATAAAAATCACTTTTTTGACATGAACTAAAATATCTAATGAAGGGGTGACAAAAGCACTAAAATGAAAGCCATCATTACATTGAGTTAGAAAGAGATTTATTTAACTGGTTAGGTTTCTGACTGAAATAACTGCATTCAATTTGTTAATAGGTCTGTGAGGTTTTTTTTTGTTTGTTTTTTTTATAGGCTGAAATTTTGTTAATTGTCCCACTGACAGTTCAGCATTCACAAGACTAGCTCTAGAAATGCCATCCAGTCACTACATGAATTTCAGATTTACATTTGGCAAACAACAGGAGATTACTTTACCTACAGTGCTTATTCTGAAATATAATTTAGGATATGGTGTTTATTCTTCTGTTTTTTAATAGCATCTACTGAGAAATCACTTTTATTGGGAATCCAAACAACTGGAATTTATTTCATGCTTTATAATTTTATGAGAAGCAAGTGATAATAAACAGTCTGATACCATGACTATATTCATAAAACCAGCTTAGAGACTATGGTTAGTACAAATCCTATATTAGTAATCCTACTCTCCGCGATAAGATATTGGGCGTATATGGAACAAAGCAATGCATATTAAAGATGACAATTATTGATTGAATTATCCGAAGAAGAAGAAAACTTATTTTCTGAGAATTCAGGCTCTGGAGTCTAGCTGTCTGGATTGAATCACTTTTTTTCACTATAATTGTAGTGTCAGATGCAGATTATGTTACTCTAGGTATAAAAAAATTGGAACCTTTGCATGTGTATGTATTTTTGCCCAGTTAGTTAGAAATATTTATTCATTTTCATAACATAAACTTACTAAAAAGCTGATAATGCGGAAACCGGCACAACCACAGTTGAGAAGCATGCCCAGATTTACCAGCCAGTATGTGTAGAAAGCATGTTAGCAGACCAGCCAAACCATCATAGATGCCTAGGATATTTATATTCTATTATGAATGCTGTTCTAAATCTATCACTGTAGAATAGAAAAGAGGGTAATCTAGAGATCTCACAGGACTCACTAAAAGAAGTGTACAGTATCTAACTTTTAAGGTAACATAATCCTAGTTGAAAATTACAGATATCATTGCTTTACTCAAAAGATACCACCAAAATAAAAATTAGGGTTTTAGTTGATTATAAATTGAATGCAGAGTTATTTTAGATGCTATGTACTAGAAAATATCATATAATCCTAGATGGTTATTGTCATTATTATTCTTTGGGTATACCTAACTCTGCTGTTGCAAAAAAAAAGGTAATTTTACATTTTTTAACCTTTTCTTATTGGAATTAATAAATCACAGTTACAGCTTCACTGCATTTATGTAGTCCCTTCCCCTTACCATTTGTCAAAACTCTTATGTATATTTTACTATTTCCACATGCAAATGTAGATTTCAGTGGCCAGCAGACCCATGGAATATACACCCAGCCCATACTTCCTTGATAGTTGTTCAGAAAGTCTTAATACATCTGGTTTTGTTTACTCATTTGTTTGTTTTAATTCTCTACAGATGTTTTGAATAGTGTACTGATGTTTCATTCTCATATTGGGGAATAGAAATGTTATAGTAAGATATATATATATTTATTACTGTGCTATAATAGCAGTTCTAGACTTTCAGAAGTTGATTTTGTCAACTTTTCTTATTCTGGCTTAACCTCATTTCTGTATTCATTGTTCTTTGATATCTATTATCTATCATGGTGATGAGTGAATTCTTTAATTTACATAAAGGAGTGATATTTACATATATGCACATAGAAAATAAGGAAGCAAAGCACAGGATACCTCTCAGTATATTTAAAATCTTGAAGCTTCAGACTCAGGGCCAAGG
Source organism: Balaenoptera borealis (assembly GCF_965194805.1). NCBI lineage: Eukaryota > Metazoa > Chordata > Mammalia > Artiodactyla > Balaenopteridae > Balaenoptera > Balaenoptera borealis. The sequence goes on along the minus strand of NC_138880.1, from coordinate 34,330,851 downwards.
AAAGTTTAACCAAAAACAGATGTAATAAAAATAGTATGCCGTAAGACTGTCAGTGGTGATGTTAGAACAGGCAGATAGGTATACATGAGCAGAGAAATGGGCACAGGCCAAATAGCAGGAAACCAAGCATCTTGTAAACAATATGGGGGTCCTTGGGCAGACAAAGAAAAGCAGGAACCTCCAGACTAACAGGAAACCACATATTTTGGGGTGTCAGGTGTCCTGGAGGCAGACAAAGAAGATGGAAAAAGACGGGAATCTCTGCTTCAAAGGCAACCTTTTGCTCATTATTCTCTCATTACAATAAAACTAGTCTCACAGATAAGAAGTTCCCATCATGTACCAACGCCATGAGACTTCCCATCAAGACTAAATAAGGACGAGATCCCTCCTCCCCTTGGGAAGGTGGAACTGGGATGAAAATCAGGGAGTACAACCCTAATCCTCTGCCTCCCCAATGAATAGTCCACCTCTTCATTTCTACACCCCACATATCCAGCTTGCCAAAGAAACTCAGGGCAGCTACTCACCTGAGTCTGCCCGCTCTCCCCTTGAGAGCATACTATCACTTAATATATCCAGACTTTCCTTTCTTGACCTCTGTGTCTCATCTCTGAATTCTTTCTGCAATGAGACAAGAACCTACTCTCTGGTAACAGTGATATATTCAGGAATATTTACCAACGAATTTCTAAGTCCCAATGTGAATGCTTATAATCAAAGATGACTGAGACATCTATATTTGGAATACATGGAATTTAGATCAGTATTTGTAACCTTATTAAAGAGATGTTTTCATGATATGAAAGCTTTTCTCATGAAGAGGCAGGAATGAAGGCTATGAATCAACTCTGAAAACAAGAATGACTTAATCTAATAAATACAGGCTACTGCATTTGAACACTGCAGCAGAAGGTTGTTCATAAAGGCAGTGATGTGGGTGTGATGTGATGTGAAAGGAACTGGCAACATGCTTCAATAGAATTAAAATGTGCACCATCTTTACTGTTGTGGACTGCTGATTATTGAGCAATTATTGGGGATTGCTGACTCAGAGCTCAGGTTTTATTGTTGTTATTGTTCATTTGTTTGTTTTGCAGGATGGAATACTTTCATTTCCTAGTGCTTTGGCTCGGTAAATAATCCTTGATAGTGTGACACATTTTCCTTTATATTTGTAAACATTACATTGAAGTATCATAAACCATACAGAGAAGCACACAAATTATAAATGTACTTTTGAATGAATTTTCACCAAGTGAACATATCCATGTAACTAGTACTTAGGTTAAGAAACAAAACATAGATTGAACCACAAAACCTTGTTTTGTCTCTTTGAGCCACTGAACTCTCCAAGGATAACCACTATTTTGACTTCTAGTACCTTAGATAAATTTTGCCAGTTATTGGACTTTATATAAATGAAGTAATATGGTGTATACTCTTTTGTTTCTGCTTCTTTTATTCAACATTGTAATTTTGAGATTCATCCAAATTATTTTATATATAGTTTTAAATCATTAATTCTCAGTGTTCACAGGGCTGTCCAATAGAACTTTCTGTAGTATGGGAACAGTTCCATATATGCACTATAATATGCTGTAAAGTAAAGTAGTCATCCATGATCCACATATAGTTACTGAGCACTTAGAGTATGACTGGTGTAACTGATAAATTAAATATTTTTAATTAAATAAAATTTAACCAGTTTCATGTGGCTAGTGGTTACCATATTGGACAACACATGCATTTGTGTGACTGTGCTACAATTTAATCATCCATTTTTCTGTAGAAAAACATTTGGGTAGTTACAGGTTCATACTATTATGAATGATGTTCTTATGCAATATCTTTTATATGTCTTTGAGGGAAAGAGCATATACATTTCCATTGAATACAGTCCCATTATGTAGGAGTTATATTATAACTTTCAACTTTAATAGAAGATGTCAAGTAATTTTGTAAATTGGTTGCACCATATTACCCTCTTATCAGCAATCTATGCATGTTCCATTTACTTCACAGTCTCATCAATGATATTGTCTATCTCTTTCTTACCAATTTGATAGGTGTACAATATAGCAATTAGGGTTTCAACTTCCATTTTTAAAAATTATTAAAGAAAGGGAGCATCGTTTCAAATATAATGACAATGACACTATACCAATGTGGTCTTCCTTCCAAATACTCATAATCTCTGTATAACCATAAGGAAAATATCAGAAAAATCCCAATTGAAACATTCTACAAATACCTGAGCCAGTACTTCTCAAAACTGTGAAGGATATGAAAAGCAAAAAAAGTCTGTCACAGCCAAAGGCGCTTAAGCAACATGACCACTAAATGAAATGTGCTCTGCTGGATGGGATCTTAAAACAAAAAAAGTACATTAGGTAAAAACTAAGAAATTCTGAATGAAGCATGCATTTTAGTTAACATGGTAATTGGTTATTGGTTCATTAATTGTAACAAACAGACTACACTAATACAAGATGTCAATAACAGACGAATCTCTGTGTACAGTATATGGGATTCTCTGTAGTTTCTTCACAATTTTTTCTCTGTCATCAATTGTCCTAAAACAAAAAAGTTCATTCAATAAAAGAGTCCTAGAATACATTTTGTTTTTTACTTCATTTCCATTCTCCTGAGTCTCCCATTCTGAAACCTTTAAAAATATTAGAAATTCTTCTAATAAATATATTGATCTATCTGAGGTAAAGTATAAAGTGAAGTTTTTGTATCTAACCATGCTTTAAGGAATAAAATAAAATTTTCCCAAAATGCAGTGTAAAAGGTCACTAAATACTCAAAGGTGCTATTTAGAGACTCTGAGAGAGACATGAAAAGGAACATAGATTGGTAAACTGCCTCACTGCACTGATACTCCATGATTGACTTACTGTGACAAATAGCAAATAAGATTTTTTTCAAAGACCACAGTGCCACAATGACTAGTTTTTCTTCCCCAAGCATTCACAGGTAACACAAGCCAAACTATGTCTTTTTTTTTTTTTGAGAAAGAAACATCACTTTTATTTTATTAAGACAAGAGATTAATTTCAGCACAGGGATCTCCATGAATATATTTCCCTTCAAACATTGCCAGGGTCAATGGAATTTTGACTTGGCTGGTGCATTTGTACTGGATACACAGCTTAAGCCTTCCTAAAGCAAACATAATTTACAATCTATAGTTTGCTCTTTAAAGTCCAAGTTGAATATTTCTATTTCTTGTTTAGCCTTTACATGCTATATTTTTTTTCTCCTTGCCATATTCCTTGTTTTTTTTTTAATGTACCTAAAACTTCAGATTATATCGATTAAGATTTTTTAGTAAGCATTAAAATGAGAAACAAAGATGACTGGATTAAGGCAGTAACTATGTCTGTGCACTGAGCTGCCAAGCATAAGCTCAGGTTGATGTTTATTTTAATTAGAGTTATACTGTAATGAAGAAAGTAGTTTTCTGTGTGTATGTGTGGAAAATGGGTAGTTTGGTGGCCTTTGTAGAATGTGTGATTTATGTGACTTATCTGTTTGTATTTTTTTTTTTTAACATCTTTATTGAAGTATAATTGCTTTACAATGGTGTGTTAGTTTCTGCTTTAAAACAAAGTGAATCAGTTATACGTATACATATGTTCCCATATCTCTTCCCTCTTGCATCTCCCTCCCTCCCACCCTCCCTATCCCACCCCTCTAGGTGGTCACAAAGCACCGAGCTGATCTCCCTGTGCTATGCGGCTGCTTCCCACTAGCTTGTTTGTATTTTTAAATGGATAGCTTTAAGCAGTATAAAAAGTAGAAATGAAATATGATCATGTGCACAGCTGAAAAATAGAAATATTGAACTTATATATTTTACATTATTTGGCTTCAAACTAAATTTGTAAGCACTAGACATTTATCTTCACATACTCAATCCATTTGAATATACCTTTAAGTGATTTATGATTTGTCTCAATGAAGGGCTCCATTGAAGCTGTTGCTTGCTCCAAATTTCCTGATTCTCATACACCCAGCTAAATAAAAACAGTACTGCATTTTAACATGTAAGAGCCCTGTTGTGTATTTCAAGAGTAAAATAACATTGAGGCCATTTGTGCGGGTGTATGAGTAAACACATATTACTTTATTTTGAGTATTGCATTTATTTTTAAAATTCTCTGCTTCAGTACAGAGACTTCTTTCTTGATGTACAATACAAACATTTCACAGTGTTTCTGTGGAGATGATGATCTGCAGTAACATAAATGTGAGATTTTAAAAATGGGAATTTAAGAGATTGAAGGAGAAAATAATGTTATAGAGGCTAATCCGTTTCTTTCAACATGTGTTGCTCTTCTCCTTTACTTAGGTAACAGAATCCTTCAGTTACTTTGGGAAATTGCTCCTCCCTTACGTGATGTGGTCTACAAATGAGGCCTTCAACGTAAGAAACGCAGTAGTAGAATTTTAAGGCAGGTCAGTGTGTACCGTTCCTTTGGGCATGAGTTTTAGTTGATAAAAGGACACTTTACCAAAACTGAGACAGTCAGATTTATTTTAATGAGTTGAAAGGGGTACAGAAAAAGGTGACATCTTCATTTATTTATTGATCGATTGATTTATTGGCCGCGCTGTGCATCATGCGGGAATTTAGTTCCCTGACCAGGGATCGAACCTGTGCCCTCTGCACTGGGAGCACGGAATCTTAACCGCTGGACCGCCAGGGAAGTCCCGACATCTTCTTTTAAAGATTATTGACAGTAAGATATCTTTAAGCCTAGATTTTCTGTTGTTCATTTGTGCCATCGTGTAGAGATGTCTCAAGAGAATGATTACGTAGCCAAAAGACAGACAGAAATATTCCTGAAGAACATTGTTTTCTTCAGGAAATTTTTGGGTGTCTCTATCTAGCCTTGCCTGAAGCTGTTACAGCCTGCTCTTTGCGGTTAGGTTTTGATTTTGATTCCTGTCAGTTTCATTGAAAACTGACTCATGCCTGATAGCACGCATGCAGGTACTTCTTTGACCTGTAGTCCGTTTTTGTTTTTGACGAGCATCGCAAATAACAGCTTATGACAATTAGCATACATAAATTAGGAAAAAGGGCCTAAAATGCTTTTGAGTAAAATGACAATATATAAAACATCTCACTAAATAGACAACCCACCTTAACTTTTTTGTAAGTCACAGCTATTAGAATAGTCATTTCTAGGATATAGTTCAGTAAGATGATGCCACTTTGTAACAACAGAAACTTTGAAAAAGCAGAATAGTTTCAGGAAAAAGCACCCTCAAAAGTGTACAGATGGTCTCCTTTCAATGCTTTTGTATTGGAAAAACACTAATTAGCCTTTGTGAGAATACAATTAAGGAATTAAAATGTATATATTCCAAATCAGTACAATCTAAATGGGTTGAAGGATTTTGCCATTATTCTGCATTTAGCCCTCTGTCATTCAGTAGAATTATGACCCAGTTATTTTGATGTCAAGTTTTAATGTTGTATTTTTATGGCAGGGACTCTATTTCCTTTCACCTGGTACACCTCTGAGTTTCACAATTAGAGAAGAGTATTTACTAAGTTATGATCAAGTTTCCTTAATATGTATGAATTTTTTCCCTCTTATTAATGGAAGAAAACATTGGAATTAGTTTTAGCAGATAGCATGCCAATCTAATACAGAAATCAGACTCACAGTTTTGAAATTTTGGCAGATTTTGTTTTGTGGAATATTCCAGTAAGTCAAATAATTTCTTGTGGTATATAGACTTAATGGTGTTGGAAACTGCAATGCCCTGGTTTGTTTTAAATCAGAATTAAAGATGTGCCAACCTGTCACAACTCCTATGCACAAAGTACACTACAGTTCTTCACACCCCTTTGAATTCATATCAGTCATTTGAAAATAACATTTTTCCCTCAGAATGAGCTGTCACTATCAATTTGAATAGTGGCTGTTGAACTGGAATTCATCCACATTTTTTGCAAGCCATTTGGTTCATTATATCACAAACCAAATGACTTGCAAAACTATTTTTTTCACACTGTTTAAAGCAAATGCAATACTATCTCTTCAAAGATTGCAATAATAATTTGATATCTTTATTCAAATATCTATTTAGATTTCTCTTTTTTCCTTCTTTATTGGCATTTCTAATTCACGTCTCAATAATCAGCCCAAAGTCTTTTTTTCTTAGTATCTACTGTGTTTGATTCATTGGTACTTTAGCTCTGGTTATGTGCAACCACCAAATGACAAACAGATCTTTGTGCTGCCCTGTTTCTGTTCCTCTTATGAAAGTGTAAATCGCTAGATGCTGTACGATAATGATGGTGTTCAGAGTAAAATAGTATTTGTGAACACATTGGAATAAAAATGTTTTTTCTCATTTTAACACATCCACCATACCTGACATTTCATAAAATACCTATGATTTAGGATTGTTTATGTATTGTTATCTGTCACTAAGTGACACAGTATGTTGCATGGGATTGAAAATTGTAAAATCAGCTGCAGTTTTCCTAGAGGAAAACATCTGTTGCTCCCTTCTGCTGGGATTTTGTTTCCATTTTATTCCAGAATTAATACATAAGTTTTTTTTTTTAACATCTTTATTGGAGTATAATTGCTTTACAATTGTGTGTTAGTTTCTGCTTTATAGCAAAGTGAATCAGTTATACATATACATATATCCCCATATCTCCTCCCTCTTGCATCTCCCTCCCTCCCACCCTCCCTATCCCACCTCTCTAGGTGGTCACAAAGCACCAAGCTGATCTCCCTGTGCTATGCGGCTGCTTCCCACTAGCTATCTATTTTACATTTGGTAGTGTATATATGTCCATGCCACTCTCTCACTTCGTCCCAGCTTACCCTTCCCCCTCCCCGTGTCCTCAAGTCCGTTCTCTACGTCTGCGTCTTTATTCCGGTCCTGCCCCTAGGTTCTTCAGACCCATTTTTTTTTTAATATTCCATATATATGTATTAGCATTCGGTATTTGTTTTTCTCTTTCTAACTTACTTCACTCTGAATGACAGTCTCTATGTCCATCCACCTCACTACAAATAACTCAATTTTGTTTCTGTTTATGGCTGAGTAATATTCCATTGTATATATGTGCCACATCTTCTTTATCCATTCATCTGTCGATGAACACTTAGGTTGCTTTCATATCCTCGCTATTGTAAATAGTGCTGGAATGAACATTGTGGTACATGTCTCTTTTTGGATTATGGTTCTTGCAGGGTATATGCCCAGGAGCAGGATTGCTGGGTCATATGGTAATTCTATTTTTAGTTTTTTAAGGAACGTCCATACTGTTCTCCATAGTAGCTGTATCAATTTACATTCCCACCAACAGTGCAAGAGGGTTCCCTTTTCTGCACACCCTCTCCAGCATTTGTTGTTTGTAGATTTTTTGATGATGACCATTGTGACCGGTGTGAGGTGATACCTCATGGTGGTTTTGATTTGCATTTCTCTAATGATTAGTGATGTTGATCATCCTTTCATGTGTTTGTTGGCAATCTGTATATCTTCTTTGGAGAAATGTCTATTTAGGTCTTCTGCCCATTTTTGGATTGGGTTGTTTGTTTTTTTTGATATGTAGCTGCATGAGCTGCTTGTAAATTTTGGAGATTAATCCAGTTGTCAGTTGCTTTGTATGCAAATATTTTCTCCCATTCTGAGGGTTGTCTTTTCATCTTGTTTATGGTTTCCTTTGTTGTGCAAAACCTTTTAAGTTTCATTAGGTCCCATTTGTTTATTTTTGTTTTTATTTCCATTTCTCTAGGAGGTGGATCAAAAAGGATCTTGCTGTGATTTATGTCATAGAGTGTTGTGCCTATGTTTTCCTCTAAGAGTTTTAGAGTGTCTGTCCTTACATTTAGGTCTTTAATCCATTTGGAGTTTATTTTTGTGTATGGTGTTAAGGAGTGTTCTAATTTCATTCTTTTACATGTAGCTATCCAGTTTTACCAGCACCACTTATTGAAGAGGCTGTCTTTTCTCCATTGTATATTCTTGCCTCCATTATCAAAAAAAGGTGACCATATGTGCATGGGTTTATCTCTGGGCTTTCTATCCTGTTCCATTTATCTATCTTTCTGTTTTTGTGCCAGTAGCATACTGTCTTGATTACTGTAGCTTTCTAGTATAGACTGAAATCAGGGAGCCTGATTCCTCCAGCTCCATTTTTCTTTCTTAAGATTCCTTTGGCTATTTGGGGTCTTTTGTGTTTCCATATAAATTGTGAAATTTTTTGTTCTAGTTCTGTGAAAAATGTCATTGGTAGTTTGATAGGGATTGCATTGAATCAGTAGATTGCTTTGGGTAGTAGAGTCATTTTCACAATGTTGATTCTTCCAATCCACGAACATGGTATATCTCTCCATCTGTTTGTATCATCTTTAATTTCTTTCATCAGTGTCTTATAGTTTTCTGCATACAGGTCTTTTGTCTCCTTAGGTAGGTTTATTCCTAGGTATTTTATTCTTTTTGTTGCAGTGGTAATTGGGAGTGTTTCCTTAATTTCTCCTTCAGATTTTTCATCATTAGTGTATAGGAATGCAAGAGATTTCTGTGCATTAATTTGGTATCCTGCTGCTTTACCAAATGCATTGACTACCTCTGGTAGTTTCCTGGTTGCATCTTTAGGATTCTCTATGTATAGTATCATGTCATCTGCAAAAAGTGACAGTTTTACTTCTTCTTTTCCGATTTGGATTCCTTTTATTTCTTTTTCTTCTCTGATTGCTGTCGCTAAAACTTCAAAAATTGTGTTGAATACTAGTGGTGAGAGTGGGCAACCTTGTCTTGTTCCTGATCTTAGTGGAAATGGTTTCAGTTTTTCACCATTGAGAATGATGTTGCCTGTGGGTTTGTCATATATGGCCTTTATTATGTTGAGATAAGTTCCCTCTGTGCCTAGTTTCTGGAGAGTTTTCATCATAAATGGGTGTTTAATTTTGTCAAAAGCTTTTTCTGCATCTATTGAAATAATCATATGGTGTTTATCCTTCAACTTGCTAATATGGTGTATCACATTGATTGATTTGCATATACTGAAGAAGCCTTGCATTCCTGGGATAAGGCCCACTTGATCATGGTGTATGATCTGTTTAATGTGCCATTGGGTTCTGTTTGCAGTATTTTGTTGAGGATTTTTGCATCTGTGTTCATCACTGATATTGGTCTGTAGTTTTCTTTTTTTGTGACATCTTTGTCTGGTTGTGGTACCAGGGTGATGGTGGCCTTGTAGAATGAGTTTGGGAGTGTTCCTCCCTCTGCTATATTTTGGAAGAGTTTGAGAAGGATAGGTGTTAGCTCTTCTCTAAATGTTTGATAGAATTCGCCTCTGAAGCCATTTGGTCCTGGGCTTTTGTTTGTTGGAAGATTTTTAATCACAGTTTCAATTTCAGTGCTTGTGATTGGTCTGTTTATATTTTCTATTCCTTCCTGGTTCAGTCATGGAAGGTTGTGCTTTTCTAAGAATTTGTCCATTTCTTCCAGTTTGTCCATTTTATTGGCATATAGTTCCTTCTAGTAATCTCTCATGATCCTTTGTATTTCTGCAGTGTCAGTTGTTACTTCTCCTTTTTCACTTCTAATTCTGTTGATTTGAGTCTTCTCCCTTTTTTTCTTGATGAGTCTTTCTAATGGTTTATCAATTTAGTTTATCTTCTGAAAGAACCAGCTTTTAGTTTTATTGATCTTTGCTATCGTTTCCTTCATTTCTTTTTCATTTATTTCTGATCTGATCTTTATGATTTCTTTCCTTCTGCTAACTTAGGGGTTTTCTGTTCTTCTTTCTCTAATTGCTTTAGGTGTAAGGTTAGGTTGTTTATTTGAGATTTTTCTTGTTTCTTGAGGTAGGATTGTATTGCTAAAATCTTCCCTCTTAGAACTGCTTTTGCTGCATCCCATAGGTTTTGGGTCGACGTGTTTTCATTGACATTTGTTTCCAGGTATTTTTTGATTTCCTCTTTGATTTCTACAGGGATCTCTTGGTCATTTAGTAGTTTATTGTTTAACCTCTATGTGTTTATATGTTTTACAGTTTTTTTTTTCCTATAATTGATATCTAGTCTTATAGTGCTGTGGTTGGAAAAGATATTTGATACGATTTCAGTTTTCTTAAATTTACCAAGGCTTGATTTGTGGTCCAAGATATGATCTATCCTGGAGAATGTTCCATGAGCACTTGAGAAGAAAGTGTATTCTGTTGTTTTTGGATGGAATGTCCTATAAATATCAATTAAGTCCATCTTGTTTAATGTGTCATTTAAAGCTTGTGTTTCCTTATTTATTTTCATTTTGGATGATCTGTCCATTGGTGAAAGTAGGTTGTTACAGTCCCCTCTTATGATCGTGTTACTGTCTATTTCCCCTTTTATGGCTGTTAGCATTTGCCTTATGTATTCAGGTGCTCCTACGTTGGGTGCATAAATACCTACAATTGTTATATCTTCTTCTTGGATTGATCCCTTCATCATTATGTAGTGTCCTTCTTTGTCTCTTTTTACAGTCTTTATTTTAAACTCTATTTTGTCTGATATGAGTGTTGCTACTCCAGCTTTGTTTTGATTTCCATTTGCATGAGTACCTTTTTCCATCCCCTCACTTTCAGTCTGTATGTATCCCTAGGTCTGATGTGGGTCTCTTGTAGACTGTATATATACGGGTCTTGTTTTTGTATCCATTCAGGGAGCCTGTGTCTTTTGGTTGGAGCATTTAATCCAATTACATTTATGGTAATTATCGATATGTATGTTCCTATTACCAGTTTCTTAATTGTTTTGGGTTTATTACTGTAGGTCTTTTCCTTCTCTTGTGTTTCCTGCCTAGAGGAGTTCCTTTAGCATTTGTTGTAAAGCTGGTTGGGTGGTGCTGAATTCTCTTAGCTTTTGCTTGTCTGAAAAGGTTTTAATTTCTCCATCGAACCTGAATGAGATCCTTGCTGGGTAGAGTAATCTTGGTTGTAGGTTTTTCCCTTTCATCACTTTAAATATGTCCTGCCACTGCCTTCTGGCCTGTAGAGTTTGTGCTGAACGATCAGCTGTTAACCTTATGGGGATTCCCATGTATGTTATTGGTTGCTTTACTCTTGCTGTTTTTAATATTTTTTCTTTGTATTTAATTTTTGATGATTTGATTAATATTTGTCGTGGCGTGTTTCTCCTTGGATTTATCCTGTATGGGACTGTGTGCATTTCCTGGACTTGATTGATCATTATTTTCCCATATTAGGGAATTTTTCAACTATAATCTCTTCAGATATTTTCTCAGACCCTTTCTCTTTCTTTTCTGCTTTTGGGACCCCTATATTTCGAATGTTGGTGCATTTAATGTTGTCCCAGAGGTCTCTGAGACTGTCCTCAATTCTTTTCATTCTTTATTCTGCTCTGCGGTAGTTATTTCCACTATTTTATCTTCTAGGTCACTTTTCCTTTCTTCTGCCTCAGTTATTCTGCTATTAATTCCCTCTAGAGAATTTTTAATTGCATTTATTGTGTTGTTCATCATTGTTTCTTTGCTCTTTAGGTCTTCTAGCTCCTTCTTAAACATTTCTTGTATTTTCTTCATTGTATTTTCAAGATTTTGGATCATCTTTACTGTCATTACTCTGAATTCTTTTCAGGTAGACTGCCTATTTCCTCTTCATTTGTTTGGTCTGGTGGGTTTTTACCTTGCTCCTTCATCTGCTGCGTATTTCTGTCTTCTCATTTTGTTTACTTACTGTGTTCATGGTCTCCTTTTCGCAGACTGCAGGTTCGTAGTTCCTGTTGTTTTTGGTGTCTGCCCCCAGTGGGTAAGGTTGGTTCAGTGGCTTGTGTAGGCTTCCTGGTGCAGGGGACTGGTGCCTGTGTTCTGTGGGTGGGGCTGGATCTTGTCTTTCTTGTGGGCAGGGCTGTGTCTGGTGGTGTGTTTTGGGGTGTCTGTGAACTTATTATGATTTTAGGCAGCCTCTCTGCTAATGGGTGGGGCTGTGTTCCTCTCTTGCTAGTTGTTTGGCATGGGGTGTCCAACACTGCAGCTTGCTGGTCATTGAGTGTAACTGGGTCTTAGCGTTGAGACAGAGATATCTGGGAGAGCTCTCTCCAACTAATATTACGTGGGGCTACGAGGTCTCTGGTGGTCCAGTGTCCTGAAGTCAGCTCTCCCACCTCAGAGTCTCAGGCCTGACACCAGGTCGGAGCACCAAGGCCCTGTCAGCCCCACGGCTCAGAAGAAAAGGGAGAAAAGGAAAGAAGGAAAAAATAGATAAATAAAGTTATTAAAATAAAAAATTAAAAGAATATTATTAAAATTAAAAAAAAAAAACAAAAAAATTATAAAACAAAAAGAAGAGAGCAACCAAACCAATAAACAAATCCACCAATGATAACAAGCACTAAAAACTAAACTAAGATAACCATATAAATCACAAACTAGTCAGTTGCATACAGCAAACCCCAAGTCTACAGTTGCTCCCAAAGTCCACCTCCTCAATTTTGGGATGATTCGTTGTCTATTCAGGTATTCCACAGATGCAGGTACATCAAGTTGACGGTGGAGATTTAATCTGCTGCTCCTAAGGCTGCTGGGAGAGATTTCCCTTCTGTTCTTTGTTCGCACAGCCCCTTGGGTTCAGCTTTGGGTTTGGACCCGCCTCTGCATGTAGGTTGTCCTCTAGTGTCTTTTGGGAAGTCTGAGGTCTTCTGCCAGTGCTCAGTCGGTGTTCTGTAGGAGTTGTTCCACATTTAGATGTATTTTTGATGTATTTGTGGGGAGGAAGGTGATCTCCACATCTTACTCCTCTGCCATCCTGAAGGTCCATCCAATAGATAAGTTTTTATTTTTCAGGAGGAGAATAGTTTATTTTACCAACCACAGAGATTTCAATTTGTATAACCTATCAATTTCAATTAAGTTTTTTTAATAAAATTTAATTCAAATAAACTCTAATAACTCCTGTGTAAGGCATATTTGTAGAAGATTATTAGAAAAGAAATCAAAGAAACATGACAAAATACATTTCACAATTTGTGGCGAAGATTAATATCTAACACCTGGAACATATTGTTGATGTGGAATGTAGTCCTGATTGGGACATTCAATTTTACGTCCTAGATCTCAGTCTGAACACAAGTTATTATCTCTCTAGGCATCAGCTACTTTACCCAGAAAATGGGACTAAAACATCAAACTGCCTTTATCACTGGGATGCTCCAAAGGCAAAACAATAACAAATGCCAAAGAGTTTGAGGTATTAGAAGTGTCACAATTCAGGAAGAGTAGATAAATCACCTGTTATAGTGATGCTGGAAAATCCAGTTTAATTTTACCTACATTTTCTCATGTCTGAAATCATCTCAAGGTACACTTCCTTCTCTATTTTGACATAATCTGAAACTTAAATAATTTATGTTTCCCTAGCCCATCAATAAATTTTTTGTAGCATCTCTTCTACTTCTTCTGTTTTGCCCCAGGAAATCTGCATTTTCACATGAACAAAATTTTCACACTCTTGAACATTTAGTTATTTAATAGTTTCCCTGTTGTTCCTTGGTGATAACTTCCCTTTCAGTCAGGGACAGTGTACATCCCACTCCATAACTAATTATAGAAATGGCGTTATGGGTTATCATATTACTACCACCTCACTTTTATTTGCAAATTATTGATCTGCCACTACCATTAAAGTTGCTAAATCGGAAGTTCATGCATGCCTCTGTAATCTCATTGCCATTACTTATTTATGCCCAGGAAGTCTTTAGCAGTTTGGGACCTTGCTCAGTTTCTTTGTATGTAGATATGTTTTGTCATATATCTTAGCAACTTCTGATTTCTTATTGATGACTTATTTCTCTTCTAAATTTTGCTAAATATATTTTGTAAATCTTCAAACTCCAGTGAATTTCATCTTTATTAGGTTTCAGTCACCTGCAAGAACAATTAAGACTTTGATCACATCACCTGGAGCTATGCTTTGATTCTAAGATTTTAAACTCTAACATTCACTGTCATACCAGACAGTCTGGTTATTGTAAGCTCCATATCCAAAATCTGCATAAAATGATCTTTCTCCTTCATTCTTAGCTTAAGTGTGTAAACCACCAACCTATTTTATCAAGTCTTATGTAGCATAATAGTTGTTTTATCCTTCTTTGACTCTATGGTAGACCATTTAAAAGTACACTATATTCTGGTTTTTAAATGTTTTATTCATTTTTTTAGTTTTATATTTTTACTTTTTATTTTAGCTTTGTTGAAGTATAATTGACATAAACAATTTCAAGATATTTAAAGTGTGTGTCATGATGATTTGATACACGTATACATTGTGAAAGGATTTCACCATAAAATTAACACATCTATCACCTCACATTGTATGTTTTCTTTTTTGGTGAGGACATTGCTTCTCTCTAATGTCTTAGCAATTTCAAGTACACAATACAGTGTTATAAACTATAGTCATCAGGTTTTACATTAGTTCCTCAAACTTACTCATCTGATAGCTGAAAGTTTGTACCCTTTTACCAACATCTCCTATTTCTCCCACCTTTCAATCCCAGGCCACCACTTTTCCATTCTCTGTTTCTATGAGTTTGAGTTCTGTTTTCTTTTGTTTTTTAGATTCCACATATAAGTGAATAGTACAATATTTGTCTTTCTCTGTCTCACTTATTTCACTCAGAATAATGCCCTCAAGTTTCAAACTTGTGCTTACCAAAGGGGAAAGGGAAGGGGGTTGGGACAGATTAGGGGGATGGGATTAAAAGATACAGACTATTATATTTAAAATAGATAAGCAACAAGGATTTACTGTATAGAACACGGAATTATACCCATTATCTTGTAATAACCTGTAATGGAACAGAATCTGCAAAAATACTGAAGCACTACGGTATACACCTGAAACTAACACAATATTGTAAATCAGCTATACTGCAATTAAAAAAAACCCGCTATTTTACACATTGGCACATAGTAGGCACACAGTAAATATTTGTTAAATGTCTATTGCTGTGTAGAGCTCCACCAAGCAGAAACCATAAGGCCCAGTAGGTGAAATACATGCTCTGATGCAAACTATACTTGATTTTTAAAAATATGAATTAAAATTGGAAAGAATAGATTCCATTCAAATGATTTGGGAATCTGCAGTAATAATTACCAATTAAATGAGGGAGGCCAGCGTATTCATTCATTTGTTCATTCAGTCAGTCAACAAATATTTGTTGAGAGCTTGCTCTTGCCACACATAGCACTTCCCCTGCTGCTTTATTATTTTTTAAAAAACATATTTAACTAGGAGGTTTAGCAGGATTTGAAACCCTTATATATCAAGAAATAGGTTTTCTGCAATTCGAGTTTCTTGAAACAACTTTGCATTAATCCATAAAACCAATCCATTATTTCAAGACTATTTTATTTGGATGCCAATAAGACATATCCCAGGTGAAGAGTATTGGCCATGGGGGGTAAACTGTGAGGAATTAAAGTGATCATACAAATGTAGCCAAAGGCCATGGCAAAAGGGTTATTTTAGTGCTTTAATTACCATTAAGATGACTCAACTCAAATTAGACTGGTCAGGATTGTTCAGAATCCACAGATGATTTCTAGCCAGTTCTTAGAGAATGCGGAATGTAGACCTAAGATAAATTAACTGGATTAATAAGCATTTCCTGGAGATGGGCTCACAGGTAAATCAGCAGAGGCCATTTAGTAGACTGTTACTGAGATGCTGAGTTAAGAATGGGCTAGTAAAGAACATATCTATGTAAATATTTCACTTCATTTTGTAGTCATGGGATATATTTTATTATGAAAAATATTTAATATGTTGAAATGTGTTTGATATTCAATTTTAGTGTATTTCCAAAATTTAACATCTATTAATGTATGCAAAATTTTTTGTGAATGCACTATTTTTGTACTGTTGCTATTTGAACTCTAGTATTCTGGAGGTCTCATTTCATCTTATCAAGATGTTCCAATTGTGGAAATCTGAAGAATTAAGAATGATTTTTTGATTAGTTTGCTTGTTCTTTATATGTAATGTATTCCACTAAAACGTAATACTTGGGCTCAAAAATATCAATCAAATAAAATGTAGAGTCAGACTATAGCAAGAATAATAAAAAGCAATACTTTTTAGCCAGTCTGTACTATCAGAAAAAGCAGAAAATTAAAGCTAGAAAAATTTAGTGTGCATACAGCTGACCATACACTAAACTGAGGAAGACCCACATGATCACAACCCTGTCATTTAATAACCTCCGTCCGTTTCTCCCACCCCACATCCAAGCAGAAAATATGAACTTTACTTTGAGAAATAAGATCCAATTAAAAATTCACATTATACCCCAATGTCTGTTATTGTGAGACGGGATAGTACTATCATGGGGATTACTGTATTTTTAAGTTGTTTCTAACACCCATAAAGAGAAGTCTGATTTAATGTCACAGAAAAAAAGCGTTTGCTTTAACATTTCTTTGTTTGTTTCTTTACTGTCAAATGCATATTTTATCAAGCATTTGGTTTTGACCTTTGATAACTTTTGGATTATAGTAGTGAATTTGTGTATTGTCTATTTAATTTTAGTTGAAAATTTAAAATTATATCAGTAATCATAGGCCCTGTATAGATTTAATATCTCTGCTTTGTACTTCATCTTGATAATTTATTTGTTATTTTAACTCAAAGAGATTAGGATAAATGCAGTGTGTTCAGTTGTTCTCACAGATTTTATTTTCTGAGGGGAAGAATTATGTAAACCTCAAAAGGTTCTTCTTGAACAGCAGAATCCTGTGGGTTTTGCAGGAGTGTCAAAGATGGGACCTGAAATGTATTTTCCAAAGTATTGTGGATTTACATTAAATATTTTAAATTACTCCATATAAAAATACACTTCTTTATATTTCTGTCTTCCATAAGATGCATTTATTTATTGCTTTCAGAATGACTCTTCTGACTTCTCACATATTGCTATACTGCCAAATATATATATTACTTAATAAGGGAAGAAAATAAAAGTAAGATTTAAACTGCCCTGTGCTTTTCAAAGACTACATTTTTATGGCCATTTAGAGTTCTTTAACTTCTTGTTTTTTGCTGTCCTTGCCAAATTTTTTCCCAAGCCACAGATGTCAGTTCCTACTCATCTGCTGCTCTGTTTCTTCCTGATACCCTGCAGATTACATGGGTTGTTTTCCAGCTCAAATTGGATCATTTGAGTAAGAAAGGAACTTTAAAATCTGTTGCCATTTTCTTTAGCTTCTTTTTACCTCCTTCCCACACAATTTTATTCCTTAGTAAATAGTCATTTTTTTATTTCAAGTTTTAATGTTGGACTGTTCAAATATGTGTAGGCCTTGGTTTGGCTTTTGAAAATTCTCAAAAATACAAGCAATTCTATTTTCAACAATAATTTAAAATAGGGAATTGTACATGTCAAAGACTTAAAAATGCCAGTAAATTATGTAGATATTTAAAGCAATAGACACAATTTTATAAAAATAACAAAAGAGTAATTTATTAAAATGTATTTGAATAACATTTTGATTGTATTCATCAAATTAATATTAATTTTCAATTATTTAAGTATAGTTTAAGCTAAACACTGTATTTTTTGGTAAAGGAAAATCTAAAGAATATATTCTCAACATTTTTAGAGTACTTTAGACAGTTGATCTTTTGCAATTATGAATATTTAATTTTGACAAAAAGCTAATGATTTTGAAACCATCCTCATTCAGTCAATGACATCTCTCGGTGGCATTTTCAAGTATGCAAGAATCTATTACCACTTTCCCATGTCTTCTGAATACACTATCTTCCATCTTCAGTAGCATCATAGCTCAACAAGTTGAGGGATCCAGTATCTTCATGCTTACCCCAAGTCTTATTTTTAGAAAAATACATATAATTAATGAGAGCCAAGGTTTGAAATTTTACTGTATATATATGTCACTTCAGAGCTTGTTTAATATCCACTTTCAGTCTCTACCAGTAGAAATAAGACATACATCTAGAAATGTTTAAATAATTAGCACACATGGAAATTCTTATTCTAGAAATCCTTTGACCACATTTTAGGAACTTTATACAAAAGAATAGGTGATTCATTACAGCATTAAGTATTTCTCCACCCATAAGCATTTTCATTTTGCTGTATTATGAGTAAAGGGAATTAGTCATTTATTAATGGATTGAGAATAAAAATAATGAGAAGGAGAAAAGGGATTATTTTTTTCTGGGAAATCCTTAAATTATATCATATTAATACTCTTACATTGTTGCTACATACTATGCTAGTGTTCTCTGAAAAAAAATTTAGATAAAAAAATAGTATCTTGGCTTACTGGTCTGTGAAACAAAACAATGCAGAAGCAAGTTTGCAAAACAACATAATCATTATAGGCACAGGTTTTGGAGCCACTACCTAGGGTCAAGTCTCAGCTCTTCAGTGTACTCAGTGACTTAAGCTATCTGTGCCCTAGTTAACAAATCCATAAAATTCTTTTAAAAAAGTCAGTGCTTCATAAAGTTACTATGAAGATGAAATGGGTTAAACATCTAAAACATTCAGAAGAGTGCATCGTAGATCATGTTTGCTTATTAGATGACTTATTACCTGTTGTTTTGGTGATTAAGTCAGTTGTTACTTAGTATATTTTCTTTATTTTCACTAAGGTGGCAATGAAATATGTTGATATTATGTGCTATTTAACACAATAAAGGTTTATAGAAAAATTTCCTTCCTTTTAAGCATTTTAACAGAGATGTTCTTTGATGTTTGTAAGAAAATCCATCTATATTATTTTTGCAAATCCCAAGGTATATATAGAAATAGAACAATAATGTACTGTTGGAATATAAACAGTCTGAAAGTTCCCAACACACACCCAAGTACCCAACACTCACACAAAACTTCTAAGAAATTAATCACACAATAGATGTACACAAAATTAGATATCCCCTTAAATTCCTGCTATGCTTTAATGGCTTTAAAAGTTTAAAGATGTTGTATGTAATTGGGGAATTATAATGTATTATGGCTTAATTCCATGCAATTATTTTACCTTAAAGCTTTGTCAAATCATATTATGTTCATTGTATATTTACCTATAATAATGACTTCTTAACTTGATTCATATAAAGCTTATAAATATGTACATATATATGTATATATATATACCTATATGTATATATTATTTGAGCATCTGTCTTTAGCAATATCATTTAAATCTTGATATTCTATATTCTTCGGTTACAAATGGCTGAAAAGCTGAATTGTCCACATGGACCATTTCAGTTTCTTGGTCATTGTTCTATCATGTACCATCCTTGGGGCTCCTATGCCTCCTTTATTTTGTTTCTGACAGTCTTGTGTAAATTGGAGTGTTCCTATTCTCATCTGCTCATTCCTTTACTGTCATAACTGTCCCATTTTGTATTGGAAATTGGTCTTCTTTGAGGCTTAAATATTGTTTTATGTTGTTTATGGTTTCTATATTCTATATGAAAACTAAGATTTATGATGCCCTGGACAGACCACTTGGTTTCAGTCCTTCAAAGAAAAGTGTTACATTAAAGTCAGTTTTGGTAACCCTGCAGTGTATCAGAACACTTTATGAAATATTAACTATGCCAGAAAGAGAGATAACAGCATGCTTAGTTATGGAGCTGAAAAGTATTGTATGTGATATTATGATTATTCACAACATTTCTTAATTTTTTTTTTTCTAAGACACTGTTCAATGCTAGACCTTCCCTAGAACTAACTCCCTCCCTCACATCAGTTCTTGAAGTATTCTTGTGTATTAGTACATAGAAAGTGCTGAATTACCTCAAGGGAATTCATCTGTTGTCTTGTAGAAGAAGGATCTTTTAGGATAAATGTGAAGCATTAGTAAATGCCACAGGATGCTATATAAATTGCACTTCCATTCAAAGCAAAAATAACCATTATTTCTAAGGTTTCTCTTCAATGGATTATTTTTATGTTATTTTCCTGAACTCCAACTAGAGTAGCTCATGAAAAGCCCATACTAAGTTGATCTATTTAAGGTCAACATGTGAATGTTGTCATTTTAATCACTATATGTAATTCAATCTCCATTTCCTTTTTTTTCTTCTTCTTTTAATACTTAAAACATGATGTTAAGGGCAAGCAGGATCAGCCTTGGACAATATCATTTTATAAGAAGTGTTGTTTTTGAGAATTATAACCGTTCTTTCCAAGCCTGCATGACCTCACTACTCCACGTGTATTTTTTTTGCAAAATTTGTTAATGATCTTCATGTTGATAATGCAATTTTTTCATTTCTCACTTTATCTGAGAACCATTGTATTTAGTTAATTGGATTCTCCCTCTTCAAAATGTTGCTTCCTTAACTTCTGTGACACCACTTTCCTGCTGTTGGTTGCCTATCAAAAGCAATATCTTTTTTTTTTCTTTTGGCTAACAAAGCTTCAAATTTATGAAAATGATTACCATTCCCATTCTACTTACTTAGGGAAAATATTTGCCACCCTATGCCAACATAAAGAATTTTGGATCATCTAACAGACCACTGTGGTCTCATTCTCCTTGCTAACAGGATGTACATGTGTGCCAGTTATGCCCTCTGGAACCTGAGAGAAGGTATGCTTATTGACTTCTGGGAAAGGTTTTCCTTACCAATACAAATACTTGCTTGCTTAGAGGGAAACACCCCTTTTCTTTGCAGAGTGTCATTCTGTCTTCATGCAATGCTTAGAATTACTGAAGCCATCTCATGACCATGAGGGAAGGTAATAGCAATAACTGGAGATGCCAGAATAGAAGGAACCCAGTTCTTTTATGACACTGCTGAGTAACTGAATCAAGAAACCTTGAAATCTTCCTATTTGCTTATTTGCTCATTATTTAACCCACATATACTTCTGGTATTTCAGTCGAAAGCATTCTAAATCATACATCTGGGTTTGGGGTACATTTTTTATATGGACAATCAGAGAATGAATTACTTGGGGACATGAGATGTCTGGGCAGTTCTAAAGCCCCATTTGAGGTGTGACACTCTCATTGCCTGTCAACAGCTTAACAGCAGTCACAGAGAACACCAACAGTTGGCTTCATCTAAGATTGTATATTTTTTTCCTGATATATGTTGTAAAGTATTTTATAAATGATTTGTAGTGTAATTTCAGAGCAGTGGAGATTCAAAACATAGAGAGTCAGCAGATTGCAAGTAACATTGCTGTCAAGTATGAGACAGTAGAAATAATTGAGGATGAAAGATGAATAGGGCATTGTATTCAGAGTGCTGAATGGCTGACATTTTGGTGGTATCAATGTCCATAGCATGATGATGATATTGTATGACTGAAGTAGATTGGGAAAGAAAATTACTGAATAGTAGTTTGAGAAGCAGAGAGATGTACTTGCTGGATGGGTATTCTACAGTGATTTTTAAGCTATCAAAGTATATTACACGACATATTGTATAGAGAAAGTAAGTAAGCCAAGTGCCAAAGTCACAATTTCTAAAGAAAAGTATCCAGAAGTTTTTAAAAGTTCATTTATTTAAAAACTTTTATTGAGCATCTACTATGTGCTAAGTGCTGTTCTCGGTACTTGCACTAACAAAAAAGAAAAAAAAAACATATGTACTCATGAGGTTCCTATTCTAACAAGAGGATACAGAGATTAATTGAAAAATTATACAGTACTGAGGTAAAGAAACACATTTTGGTAAAAGTATAAAATAAAAGAATACGAGATGATCAAGGGGGTCAAGGAGATTAAGGAAGAAATATTTGATCTGAGAACTGAAGATGAGGAATTAAATAAAAGATTTTAAAAAAGGCAAGAGTTGGAGTTTGGCAGGAGAGTCCTCAGCAGAAACAAAATCATCAAAAAAAGATATGTGTAAGACTGTAATATGACATAATTCATGAACAAAGATAATAATGTTATATTTGAAACATAGAGAGGTGAAGGGAGAGCAAGAAAGAATGTACTAAACCTACAGAGTTGAAAAGCCAGGCAGTGTTTGCTCATACAGTATGAAGAAACTCATATAAAAGATATGACATCAATCATAATATTGCAAAAGAAAATGCAAGTTATTGAAATGCTTAAAAAAGGAAGTGACATAATAGTTTTAAAATATTAAATAATTACTACAGTAATAACTATTGTTGGAAGTTTTGTCTGAATAATATTAGTTTCAGTGTGGAAGAGGCATTTACAATGGAATTAACATTGGGAAGTATATCAATTATTAGCATGTTCAGCTGGTAGTCATATAAAGAACACAATAAATATAGCTTGAAATGATAGAAGGTTATTTCTCTCTTATATAAACAGTAAGTTCAGGACGCCCCTTTTCAGGACTAAGTGCCTTTTATGTTACTGTCTAGACCTTTCATCATTCTGTATCATTCTCCAAATGGCTGCATCAGCACAAACGCCAACCAGCAATCTAACCAGTTGGAAAGAGAGAAGGAAAGTAGGAGAATATGCCATTTTCTTTAACACCTTCTTAAAAGGTACACACACCCCTTCTTTTTGCATCTCATTGGCCGGAATTTAGTCACATAGCTAAAATTATATTCAAGGGAGCCTATAAATACAGACTTTATCTTTTGCCCAATAAACTGAGGAAAAAGGGAAGAATGAATATTATGGTCAACTACCTGTTTTGACTTAGGATATGAGGTTGACATTAATCTAATTTCCAGCCCTTAGGTTCATGGACTGTGGGAAAATAAGCAGTCTTAACATATTTACAGGCTGTTATCACAGCTCTCCTGATGTTCAACACATATTATACTCTACTAACCAAAACAATAGTTGCATCATATCATTTTATAAGTGTAAATTGAATTTGACATAAGGAAGAAAATGAATATATCTTTATGTATCTGAAAGGATAATGTCTTGTCCTTAGTTTAGTGGCTGATTTAGTCAGGCATCTGCAGGAATCATGTAACTGTATGTATCCACAGTCATCTCTGTAAGCTTACTTTTGAAAAATAAGGGCTGTGTTCAGGAATAATCCACTGGCTCAAGAAATAATGAGCTAGTCTTTGTGAGTTAGACTCTCAATATTTGAGGTTATTAAATTATAGTTTTCTATGTTAGCAAGCATGATTTAGAAATGTGGTTTGGAACTCTCAAATTTTTATTTTAAAAACTACAAAGAGATACATTCAAGCACACTATAATTAAATATATAAAGAATCAGAAAAATGCTTAAGTAACCCACATGAAGACAACTAGAAAGAAACGGACAACAAGCAGAGGAAACAAATTAAAAGAATAAAATGGCAGAGTTCTAACATCTCAATAATTAATGTAAGTGGTCTAGTTACAGTAGTCAAAAAATACAGACGGGTAGAGTGGATTAAAAAACATGACCCAACTCTGTGTTGTTTATAAGAAACTTACATCAAATTCAGATTCATTGACATAGGTATAATATGTTGAAAGTAAAAAACAAACAAACAAAAAAACCCTGCTAGACAGAACATCAGCAAATATTTAGAAGATTTGGACAACACAATCACCCAACAGAATCTAAGTGACTTATCTATAGAGCGCTTCTCCAAACAAAAGGTAAACATTTTTTTACACACTATGGAATATTCATCAATATAGACTATAGCTTGGGCCATAAAATAAACTTCTACAAATGTCAAAGAATTGAAATCATATAGAGGATATTCTTTGACCTTAATGTAATCAAACTTGAAATGAGTAACAAAAAACAGGAATATTTCTAAATAAGAGGAAATTAAAACAATACAAGCAATACACTTCTAAATTATCCATGGGTCTAAGAGGAGGTCTAAAGGTTAATATATATATATATATATATATATATATATATATATATATATATATATATATACACACACACACACACACAATATATATGTATTTTGAATGCATATATTATATATATATATAGTATGTATTTTGAATGTATATATTGAATGTGTGTGTGTGTGTATTTTATATATAATTCAACATATCATGAGGTAATTAAAGCAATATTTAGAGGGAAATTCATAGTCTTAAATGATTACATAAGAAATGAAAAGGCTCAAATCAATAATTTAAACTCTCAATTACTTTGGGAAAGAAGAGCACAATAAGCCCAAACCAAGCACAAAGAAGAAATAATGACAATTGGAGCAGCAGTCAATTAAATTGAAACAGGAAATGATAGAGAAAATGAAACAAAAATCTAGTTCTTCAAAAAAGTTGATAAAATTGATGAATCTCTAGGAAGACTGGCAAAGGTAAAAACAGAGAAGACACTAATTACTAATATCAGAAATGAAAAAGGGAATGTCTTTCATATCCTGCAGCTATTAAAACAACAATAAAGGAGTATTATTGCCATTTGAGTTCCCACTTTGGATAAATTTTAATTGAAGGCACAGTTTTAATGCACTCACACATAGGAAGTAGAATCCCAAGGTTTATTACTTACAGATCCCAGAATTGGGGGGTGGGGAACACATGAGTCAGAGGAAAGGCAGTCCTGTTCCAGGTCACGAGTGAGCAGGAGATAGAGGGCAGGGTAGCAAGCACCTATTGTAAGGTGATTGGGGCAGAGGTCACTAACTTTTCTTGGACTTAACTCTAAGTGATTATTTTCAATGATGCCCTCTGCCGTCAGGAATTTATGACCGGATGAAGTCCTTATTAAATGTCCAAACTCTGGGTGTAAGCAGGGTTATCACACTGTAGGATGTCTAGGCAGCAACTCAGAAAAATAAAAGTTGTCTTTCTCTTCACAATACAAAAACCTAAACACAAATGTACGTAGCTGCTTTAATCATAATAGCCCACACTGGAAACAAACCAGGTATCTTTTAATGGATAAATGTTTAATTGGTACATCTGTACTGTGGAATAACTACCCAGGTAGAATGGAATAAACTACTGACAGAGTCAACAACTTAGATTAATCTCAAAGAAAAAAAATTACAAAATTTTGGATATGGAGAACAGATTAGTGATTACCATGGGTTAGGGCATGGTGGTAGTGATGAGAATTTAAGAAGGTTGGGTGTGATTATAAAAGGGCAAAATGAGGAAGCCTTGTGGTGATGTAACAGTTCTGTATCTTGACTGATGAAATTCAGTGATAGGGAACTCTAAATCTGGAACTTAATGGCATCATTAAAAAATCTACCTTATTTTCTCTCCATTTACCACATTTGTTATATGAGTTTTTATGTCAGCCTAATTTCCCTGATGGTAACAAGAGGTATGTAGCATTACAGTATATTACACCTAAAAACAAAAATGTCCAGAGGAGATAGAGATTATCATATTCTTGTAGATCTTTCTTTGGAGTGAGGACATTTTTCCTAGGAACTTACTTATGCCTACTTCTAGCCCACACCATTATCAGCTGGCTTCCTTTAATTCTTCATTGTCATTTTTTTTTTTTAACTGCTCAAGTCTCAAACAATTACTGGTAATGGAAATTAAATCATCAGAATTGCTGAGATAAATTTAGACTAATCCCAAGCTCTTCTCTCTCCACGTTGTGAAGGCACTGGGGTCAAACTCCCTGAGGAGTAGGATGCACTTTTCTGACTCTTCTAGGCTGCGTCCTGTGCATCAGGGCTAATGAGTACAGCGTGTCATCACTGTAATGGACATGCATGCTATCCAGGGGCAAGACAGAGTTTTACATAAAATTCCAGGTGTGGAAATATTTACCTGGACCATTTTATTTATGCATGTAGAAATACTTGATCCATCACCAAAGTTCCAAATGTTATGTTTTCCTTTTTTTTGTTTTTTTAAAGAATGGTATACTTGGTTGGGTGACTCCAGACACTTTGTAGGTGTTCTTTCTTACTGGGGATGTGGGAAAGAGGGCTTTGCTTCCTCACTGCATGGATGTAAATGAACCATTTAAGCAAAATTTAGGCCACAGCAAAGCCTTGTCTCCAAGTAACTTGATTGCTTATTTGGTCACTTACATTTTCAAGTTTCAGCATTTAAGACCCTGATTAACATTAAACATTTTGTTATTTTGAAACTTTTGAAGGCAAAAATCTCTATCTCTTTTCTATTCAGACAATCCAAATTAGGCATTCACTTTCAATTTAGAAAAATACTTCTAAAAGCTGGAATACTTTTGTTCAGATATTAAATAGACCCATGGACTGATGATTTCTAGTCTACATGACATTTCTCTTACTCTCCTGCTCTCTTCTCCGGTGGCTGCAGAGACTGTGGATTACCTCTCAAAAGTCATTCCTTTGCCTTATTCCGTTAATAGAGACTGCGAGTTCTATTGTCATCTCTCAGACTCCATTCCAGTTGAGATTGGTCATGTGACCAGGCTCTGTTAATAAGATGTAGACAGAAATTGTGAAGCTCTCAGCCAAGCTGATGACAGGTACAGGCTTTGTTGGTTCATGAGCACCCTGATGGTCATCTGTATGTCTTCTTTAAAATGTCTATTCAGTTCCTCTGACCATTTTTAAGCAGTTTGTATTTTTTTCCTATTTAGTTGTATGAGTTCTTTATATATTTTGGACACTAATCTCTTATCAGATATATGATTAGCAAATATTTTGTTCCATTCCATAAGCTGACTTTTCATTTTGTGGATGGTTTATTTTGCTGTGCAGTAACTTTTCAGTTTGATGTAGTTGTTTGCTTATTTTTGCTTTTGTTGTCTTTGCTTTTGGTGTCAAATCCAAAAATGAATTTCTTTTATTTTGACTAAGTTGTTTCCTATTACTTATTGTACTCTCTTGATAGTAATAAATTCCATAATACTTTCTACATTTCAAATCAGCTATTGCTATATCTGGATGCAATACAGAATCAATTATGGATGATATACCAGTTAGACAGAATAGCTAGAATGCTGTTTTGCTTCCAGGTATCACATATAATAATTACTGTGATGTGTATTAGAAAGAATAACAAAATACTATAATTTCAGCAACAAATTTGCATGTATTTTTGAAAACATATGCATAAATGCAAAAAACTACAAACCTGCAAGAGTAGATAAGGAAAGATTGTTATACATATGAAGGGTTTGTTCTTTGAAAATCTGCTTAATTAAGATACTGCAGTATAGTCTCTATATTCCTCCCCCATGAGATTCTCTTTCATACATTACACTGGAGTGGATTATAATACTAACACAACGCTAAGAAACACAGTGTCTGTTTCTTTTACTACAGCAACAGTATTCTCCACTTGGCTTGGTTTTCATTTTGCTTTCCTGTTAATCTTTCCTTCTTTATTCGTTTTTAAAGACTTAGGAAGAGGGTACATTATCAATGTATACAATAAACATTACAATTTTGAAAAAATATACTGAATTAGAATTATAAACCCTGGGATGTCACATGAGAGCAATGTAACATACTGCTCTAGTTTATTATATTATGGGGTATAGCACTTAACTCTTATTTTATCACTGGGTGTCAAGTACTTACCTGAGTCTATTTGCGAGTTTTTAATTTAGGAACTCTTTAAAATATTGTTTATTTTAACAAAACTGCTATTTAAAACTGTGTTGGAGTTTTATTAATATTAGAATCACCTCAAAATTTGAATGTCTCAGATAATTATTGATTTTAATGACTTCATGAAAAGAGAATCTCTGAAATTATCTGACTAGTCATGGTCATACTTCATGCAGGTCTTTGTCATGTTATAATATCTAGTATGTACATCTGTAGCTTTATAAGTCTCTCTCTGTATATATCTGTATACACATATATTGTTGTTATTGTTTTTTATTAAGTATATTAAACTTAAAATGAAAATTCACTTCAAATTTAACTTTTTAAAGGCTTGTTTGTATATATTATATTTTACCTGTGTCTCATGTCTCCAGAAAGTCATTCTATTGCTGCTTCTTTTAATGTATGAAAAATAGGACCAGAGTAAAATTATGAGAAATAAGAGAAAAGAAGTGGAAGTACTTTCATATTATTTCACAAATATTTTTCCTTTAATTGCAGATCATCAGATAAGATTGTTGTCTTGATTTCTGGTCTTATGAAAGTTCACAAATCTAAGGTCATAATCTTTTACAGATTAATTTATCATAGTTCCCAGACAAGCTGAAGATGAGAGCAGAGCTGGCATAAGTTAAATTTAGACCATTAACATGTTTTTACAGAATTTAAGTTAAACATTTAGTTGCTAAGAATAATGATATTTTAGGATTTCTATACGATAGAAAAGTAAGATACAGATAAAATAACATGTGAAGATTAATGTTAGGAATGAGATACACAGGGAAACATAAGGAAGTAAGGGAGAGAAAATTTTGGAAAAGGTAAAGTTAAAATAGTGATAGACAGACCCTGATATAGTCTTTCTTAACAGGAGTCTGAATTTAATGCCGAGTGATTCTGAACTATTAAATTACTGAGATGGACTCCCTTAAACCCACATCACTCATCTTCTTAATATAGTAAATATAGTATATAGTATAGGGATCTTAATATAGTATAGGGATCTTAATATAGTAAAGTGAATTAATACCACCTTATACATCATGCTTTGCTCATCTCAGCTAGCAGTAAAATTCTTCACCAAAAATGCTTCTATATACCTCTTACAAATATCACTGCTACTCTTACTTTCTTTTGTCTATCTTTGACAATGATACTTCTGATATACTTCGTTTCTGCCCTATACATTTTAGAATAACAGTAGATGTAGAGTTTCTTTTAATGTCAGTTTTTGAAAAATGAGTACAGAGTATACATTTTTCTTATTCTCACTCTGGATTTTAAGACTTAAAAAAAATCATGCTTGTTCTAAGAATGAGAAAATTGAATAGGAAATGAGTAGTTTTTTCTTTTCTGTTTATTTCTATTCTAAACAATTGGTTATTCTAGCAATAATTTAATTTTTTCTACCATCCAGTCAACTTTTCCCTCCATCCATGGAGTCAAGACAGGGTTAGCACACTCACAGCTAGTTCACGACTCTCCCAGAGTCAAGAGTAAACCCGTTCTCAGGTGGAGACCACAATTCCTAGGATGTCTGCCTACATCAAAGAGGGTCAGGAAGAGACTCAAAAAAGGGAGTTAGACAGTATTTTTCTTACTCTCTTCTTTCCCTTCATTAAGGGGAAAAAAGTCTCAATATCAGAATAACATCGTGATTTCCTGGAGGTTCTCAATCTCATCAACCAGGGTGAAGAGGGAACTTATGAACTTGGAGAAAACTAGCCCCTCCCTAACAGAGTAGAAGAGTCAACACTCATCTTAGGTGGAAATGCTTGTCTCCTCTAGGCCATTTACCATCCTCATCATAGATCAAGGAATAATCAATATAACTGAAATAAGAACCTGCATCCACAGGCCTACTTGTTTCTATGTACAGGGATCAGGAGAGACCCTAGTGCATATTGCTTACCAATGATCGTTATTTTAGGAAAATTTTAAGATGGATTGAACTCGAAGGGTTGCTTATATCTATATCCTGGTAGATGTCTGGCAGTGTCAGGTGAAAAGGTGGAGGAAAAATATTTGAGTTGGCATTGTGTTTAACTGAGACTCTGTTGTTTGTGAAATTACTCATCTATGTTTTTATTAAGTTAATTTTTAAAAATAAAAATTCTAACCTAAGGAGATGCTATACAAATAAGAGTAGCAAATTCTGTAGGTTATTTCTCCACTTAGAAATTCCTTTATTAATATGCTATACATAGTGCTTTGTGGAACCTGGTTTGGGGAAGGGTGGCTTCACTACTAAATATGAAAAACAACCAATAAGGAAAAATACTTAAATGCAAATGAATCTTTAACTAATTATAGAAAAATATGTATTGACCAACCATGTGAAAATGGCTAGAACAAAGGGAAGGGTTTTATGTGCAATGTTCTTATTTCTGAAAATAAATGCCTGCTAAAGGCTTTTTGTCCTTTGATTTATTTAGTCAGTATTATTAGCCAGAATAGGCTAGGCTTATGCAGTTATAAATAAATCTTGAGATCTTAGTGCTTAAGACAAGAAAAATTGTGAGTGTGTATTTCTTAGTTTGATGATTTGAAAAAAAATTGTATGTGTAGATATTGAGAGATACAGCTAGTAGATAGAAGAGGGCTGAGTGACTCTCCTGTGTGGCATGATGCTCCCTTAATTCAGGCTTCTTGCATGTTCTAACTCCACCATCTCTTAGCTGTTCAGATAGGAGAATTTTGAAAAAGCATATATTTATCTATCAGTAAACCATATGTTTACTTTGGTTCAGAAGTAGCAAATATGTTGGCTAATTGGCATTAATTATATGACCGTGCCTAAATTGAATAGGGAAATGCATATAGATTTTTGGTAAGGCTAACACTCTCCTGCCTAAACACTATTTTTTTTCTATAAGTTTTGTAATAGTACTGGGGAAAGAATCTAATTAGATTACATGGTGGTTATGAAATCAATAAATCATTTCATCACAAGTTTGAACATTGAAAAGTACTTCCTCATCCTATAGTACTAAATTTTATTGATCAGATTTTCACATTTATAAAAGATTCTCTATAAGATATAAAAGAAATTGTAAAGGGAGAGTCAGGAGTGGATGAAAATGACAACTGACATGCAAAAATGGAAAGTACGGCATATTGAAATTCTGTAACTATAGATTGGAAAAATCTCATTATTTCCTGGAATATCTTTCAGGTTGCAAATACACACAGCATAATTTCATACTACATAATAGAATATAAAGAAAGTTTGAAACTTATTTGAGGTTGATAATGGCTACATCCTATTTATTTATATTATTGAAGTTTAAATCTGCAAGTATTTTTTGAGCACCTGCTCTATTCACAGCACTGTAGTAAGCATTAGGAATTAAAAACATTAATCTGACATATTCTCCAAAAATAGAAACTCACATTCTACTGAGGGAAACAAACACATATGACCACTGCAAAACAAAGCAGACAAATGACTGTTGTAATAAATGTTTGTTTTTCAATGAGAAAATAGGAGATAGAGATTATTTCTGATTCAAGGAATTGAGAATTTGTTCTGGAAAGAGGTTCTCATTGAGTAATGTCAGAACATGGTTAAGCAGACAAGTAAATTAAGATGATATGTAGTAACAATATCCATGGGTAAAATATACAAGGAGAGGATTTTTCAGATGTTCTGGGAAAAACTGTATGCTTTATTCAGCTGGAGCGTATGATAGGATAAAATAATAACGATAATGTCAATATTATTAGTAGTAGATAATCTATTTAATGCTTGCTCTGTGCCAAAACTATGAACATTTCCTATATACTAATTCTTACACAACTGTGTAAAATAGGTTATCTCATTCTTCTCATTTTATGGAAGACAAAATTGAGAGCTTTAGTAACTTTAACAGGTTTATACATCTAATGAGTTATAGATCTGAGATTCAAACCAATGGGGAGGAAAGTAACAATGGAGCAAGGTAAATAACACAATAAGACCCTGAGGGTATTCACTATTTGGGACAAACAAATTCATATTGATGTCTTTGGTTTGAGGGGTACACAAGTCAAAGCCCAGGCCAAGGCCACCCAGGGTGAGAAGCCTATTAGAACACCTGCCAGGAGGCTACACCCTCAGGGTGAGGATTGTGATCCATGACCCCACAGCCTAAGAAGGTTCTGGGAGGTTTTAGGACTTATAACTTCAGTCATGGACTCAAATAACCAGGCTATGCAGTAGGTTATGCAAATTCCAGTAAAGGAACTGAGATGGGAGAGTCTAGGGTAAAGATGAGGAATGGAAAGCCGGCTAAATACAAAGTATGTAAACCAAAAGAAGTAAAATATGTTACTTTTTATACAATGGTTAAACACCCTTTAAAAAGTATGTTTATTAGAGGTTAATTTCATTTTCAGAATATTTTCATAGAGAGGCTTATTTTACAAAAGTTGATAACTAGATATGGCACAGTTCGATCTTATGCCCGACAGTATTTGAGCTGACAAAACTAGATAATATTTGAGCTGAAAGACAAAGCAATATATTTTTCTCCAAGTTCATCAATCCTTCAATGAAACATATAATCCTGGAAGAAAATAAATCTTCATTTGATTTGTAATAATTACCATGCTTATAATTGCTAAATCTCTCTTCTTCATATTCTCTCTCCCTATATATACATGCATATGTATGTGTATGTAGTATAAAATTATAAATTCATATATACTCTATTATATAATTATATATAGTATATACTATATATAAATTGTTTTATATATAGTATACCTATTTTGTAATTTGTATATATAAAATTTCATATATATTTATGTAACTTATTATAGAATCTATAAAATTACAGTAAACTTAGGAGGGAGTTTTTGGTTTTGTTGGAATAGACATAAAATAAAGGCTAAGAAACCTTAACAGTTACTCTCACTGTTGTAGATTAGCAAGTTAATTCAAGCAACATAAGATAAATATTTAGCAAGAAAACAAATTGTTTGCTAAGGTAAAATACTCAACATATTGGATTGGAACCTAAAACAGAGTTCATGTAAGATGCACTATTCTTTCCCACCTGTTCAGTTCTTACTTTGAAATATCAATGGCTCTTACTCCTGGATATGAAAACTTAAAAGCTCTCTTGGTAGAAGCTGAGTCAACCATCAAGCTTGGGACTTCCCTGGCCTTCCAGTGGTTTGGACTCCACGCTTCCACTGCAGGGGCATGGGTTTGATCCCTGGTTGGGGAACTAAGATCCTGCATGCTGCGTGGCTGGCCAAAAGAAAAAAAAAAATCAAACTTCTGTTTACGCTGCTATCCCTCTTACATAAGAGAAACCCAAAGTTATGACTAATGGGTGTGGTTGCATTATTTGTCAAAGTAAAATAGTTAGCTTACCTTGACCCTTAAAAAGATAGCAGGGATGAAAGCAAAATGACTTAGGGAAGTTTGGATTTGGGAATAATATTTTTCAAAAGATGGGAGCTGTGACACAGATTTGTGGCTTTTTAGGCAGAGCTTTAGTTAAAAATCCTACCTTACCTATTTTTTAAATAAGAAATTCCATCCTTATTAGTTTTCTCACTATTTCCGCCCTATGATTAGATATATAATAATCCATTTGGTGTGAATAATATCCATAATCAAAACAGTTTCCACATAATTTAAGTAATTCCTGTAACAAACTATTTGATAAGAAAAACATAATTGTTGAAGGCAAGTGTGTTGTTGATATTATCTTAGCTACATTAATTTAAATGTGCTCAATATTACATGGGAAAGAAAAAAGTTAGATATGTATTACTATATTTTTATACTTTCCTTAAAATTTTTCTCTAAACATAAAGCAGTTTTATCAGTCTTACATATGAAAATAGCATTAACTTTTGTAATAACATCTTTAAATGTGAAGGACAATGATGCATTTTACATAAAAGCTTGTCATGGTTGTAACGTTTTAAAATGCAGAATGGAAACCATTATGAGAAGATGAATTACTTTCCCAAATAGCCCAATAAATGGAATCCAATAGTTGTTAAGAATGGCATTGGTAAAATAGTGTATTGGGGATTTTATTATACAATTTTAATTTTAAAAGAGTGGTACAATTTTGTCTGGTTTCAAATAAGACAATTCAACCATGAAAATAAGTGCTGACATTGTATGCAGAAACTAATTAGGGTGTGGCTAAAGGAAATAAGTCAGCAGTATTAATGAGTCATTCAGATGAAAATTTCAATGTGCTTTTGCTTATTCTTTCTTCTATTTTTAGGTTAGGTTTCATGACAATCACTGTAAGTCAGAAAAGCAGAACATAATTCATATAGGCATGTGTTACTATGTCATTCACAACTGCTACTTGTGTCAAATTAACACACTATGTCATGAATTGTAATGATTTCAGACTGAGTAACTTTCCTCCTCACTTCTACTGTGACCTTCACTCCAGTTCAAACCTGTCTGCAGTATTCTATATCTGTCTCTTCTCTACCTTCAGTTTACAATTTCCTTACTTGGTGTATTTTTCACATTTCTTTGCTTGAATCCATGCCTTTAGTCAAAAGCCAATTGTAATTTTTTGTTTGCTTGTTTATTTTCTGTAGAATATACAAAGGAGATCTAGGTAACTGGCCAGTTTCTTCCCTGCAGCTAACTGCCTAGCCGGAGCATGACAGAACAAGGAGAAAACAAGAGAAGGGAGATATGTAGGAAAATACAAAGGAAACTCGCTTTGAATATTTAGTGGGGAAGATGAACTGTAAGCTTCTGGACACAGAAAATAGGAGCAATTTCAAGTGAACAAGGAGGGTCTTCAAAAGAAGGAGGTGGGACAAAAGGAGACATATTTCACCTTGGCCAAAAAAAAAAAAAGAGAGAAATGAGAAGACTAAAGAGTAGGAGGAAACGTGTGCAAAAACTTAATGACAATCAGAGAGATCATTCTTCCACCTGTGAAACAAGCAATAAAGGCTAAACCGGTCTCAGACCAAGCGCTCTGGCTGTGGCTGATTGGCAAATGGTCAAGTCAGGGTTTAAGGCTGAAGGAGAAGAGAGACAATCACAGAGGGATTAGCATCTCAAAAAGAAGCCCAGAGGAAAAGGAAAAGCAAAGTCTGAAAGAGCGAGGAAGTTTAGAGAAGGATTATGCAAGGGAAAAAGGAAAAAAAATCCAGTAAGAAAGGAGGAAAAGAAAATACAATATAAATGAAACTAAATTAGATGGACATTGGGAACAAAAATGTGTGAGAGGCAAAAATAGTATTTTATGATTAATGACTATGAAAAATGCAGATAAGAAAGTTATGGGAAAAAGTCAGCCACTATTAATATACATGAGATTAAAAAACAGATATTTCGTTATATAATTAGGTTTATAGAGGCACTGCCTATGTGAAAGTAAAAACTGTTCTGATAGCTACAGAAAGTTCCATTAACATCAATTTGCTGGGGCAGGAGGAAGGACCAAAACAGGTTACTGCTTGACAGTTGAGGCCATTTTCTGTCTGCTAGTAAGAGAAGTAAGTAATATGTGAATGATGCCATATACATACATAACAGAAAAAGCTAGTCAAGACAGTTGACATTATAAAACCAAAAATTTTTGGAAAGGCAATTGGTTTTTTCATGTCTTAAAACTAACGCCAACTCATAGTGAAAGGCGAAGCAAAAGACAGTGAAAAGACCTTGAGCCCTACATATGAAGATGCCAAATAAAAGAAAAACGTTTTAGAAACTTCAAAAACTTTTATTTCTTTTATTGAAGCTCATTCAAGATAGAGAAAACATGATAGGCAAGGATATGAATTGAAACTATGTGTACAAAAGTATCTGTCCATTTATGTGTGCTTGTGTATGTTTTAATCAAAATAAATACAGACAAAAATAATCTATCAGAATATAGAAGGTGTAACATAGCACTTAAACTGTCCAGAAACTTGTGTGTTCATTAATTAACTTATGAGTATAAATAAATACAGAGAAAGCATTGTACACATGAGCATACATACACTCATAATACACAGAGAAAGGAGAAATGACAAAGTCTGTGATATCTGAACCCACTACTTTTACGTACTTAACATAAGAAGGGGCATATCAGAAATATGCCACTTTCTAAAGATATTGACTTCATGCTATTAAAATGATTGTTTCATTGCAAAGATTAATCAACATATATTTAAACTTGTCTGTTTGGTGAGTATAACTATGTCAGTCACCCAAACAGGTACCGATTTGGTAAAGGAAACATTTTGTAAAGGTTGTTAATGGCATTCTGATCCTTCTAGGAAGAAAATCTTCGATGTAACAGACTCAGTCTTTACATTAATGTGTCTTTACATTATTTAATCTTTATGTATAGACTCAGTACAAAATCAATCTGTAATAATTAACCTTAAGACAACATAAACATAGCAAAATATATTTTTCAGTAAGTATACAATAAGAATCTGCTGTGTGCTAGATTCTACCATTGAAAATAGAGAACAAATTGAGGAAATGAAGAAAAGGTAAATCCATGCTCTTTAATGAGAACTAGATAAAATGTGATATGAGTTACCTTGAGCATAATTATTATATGAAGCACTATAAATGATTTCCAGTAAAGTTCTGAAGTTAATTTTAATTTTGTCCCCATTAAAGATCTAGGGAAACTCTTAGTCCATTGTGGCTCAAATCATTTTCTCTGTTGTTTACATCTAGTTCTCTATTTGTCCTTTGGTTGTTAAGGTTGAGTTAACTTTAAATGTTTTAAATTTATTTTTAAATTTACCTACAGCCAAATTCATTCTGTGTGGTATATAGTTCAATGAGTCGTGACAAATACATAGAGTCCTTTGTCCACCGTCACAATGTTGATATGGACTAGTTTCCACAATCAAAAATATTCTCTCCCGTGTAGCCCTAGTCCAGTATCTGGAATCCACTGATCTGTTTTTGTTTTTTGTTTTCTTGTCCCTGTATTAGTGTCCTTTTTAGAATGTCATATAAATGGACTCATACCTTATATAGCCTTTTGAGTTTTCCATCTCTCACTCAGCAAAATGAATTTGAGATATGTCTGTGTTATTGAGAGTATCGATAGTTTTTATTTTTATTGCTGAGTAGTATTCTCTTGTATGGATATAACACAGCTTGTTTATCTATTAACCAGTTGAAGGACAGTTGATAGTTTCCAACTTGGGTCTATTATGAATGAAGGCTATAAATATTCACATGCAGGTTTTAGAATGAACATAATTACTTAATTCCCTATAAGAAACACACTTCAAATGTAAACATACAGTTAGGTTAAAAATAAAAGAATCAAGCAATTTGTACCATGGAAACATGAAAGCAAATAAACCTGGGATAGCCATAATGATTTTAGACAAAACAAATTCCAGAGCAGGGGTTCTTTTCAGGGATAAGAAGGAGTGTAAATAATAAAAAAGAGGTCAGCTCTCCAAGTAGGCATATCAAATATAAATGTGTATGAATCTACAAATAGGACTTCAGAAGTCCTTGGCAGTCTTCTCTCCTTCGGAGCTGTAAGCAACAAAAGGTTCTACCTTTAATCTATCAGAAGGTCATTGTGTCACGTTTTGTCATCAAAAGAATCTTTACATCTTATAAAACACTTACTTCTAATGAAAAGAATATGGAAAGGAACTTTACATTGTCAAAAACTGGGAGACACTCAGGGACTGAGGTTAACATCTTGTTGATGTTAATAAACCACGTCAGTATTATGTGCCTCCTGATAAAGTGCGATGAGAAGGATACTTCATCTTGTGATTTTCCCCCCCAAATTCTAACTCTAGTCCAATTATGAGAAAATGTCAGATAATTCAAAATAAGGGACATTCTAAAAAAAATACTTGACCAGAACTATTCAAAGCTCTTAAGTTCATGAAAAATAAGGAAAGGCTGAAAAACTGTCATAGATTGGAAGAGACAGCAGAGTCATAACTAAATGCAACATGGTGTCTTGGCTTAGATCTTAGAACATTAAAAGGAAGTGAAAAAACTGATGAATTTAATTAATAATATTGTATCAATGCAATTTTTTGTTGTGATTAAGGTATCACATAATATAAGATGTTAATTTTAGGTGAACCTGGGAAATGGGTAGCCAGGAACTCTCTGTCCTATCTCTGCAACACTTCTGTAAATATAAAATCATTTCAAAATAAAATATGAAATAAATATACAAAACACCAATTGACCATATCTTTACAGGTTTATTTCAGGACTATTTTGTTTCATTGATTAATATATATATATATTTTGCTAATATTTATTGTCTTGATTACTCTAGCTTTATAATAAGTATTGAAACCAGGTTCTTTGGATTCTCTGACTTTGGTTCTTCTTTCCAGAATTGTTTTGCTGTTCTTGTTCCTTTATTTTTCCATATTTCTGTCTGCCTTCTTTTGGATTAATTGAGAATTTTTTATAATTCCATTTTATTTCCTCTATTAATTTCTTATTTATACTTCTTACTTTTTAAAATAGTTTCCCTAGATTTTATGTCATTCACCATGAGTTAGAGTCTACTTTTAAGGACTATTACGCTACTTTCACATGTAGCTTAAGGACTTTACAGCATGATAGTCCCAATTTCTCTCTGTAATTTTTTATGTTATTCTGATACATTTTAGTTTTACAAATGCTATTGAAACAATATAACATATGGAAATTATTTTTAGACAGATAATTATCTTTTATGACAATATATAAAATCAAAAATCAATTTTATTTTGTCTTCATTTATTTCATTTCTGGGTTTCTTTATTTCTTTTTATAGATTCGTGTTTCTGCTTGGGCCATATTTCTTTGGCTAGTGAAGTTTTAACATTTCTTGAAGTGTGGGGTCTGATGGTAATTAATTATATCATTAATTTTGTCTGCAAAAGTCATATGTCTTCTTCATTTTTTAAAATTAATAAACTTTATTTTTAGAGCAGTTTTAGGTTCACAGCGAAACTGAGCAGAAAGCAGAGTTTCCATAAACCCCTGCCCCCGTCCCCCCCGTCCCCTCACAACACACAGCCTCCTCTCTGTCAGCATCCCTCACCAGAGCGGTACACGTGTTACAATCTGTGAACCTCTATTGGCACGTCATTATCAGCCCAAATCCAAAGTTTACCTTAGGGTTCACTCTTTGTATTCTTTGTATTGTGCATCCTACTGGTTTCAACAAATGTATAATGACATGTACCTACCACTGTTGTATCATACAGAAAAATCTCGCTGCCCTAAAAGTTCTGTGTTCTATTCATTCCTCCTTCCCCTATAACCCTGGCCACAACTAATACTTTTTTACTGTCTCCATAGTTTGCCTTTTTCAGAATGTTATATAGTTGGAATCATACAGTATGTAACCTTTTCACGTTAGCTCCTTTCACTTAATAATATGCATTTAAGTTTCCTCCATGTCTTTCCATGATTTGATAGCTCACTTCTTTCTAGTGCTGAATAATATTCACATTCTGAGTGTGCCACAGCTTATTTATCCTTTCCCCTATGGAGGGACATCTTGGTTGCCTCCAAGTTTTGGCAGTTATAAAAAAGCTGCAGTAAATATCTGTGTGCAGGTTTTGTGTGGACTTAAGTTTCAGTTCATTTGGGTAAATACCAGAGAGCTCAATTGCTGGATCATATGATATAAGTATGTTTAGTTTTGTAAGAAACTACCAAACCATCTTCTAAAATGGCTTACCGTTTTGCATTCCCATCAGCAATGAATGAAAGGTCCTATTACTCCACAGACACGCTAGCATTTGGTGGTGTCAGTGTTCTTGTTTTTTAGCCATTCTGATTGGTGTGCAGTGGTATCTCATTTTACTTTGTAATTCCTTAATGACATATGATATGGAGCATGTTTTCCTATGCTAACTTGCCACCTATATATATTCTCTAGCGAAGTGTCTGTTTAGAATTTTGCCCCATTTTTTCTTACTGTTGAGTTTTAAGAGTTCTTTGTATATTTTGGATAATAGTCCTTTATCAAATGTGTCATTTGAAAATATTTTCTCCTATTCTGTGGCTTTCCTTCTGATTCTCTTGACAGTGTCTTTTGCAGAGCAGAAGTTTTTAATTTTAATGAAGTCCAGTTTATCAATTATTTATTTAATGGATTGTGCCTTCGGTGTATCTGAAGTCATTGCCATACCGACTGTCACCTAGCTTTTCTCCTGTGTTATCTTCTAGGAGTTTTGTAGTTTTACATTTCACATTTAGATCTGCAGTTTGTTTGGAGTTAATTTTTGTTAGGGGATCCAGATTCTTTTTTTTTTTTTTTTTTTTCATGAGGATGTGTAGTTGTTCCCAAAACAACTATCTTTTGTGGAAGAAAACTATCTTATCTCCATTGTATTACCTTTGCTCCTTTGTCAAATATCAGTCAAATAACTTCATGTGGATTGATCTCTGGGCTTTCTATTCTGTTCCATTGATCTATTTGTCTATTCTTCTACCAATATCACACTGACTTGATTACTGTAACTTTACGTTAAGTTGTGAAGTCAAGTATTTTCAGTCCTCCAAATCATTCTTTCCTTCAATATTGAGTAGGCTATTCGGCGTCTTTTGCCTCTACATATAAACTTTAGAATCATATGTTGATACCCCAAAATAACTTGCTGGGATGTTGATGAGATTGCATTGAATCATATCCCAGAAAATCTGGAGCTCGTTGAGAGTGTCAGAATAGGTCTTGTAGAAGAAATTATCATAAATTGAGACCTGAAGGAAGAGCAAGAGCTAGACGGGTGAAACAGGAGGGGCAGCATGTGTGTTTCAGGCTGAGTGTGCTGTGTGAGCCAGGCATTTTTGCATTATTATGGCAGATAAAGATCATTCCCACTTTTAATAAATTTATTCTGTACCATGTGAAATAAGATGTGAGAATATACAGAAAATAATATAGGGTAAAATATATGAAAACAAAGCTCTACAGTCTAGGACAGTGATATCTAGGCTTACCTTGCTTTATTGTGCTTTGCTTTATTGCACTTTGCAGATAATTGTGTTTTTTATATTGAAGGTTTGTGGCAACCCTGTGTCAAGCAAGTCTGTGGGCAAAATTTTTCCAACAGCAGTGGCTCACTGCATATCTCTCTGTTACATTTTGGTAATTCTCACAATATTTGAAAGTTTTTATTATTATTGAATTTGTTATGGTGATCTGTGATCAGTGATGTTACTATTGTAATTGATTTGGGGCACCAAAAACCACACCCACGTAAGGTGGAGAACTTAATAAACGTAGTGCATGTTCTGACTACTTCGACAACCTGCCTTTCTTGCGCCTCTATCCCTCGCCTCGGGCCTCCCTATTCCCTGAGACACAACAATGTTAAAATTACACCAAATAATAATCATACAGTGGCCTTCTAAGTGTTCAAGTGAAAGGAAGACTCCCACATCTCTCACTTTAAATAAAAAAATAGTAATGATTAAGCCTAGTGAGGAAGGCATGTCAAAAGCTGAGACAGGCTGAAAGCTAGGCCTCTTGTGCCAGTTAGCCAAGTTATGAATACAAAGGAGAAGTTCTTGGAGGAAATCAAAAGTGCTCCTCCAGTGAACACGCATATAATAAGACAGAAAACAGCCTTATTGCTGATGCGGAGAAGGTTTTAGTGATGATCTGGATAGAAAATCAATCCAGCCATGAAACTCCCTCAAGCCAAAGCCTAACCCAGAGCAAGGCCCCAAGTCTCTTTAATTCCATGAGGCTGAGAGAGGTGCAGAAGAAGAGTCTGAAGCCAGCAGAGCTTGGTTCTCAAGGTTGGAAGAGAGAGGCTGTCTCTATAACATCAAAGTACAAGGTTCAGCAGCAAGTGCTGATGTAGAAGCTGCAGCAAGTCATCCAGAAGATCTCACTAAGATAATTAACGAAGGTGGCTACATTAAATGACAGATTTTCAGTGTAGATGAAACAGCCTTCTATTGGAAGAAAATGCCATCTAGGACTTTAATAGCTAGAAAGGAAATGTCAGTGCTTGGCTTCAAAGCTTCAAAGGATAGGCTGACTCTCTTGCTAGGGGCTAATGTTGCTGGTGACTTTCAGTTGAA
Organism: Balaenoptera borealis; assembly: GCF_965194805.1. Taxonomy (NCBI): domain Eukaryota; kingdom Metazoa; phylum Chordata; class Mammalia; order Artiodactyla; family Balaenopteridae; genus Balaenoptera; species Balaenoptera borealis. The sequence continues at coordinate 34,289,331 of NC_138880.1, read as the reverse complement.
GCCAGTGCTTATTTGCCATTCTGAAAATCCTAAGGCCCTTAATAATTATGCTAAATCTACTCTGCCTTTGCTCTCTAAATGAAACAACAAAACCTGGATGGTAGCACATCTGTTTATAACATGGTTTACTGAATATTTTCGTCCACTGTTGAGACTTACTGCTCAAAAGAAAAGGTTCCTTTCAAAGTATTACTGCTCGGTGACAATGCAGCTAGTTACCCAAGAGCTCTGATGGCGGCGCACGATGAGATGAATGTTGTTGTCATGCCTGCTGACACAGCACCCATCCTGCAGCCCGTGGATCGAGGAGTGATTTCGACTTTCAAGTCTTATTATTGAAGAAATACATTTCATAAGGCTATAGCTGCCATGGATAGTAATTCCTCTGATGGTTCTGGGCAAAGGAAATTGAAAACCTTCTGAAAAGGATTCATCATTCTAGATGCCATTCAAAATGTTAGTGATTCATGGGAAGAGGACAAAATATTAACATTAACAGGAGTTTGGTGAAAGTTGATTTCAACCCTCATGGATGACTTTGAGGGGTTCAAGCCTTCAGTGGAGGAAGTAACTACAGATGTGGTGGAAATAGCAAGAGACCTAGAATTAGAAGTGGAATCTGAAAATGTGACTGAATTGCTGCCATCTCAGGACAAAACTTGAATGGATGAGGAGTTGCATTTTATGGATGAGCAGAGAAAGTGGTTCATGAGATGGAATCGGCTCCTGGTGAAAATGCTGTGAAGATTATTGAAATGACAACAAAGGATTTAGAATATTCTATAAACTTAGTTGATAAAGCAGCTTAAGGGTTTGAAAGGCTTGACTCCAATTTTGACAGAAGTTCTACTTTGGGTAAAAAACTGTCAAATAGCATCGCAGGCTACAGAGAAATCGTTCCTGAAAGGAAGAGTCAGTCAAAGTGGCAAACTTCATTGTTGTCTTATTTTAAGAAGTTGCCACAGCTACTCCAGCCTTCAGCAAACACCATCTGGTCGGTCAGCAGCCATCAACATCGAGGCAAGACCCTCCCCAAGGAAAAAGATTACAACTCCCTGAAGGTTAAAATGATGGTTAGCATTTTTTAGCAGTAAAATATTTTAGAATTAAGGTATGTGCCTTTTTTCATAGACATAACGCTTTTGCACAGTTAATAGAATACAGTATAGTGTAAACATAACTTTTATATGCACTGGGAAACAAATATTCATGTGACTTGCCTTTGAGGTATTAATTTTATTGCTGTGGTCTGGAACTGAAAGTGTAATATCTCTGAGGTATGCCTGTAACAGTAATACTTCTAAGAAAATGCCTTAAGTCAGGGCATGGTGATTGGGAATAGTTGAGCTCTTTGGTTGGTCTCTGGCAGCCTAAATGTATACACAGATGATTATATCAAGACAAACAGTATATTGAGAATAAGCCTGTTTCAAAAACGGTATAATGAGAATATTTGCAAGAATAAAAATTATGTTTTTTAAATAGGATTTATTTTCTCAAACAGGGTACTAGCTCAGGACACATTTATCCAACTGCATTTAAGGTACGTAGTAAATTTCAATTACTGGAAATAATTAGTAATAAAGATAGGATAGAAATGAGTAAACAAAAACCTGGATATGAGTAGAGGTGAAAAGTTTTGTAAAGAAAAAAATGTAATGCTTTAAAAAATTATTATTTAAACAAAAACTGACAACAAAAGAATTAATTTTTAAGATTCCTTTTCTATACCTGAAATTGATGGGAAAGTTTAGAATCATTCCCAAGGTGAGGGATCAGAACATGGAAAGGGGGGAGGGACAGCAAAAAAAAAAAAAAAAAAAAAAGAGGAAAAGATGAATGTAAGATGAATGTTAGCTTTGATAGAGGTCTGAGGAAAACACTGTAATAGGAAACACATGTTGGAATATTCTGGAGGAAGTACTTCAAAAGCATGAAGAGAGTAAAAATGAAGTGCAAAGAATGGGTATATTTTAGACTGGTATAGGAGAGAAGCACACTGTGTTTCAGGGTTACATTGATAAATATTTAGGCAAAGAGTGAAGAGGTTGAAGAGAAGAAAATTAAAAAAAACAAACAAACAAAGACATAGCATGAAAACAGAGTTACTTTTTTATTACTAACAGTTCTGCCATGGGATGTGTTTATATTTAAAAATATTGATTAAAAATTGGTCATTCTGTCTAATAATGTGGAAAAAAATGATTTTCAAAGGTAACAAAATTTATTGCTTTAAAACGAATTAAGAAAGGATATACAAAACCCTTTCAGTAAGAATGTTGTGAGAATAAATGAGATGTCACTCTAGCAATTTTTTAATAGAAAAATCTGTGAGAATAAATGAGATTACATACTGAAAGTACTATGAGCATCTTACACAAAAAACACTATATAAATTCACTGTATTCCTTTTATTATAGGTTTTCCCTTACCATTAGTTATTGAATCTTTAGTGTGCATAATATATTTTTTTTTAAACATCTTTACTGAAGTATAACTGCTTCACAATGGTGTGCTAGTCTCCGCTCTACAACAAAGCGAATCAGCTACAGACATACACACGCCCCCACATCTCCTCCCTCCCGCATCTCCCTCCCTCCCACCCTCGCCATCCCACCCCCCCAGGCGGTCACAAAGCACCGTGCTGATCTCCCTGTGCTATGCGGCTGCTTCCCACTAGCTATCTATTTTACATTTGGTAGTGTATATATGTCCATGACACTCTCTCATCCTGTCACATCTCACCCCTCCCCCTCCCCATATCCTCAAGTCCATTCTCTAGTAGGTCTGTGTCTTTATTCCCGTCTTGCCACTAGGTTCTTCATGGCCTTTTTTTTTTTTTTTTCCTTAGATTCCATATATATGTGTTAGCATACTGTATTTGTTTTTCTCTTTCTGACTTACTTCACTCTGTATGACAGACTCTAACTCCATCCACCTCATTACAAATACCTCCATTTCATTTCTTTTTATGGCTGAGTAATATTCCATTGTATATATGTGCCACATCTTCTTTATCCATTCATCCGATGATGGACACTTAGGTTGCTTCCATGTCCTGGCTATTGTAAATAGAGCTGCAATGAATATTTTGGTACATGACTCTTTTTGAATGATGGTTTTCTCAGGGTATATGCCCAGTAGTGTAATTGCTGGGTCGTATGGTAGTTCTATTTTTAGTTTTTTAAGGAACCTCCATACTGTTCTCCATAGTGGCTGTATCAATTTACATTCCCACCAACAGTGCAAGAGTGTTCCCTTTCCTCCACACCCTCTCCAGCATTTATTGTTTCTAGATTTTTTGATGATGGCCATTCTGACCGGTGTGAGATGATACCTCATTGTAGTTTTGATTTGCATTTCTCTAATGATTAATGATGTTGAGCATTCTTTCATGTGTCTGTTGGCCATCTGTATATCTTCTTTGGAGAAATGTCTATTTAGGTCTTCTGCCCATTTTTGGATTGGGTTGTTTGTTTTTTTGTTATTGAGCTGCATGAGCTGCTTGTAAATCTTGGAGATTAATCCTTTGTCAGTTGCTTCATTTGCAAATATTTTCTCCCATTCTGAGGGTTGTCTTTTGGTCTTGTTTATGGTTTCCTTTGCTGTGCAAAAGCTTTTAAGTTTCATTAGGTCCCGTTTGTTTATTTGTATTCTTATTTCCATTTCTCTAGGAGCTGGGTCAAAAAGGATCTTGCTGTGATGTATGTCATAGAGTGTTCTGCCTATGTTTTCCTCTAAGAGTTTTATAGTGTCTGGCCTTACACTTAGGTCTTTAATCCATTTTGAGTTTATTTTTGTGCATGGTGTCAGGGAGTGTTCTAATTTCATACTTTTACATGTACCTGTCCAATTTTCCCAGCACCACTTATTAAAGAGTCTGTCTTTTCTCCACTGTATATGCTTGCCTCCTTTATCAAAGATAAGGTGACCATATGTACATGGGTTTATCTCTGGGCTTTCTATCCTGTTCCATTGATCTATATTTCTGTTTTTGTGCCAGTACCAAACTGTCTTGATTACTGTAGCTTTGTAATATAGTCTGAAGTCAGGGAGCCTGATTCCTCCAGCTCCATTTTTCGTTCTCAAGATTACTTTGGCTATTCGGGGTCTTTTGTGTCTCCATACAAATTGTGAAATTTTTTGTTCTAGTTCTGTGAAAAATGCCAGTGGTAGTTTGATAGGGATTGCATTGAATCTGTAGATTGCTTTGGGTAGTCATTTTCACAATGTTGATTCTTCCAATCCAAGAACATGGTATATCTCTCCATCTATTTGTATCATCTTTAATTTCTTTCATCAGTGTCCTATAATTTTCTGCATACAGGTCTTTTGTCTCCTTAGGTAGGTTTATTCCTAGATATTTTATTCTTTTTGTTGCAATGGTAAACGGGAGTGTTCTTAATTTCTAGTGTGCATAATATTGAAAGAGAAGAAACCATTGTAGAAGATGGATGCAAAGTTTTTTTGTATAATAATATTTTAAAGTTATATATATGTATATTTAATATGAATTGTTTAACATAATATTACATTTTAATGTCTTTTAATTGTTTATCAGAAGTGAAACATGCTTTATTGGCTTAATGCTGAAATATTTTACAAAGTGCGTGCTACAAATTCACAATGTCAGGCCTACAAGCTATTATTAAGTATTCATACTCATCCAACGTTGAAAGCATGTTGCTATAGAGATAAATAAAGATCAAGATGGAATAGGTAGAGATAAAATTTGATGAAGTCATTTGCTCCTTTTATGAATGTAGACATAAAATGAAATGTGGTCAATAAATATCATTGTCAGTGCTATTTAAATTTGAGGCAAAAATATTATCCTTGTTCAACAATCACAACACACACAAGGAAGCACTAATAATGTAAGAAACAAATTCATCAGTCCGAGTTGCTGTTATTTACTATATTTAATCAGAGTCACTTAATTTGACTTATCTCATTTTTTAAATGTAGAATTACAGATATCATGACATTTTTCATCGGTTATGAAGGTTATCTTCATTCTTGTAACTGTGACACATTTCTGGCAGTTAAGTCCCTAAACTGCAGTTTTGTTGCTGATTTGTGAATTGTCTTTGCCTTTACTAATGAAATGATTTACTAAAGGATTTAAAAAACAACACCAGTTTTTCAAATGTAGTTTCAGCTTCTTCTCATTGGAAGTAAATTAGATCCTCTTTGGACTGGAGCAGTATTGTAATAATTTGACAAATAGCACCTTTGTGACCTGATAGTGTTAAGTAAAGCTTTTAGCATTGCATTAAACCTAAATTTAAGTAGTATTTTATGCTGAATCCAATGGTCACTAACAACTATCTTGTGATAATTGCTAGAATGTAGCGGTGACATGTGTAAGAGACAATCCCAACATTCATTTTCCCTCTTTTCCCAAGAAAACATCTAATATTCCAGGTATGTTTACCTATCTGAGATGTGACAATAAAGAAACCTCCTATGACCTGTGTCTTGAGAAGCAGTGCAGCAGAGCAGGGTAGAGTGTGGGCTTGGGAACTTGACTACCTGCTGGGATTTGAACCCTAGCTACATGGCCCTAGGCAAGTTGCTTCAGGTCTTTGTGCTTTGATTTCATGATTCTGTATGTGGATAATCCTAGGGTTGTTGTGAGCAGCCGTAGGTAGGTTCTGGACTCCACGTCCTTCTGTCCTGCAAGAGCCAAGTTCGTTTCACTCTCTTAGAGGTACCAGCAGCCACTGAGCAGTGCTCCCTGCCCTGGAAGTCTGATTACTTTGAGGCTCCCGACAGAGCTCCTGCTTACCAGGCACCCAGAGGCAAGAAGCAGATGTGACTGGGGCCTAATGAGTAGTGGAAAGATCAGAACAGTCGACCCCTTCAGCTCAACTCAAAACAACTTTAAAGATCTTCCTTGTTCCTGTCTGTCTTTCTCATGTTGTTATTGCCGTGTGAATGACCATTTTCCTTGCTCTACACAAATCCATGTTCATAATTAGGTTAGAGATTTGCCTCCTTTAAGAAACGTATTTTGATGAGTTTGTTATTTGTATATATAATTATAACGTAGGTTCCTGTTAATATGCTAGCTGGTTCTCATTTACTATTACTTTTCTTAAATATATTGTTAAATAAAGAAGTTGGCTTCTTTAATAGGATTTTAAATCCTCTGAGGACAAAATCTGTGCTTTTTCTCTCCCTTTCTTTCCAAGCTTGGGATAGTATATTGTACAGAATGTGAAGAAAAAGTCAAGGGTTCATTAAATGATGCTATATAAATTTTACCATTAACTACTAAAAAGGAGATATTCTATTTTTATTCCATTACCCCATTCCTTGCTTGCATTCTTCCTAGGACTTTGCATTAATGTAGAGTTTCCCTAAGAGAATTTTGTCTGCACATTCTGAAGGCAGTGAACACCTGATTCCCTTCAACTGCTTATATTTCCTCAGGAAAATATAATTGGTACTGATACTGTATTAGCTTATTTTTAGCATGGGAAAGAATTATGCTGAAGAGCAGAACTTCAGTCTAAGGTATTTTACCTGACATCAACATGTGTCTATGAAAGAAGGACTTTAAAAAATTAAGTATTATTCATCACGTTATTTATCCAAGGAATTTTACAGAAACATTTTCATAGTAAGACCTGACAATAGATGGATTTCACTGATTTTTAATATAGACTATTTGAAATCTTTTGTCCATATACTCAGTTGTCAATTCATGCAGCTATATTTAACTGAAAATTTGTGCTTGGAAGGAGGCTTAGTACCATCCAGAATTATTGTTCTACAGCTGTTATAAGCCCTCAGCTGTTTGCACTTTCCAGTTTCTTTCTATCCAGAGAAAGAGAATGAGCCATTCTGGGGTCTGAGAGAGCGCATCTCTATTTTACACTTCATTATGTAGGCTATTTTTTAGCAGAGGAGTTAAATGCTAGCTGCCTGACTTTGCTGCACTGGACTGACCAAGATAATTATTGGTATTCTGCAGCTGTTTGAAGAACATTTTTGTAGGCAGAGTATGAAGAGCTGTATTTTTGTTATTTTGTCAACAATCCATGATCAAATAAGATCGTGTTCATAAGAATTTAAAACACAAGAAATGGAACCACAGAATTTTGTTTCCTAGCAGTATTGAAATATCAAGAATGAGAGGCAAAAAACATAGTTCCTTATTCATTGAGCATACCATGAATCTTTGGGCTGTTTTGCTGTAAATCTTATATTATAAAGGAGACATATCCTTATCTATCCTTTAACTGGTTAATTGATTCTTCCAGTTTATTTAAAATAATGACACAAAATTCTGAAGATCACCTTTCCTCATTAAAATAAATATATTTAAAAAAATACAAACTCTTGTAACTAAGAATATTCTTTTAAAAATAAGAATAATTTTTGAAATGTTCAAAGCATACTTAGCTTTTAGAAATATGTAAAAGTTCAGACTATCATAGTAGTGGGATCGAAGGTTAAAAAATAGTGCTGGGCCAGATTTTGAGGGTCCCCAAATGCAAGCTACCGTATTTGGACTTTAGAGTCTGTGATCTACAGGGATGCTTGGAAGGCTCTATTACAGAAGGGTAGCTGGGGGAATAAAAGGCAAAATGTTAGGAAAATCATTCTGAAAATGTGCAAGAGAATCAGAAGAATTGAAGAGAAATACTCAAGACTAAAAACGTATTAGGAAATAAATGCAACAATTAACAAGTCACAATATTTCCTTTCAGAAATAGCTCTCCTCTCTTGGCTTTTATGACACTGAGATTTTCTGATTCCAAATCTGCCCTGTCTATGTTTTCTTCTCTGTGTGACTTTTTTCTCCTCTGCACGTGGAGGTTCCACATTGGTTATCTGCTCTTCTCCCCCTCTCCTTTCCTCCACTCCCTGCGTGTCTCCTCCCCTCTCTCCTCTCTTTTCTTCACCTCCTGTCCTCTCCCCTCCGCTTAACCTTCTCTCCCTTTTCCTTCCATTGCAGTTATTCTTTCTCTCTCCTTTCTTTCTATTCCCTCCTTCCCTCCCTCCCTCTCCTCTTTCTCCCATCCCGTTTTCTCCTCTTTTAGTATATCTATATCTGTATCTCTACCTGTATCTATGTCTACATCTGTATTATCTATTTCCTTCAGAAATATTTATCTTTCAAGTATCATCTGTATGTGAATGATGACTCAGTATCTAGCTCTAGGCCTTAGAAATGCAATCTTGTAGTCTCTCAAATTATACATTACAATTCCCCCCATCAAAATATAGAACTGCAGTGATAAATTAGTTCTCTTGCAAAGGTAGAAACTCCCAGTGATATTTGTCTGACTTTCTGTGTAACCTTAGGAAAGTTAATAGACCTCTATGAATCTTAGATCTCTCATCTGTAAAATGAAGAGATAATAACGCCTATTTCTGAGGGTCTGTTATAATAATTGAATTAGATTATTAATATAAAGTGCATAGCCCTGTCTCTTGTATAAAGTAAACTCTCAATAAAAAGTTTGCTCTTTCATTATTTTATAGTTTTGCAGGTAAAATCGAGGACGATTTAGAGCTTCTTTGGTGTTTACTCCCTGTCTTAAGGATTATGGCTGGTTCTCAGTGATCAGTTTTAATCACAAATTACAAGGATACTGTTACTTCCTAATTATAAATACTGTAGAATGAGGATGCAAATTAACACCAGGTAAGGCATTTACATGATTTGAGCCTACTGATATTTTTCCTCTAAAATGAAATGAGGAAGATAATTACTAGCTTCATTAAGCCTTATTTTGAGTGTCAAAGAAATGGTATATTTGAAGACATATATATACTTAATTTCAACAAATTATAAGGTATTACTTAGACTAATGATATATAGAGGGATTGAGATAGACTACATTGTGACTTAAATAAATTTCCCCCGATCAAAATATTCTTGTGTTTAAAGTTTATTCCTAGATACCAACTTTGAAAGACATATAAACCAACAATATTTTTTCTGTTTTTCAATGTTGAGGGACTAGTATTTTAAATACTCTTATTCTTTCATTGACTAATTATTAACTAAATTTTATCAGGTACTTATATTAAACCCAAAGGAATAATGAGTGATGTGGAATTTAAAAATTGCAAGCTTTAGTTCAGTACCAAATAAATATAAATAATTCATAAAAATTTTATGTGTAACATGACTATATGGTTAAGACCTCATGCTTTGTCTCAGTCTCAATGTTCGAGCTATACTGTATCTTAGAGATCAGTTAGTTCAACACTCTCACTTTACCCTCGGAGAAATAAAAACTAGAGATCCAAAAATGGTGAATATCTTGGCCTAAGGTATTTAGTGGCAGAATCGGAAATGGACATCAGGTCTCTTTGCCTCAGTTTGAGGCATTTTTTGTAATAGAACTCCAGGAGAAGATTTATACATTCCAGAGGTGTCGTGGTGTCCCGATTTCCACGAGGAACTCCGGTCTGAAGCACTGGGTTTGAGGCTGCTGCACACAGCATCCTGTGAGCAAGTGAAACTAGACTAAGCACAAAGGGAAAAAAAAGTTGGGGAAGTCTGTGTCCTGGAATAGTGAAGTGATTTATCAGAGAGGAAGTAAGACTGTCTCCATGTGGTGTCAGTGGCTCCTGGAAGCTGCAGAATTAGCTGGTCCTCAAATAATATGATCTCACAGAAAGAGAGAAAACCATCTCTTCTTCAGCAGCCTTACCCATCCCTGAGAAGGCTTCGAATTGGCTTTGTTGAGGTAGACTGAAGCTCAAGGGCTCACCTCAAGCATTGGGTGCAAGTCTGCTCTGTGTATCTTCTCCTTCTCCTGGGAGGACCAGCTTCCCCAGAATAAGGAGAAGTAAAATTGTAGATGCAGCAATAGGAAGACCATGGGCTCCAACTCTGTACCCTGAGACAGGGAAATAGAGGACATAATTTGCCCAGGTCCTCTCAAGTGGCAAAGCGGTAGAGACGGGTTTTGAACCCAAGTTTTTGGCCTCCAGAACCTGTGCTTCTAGCTACAGTGCAACTCTGCCTTAGGAAAAGCACATCAATCTTTGATTAGATAATAACAACCGTGTGGCTGACAGGGTCTTGGTGCTCCGGCCGGGTGTCAGGCCCGAGCCTCTGAGGTGGGAGAGCCGAGTTCAGGACATGGGTCCACCAAAGACCTCCCGGCCCCATGTAATATCAATAGGCGAGAGCTCTCCCAGAGATCTCTGTCTCAACACTAAGACCCAGCTCCACCCGATGGCCAGCAAGCTCCAGTGCTGGACGCCCCATGCCAAACAACTAGCAAGACAGGAACACAGCCCCACCCATTAGCAGAGAGGCTGCAAAAAATCATACTAAGTTCACAGACACCCCAAAACACACCACCGGGTTCGGTCCTGCCCACAAGAAAGGCAAGATCCAGCCCCAGCCACCAGAACACAGGCACCAGTCCTGTCCACCAGGAAGCCTACACAACCCACTGAACCAACCTCACCCACTGAGAGGCAGACACCAAAAACAACAGGAACTACGAATCTGCAGCCTGCAAAAAGGAGACCTCAAGCACAGTAAGTCAAACAAAATGAGAATACAGAGAAATATGCAGCAGATGAAGGAGCAAGGTAAAAACCCAACAGAACAAACAAATGAAGAGGAAATAGGCAGTCTACCTGAAAAAGAATTCAGAGTAATGATAGTAAAGTAAAATCTTGGAAATAGAATGGAGAAAATACAAGAAACGTTTAACAAAGAAGAACTAAAGAGCAAACAAACAATGATGAACAACACAATAAATAAAATTAAAAATTCTCTAGAAGGAATCAATAGCAGAATAACTGAGGCAGAAGACTGGATAAGTGACCTGGAAGATAAAATAGTGGAAATAACTGCCTTATTTCAGGGCAGAATAAAGAAAAAAGAATGAAAAGACTTGAGGACAGTCTCAGAGACATCTGGGACAACATGATACACAGCAACATTTGAATTATAGGGCTCTCAGAAGAAGAAGAGAAAAAGAAAGGGTCTGAGAAAATATTTGAAGAGATTATAGTTGAAAAATTCCCTAACATGGGAAAGGAAATAAGTCCAGGAAGCACACAGAGTCCCATACAGAATAAATCCAAGGAGAAACATGCCAAGACATATTAATCAAACTATCAAAAATTAAATACAAAGAGAAATATTAAAAGCAGCAAGGGAAAAGCAACCAGTAACATATAAGGGAATCCCCATAAGGTTAACAGCTGATCTTTCAGCAGAAACTCTGCAAGCCAGAAGGGAGTGGCAGGACATATTTAAAGTGATGAAAGGGAAAAACCTACAACCAAGATTACTCTACCCAGCAAGGATCTCATTCAGATTCGACAGAGAAATTAAAAACTTTACAGACACGCAAAAGATAAGAGAATTCAGCACCACCAAACCAGCTTTACAACAAATGCTAAAGGAACTTCTCTAGGCATGAAACACAAGAAAAGGAAAAGACCTACAAAAACAAACCCGAAACAATTAAGAAAATGGTGATAGGAACATACATATCGATAATTACTTTAAATGTAAATGGATTAAATGCTCCAACCAAAAGACATAGACTGGCTGAATGGATACAAAAACAATACCCACATACATGCTGTCTACAAGAGACCCACTTCGGACCTAGGACACATACTGACTGAAAGTGGGGGGATGGAAAAAGATATTCCATGCAAATGGAAATCAAAAGAAAGCTGGAGTAGCAACACTCATATCAGACAAAATAGAGTTTAAAATAAAGACTATTAGAAGAGACAAAGAAGGACACTACATAACGATCAAGGGATCAAACCAAGAACAAGATATAACAGTTGTAAATATTTATGCACCCAACGTAGAAGTACCTCAATTCATAAAGCAAATGCTAACAGCCATAAAAGGGGAAATCGAGAGAAACACAATAATAGTAGGGGATTTTAACACCCCACTTTCACCAATGGACAGATCATCCAAAATGAAAATAAAAATAAGGAAACACAAGCTTTAACTGACACATTAAAAAAAATGGACAAAAATCATATCTATAGGACATTCCATCCACAAACAGCAGAATACACTTTCTTCTAAAGTGCACCTGGAACATTCTCCAAGATAGATCATATCTTGGGTCACAAATCAAGCCTTGGTAAATTTAGGAAAATTAAAATCAAGTATCTTTTCTGACCACAATGCTATGAGACTAGATATCAATTACAGGAAAAACACTGGAAAAAATACAAACACATGGAGCCTAAGCAATACACTACTAAATAACCAAGAGATTACTGAAGAAATCAAAGGGGAAATCAAAAAATACCTAGAAACAAATGACAATGAAAACAGGATGACCCCAAACCTATGGGATGCAGCAAAAGCAGTTCTAAGAGGGAAGTTTATACCAATACAATCCTACCTCAAGAAACAAGAAAAGTCTGAAATAAGTAACCTAACCTTACACCTAAAGCAATTAGAGAAAGAAGAACAACAACAAAAAAACCCCAAAGTTAGCAGAACAAAAGAAATCATGAAGATCAGATCACAAATAAATGAAAAAGAAATGAAGGAAACAATAGCAAAGATCAATAAAACCCAAAGCTGCTTCTTTGAGAAGATAAACAAAATTGATAAACCATTAGCCAGACTCATCAAGAAAAAAAGAGAGAAGACTCAAATCAACAGAATTAGAAATGCAAAAGGAGAAGTAACAATTGACACTGCAGAAATACAAAGGACCATGAGAGATTATTACAAGCAACTATATGCCAAAAAAATGGACAACCTGGAAGAAATGGACAAATTCTTAGAAAAGCACAACCTTCCAAGACTGCAACAGGAAGAAATAGAGAATTTAACCAGACCAATCAGAAACACTGATATTGAAACTGTGATTAAAAATCTTCCAACAAACAAAAGTCCGGGACCAGATGGCCTCACAGGTGAATTCTATCATTTAGAGGAGAGCTAACACCTATGCTTCTCTAACTCTTCCAAAATTTAGCAGAAGGAGGAACACTCCCAAACTCATTCAGCGAGGCCACCATCACCCTGATACCAAAACCAGACAAAAATGTCATTAAAAAAAGAAAACTACAGGCCAATATCACTGATGAACAAAGATGCAAATATCCTCAACAAAATAGTAGCAAACAGAATCCAGTGGCTCATTAAACGGATCATACACCATGATCAAGTGGGGCTTATCCCAGGAATGCAAGGATTCTTCAATATATGCAAATCAATCAATGTGATACACCATATTAACAAGTTGAAGGATAAAAACCATATGATCATCTCAATAGATGCAGAAAAAGCTTCTGACAAAATTCAACACCCATTTATGATAAAAACTCTCCAGAAAGTAAGCATAGAGGGAACTTACCTCAACATAATAAAGGGCATATATGACAAACCCACAACCAGCATCATTCTTAATGGTGAAAAACTGAAAGCATTTCCTCTAAGATCAGGAACAAGACAAGGTTACCCACTCTCACCACTGTTATTCAACATAGTTTTGTAAGTTTTAGCCACAGCAAACATAGAAGAAAAAGAAATAAAAGGTATCCAAATCAGAAAAGAAGAAGTAAAACTGTCAGTGTTTGCAGGTGACATGATACTATATGTAGAGAATACTAAAGATGCTACCAGAAAATGACCAGAGGTAATCAATGAATTTGGTAAAGTAGCAGGATACAAAATTAATGCACAGAAATCTCTTGCATTCCTATACATTAATGATGCAAAATCTTAAAGAGAAATTAAGGAAACACTCCCAATTACCACTGCAACAAAAAGAATAAAATACCTAGGAATAAACCTACCTAAGGAGACAAAAGACCTGTATGCAAAAAACTATGACACTTATGAAAGTAATTAAAGATGATACAAACACATGGAGAGATATATCATGTTCTTGGATTGGGAGAATCAACATTGTGAAAATGACTCTACTACCCAAAGCAATCTATAGATTCAATGCAATCCCTATCATACTACCAATGGCATTTTTCACAGAACTAGAACAAAAAATTTCACAATTTGTATGGAAACACAAAAGATCCCGAATAGCCAAAGCAATCTTGAGAATGAAAAACGGAGCTGGAGGAATCTTCTCCTTATAAAGAGAAGATGCACTCTCTCACTTTGTCCCAGCTTACCCTTCCCCCTCCCTGTGTCCTCAAGTCCATTCTCTATGTCTGCGTCTTTTATTCCTGTCCTGCCCCTAGGTTCTTCAGAACCATTTTTTAAAAATTTATTTATTTTTAATTTTTTGGCTTTGTTGGGTCTTCCTTGCAGTGCATGGGCCTCCCACTGTGGAGCACAGGCTCCAGGTGCACAGGCTTCAGTAGTTGTGGCACGCGGGCTCAGTAGTTGTGGCTCGCAGGCTCTAGAGCGCAGGCTCAGTAGTTGTGGCACACGGGCTTAGTTGCTCCGCGGCATGTGGGATCTTCCCGGACCAGGGCTCGAACCTCGTCCCCTGCAGTGGCAGGCAGACTCTCAACCACTGTGCCACCAGGGAAGCCCCCAAATGTGGGGAATTACTTAAGCTTACGAAAGCTTTACTTTCCTTGACCTTCTTTTCATTGTTCTTCCATTAGAGTGTCATTATAGAATATTCAAGAATTTGAGGGCCATATGGACACATTCTACAGGAAAAACATGTGAAAAGATAATATCCCCAGCATTTCCCTATTCACATGATGGAAAAATTGAGGTTTTTTTTTTTTTCTTCCTCCTCTCTTAAAGGTGTATCTGATGAAGACTCGAGAGGCACATTTCTTTCCCAGAGCATCCCATTCTTTATATAGTTAGTTCTTATTTTCATTGAAAGTCCTCTTGAACTTACTAAAGAGAGGATTATTTCTTGTGCTTTGCATCTTCTGTAGTATCCAGGTAGCTAAGTAATAATTGCTGAATCATTAAAAATGTACTTTTGAAGATTTGTCTCATTATCATGACAGTGTACTGTCATGTGTTCTTGCTTGTCCTCAATCATTATATTCTTAATCATGAAGTAAAGATTTTGAGGTATTTTAAAATTCCATTCATATTTGGGAAAAGAAAATTTGGAGGAAATATGACTCCAAATTACACACAAGAGCAAAAGTGACATTTAACTTGCAAAAATCCTTTAATAAAATTAAACCATTAAGGCTGTATGCTAGTGTCTATATATTGACCCTTTTAACTGTGTATTATAAGATGTTGACCCTGAAAACAAAGGGACACTATAATAGAGAGCTGAGTCATTGTTTTCAGGGAAAAGCATGCTGGTGACTTGTGCAGAAAGTTACAAAGTGCAGCGGCATTGAGGAGAATCGCAGCTCACTCTAAATTTTAAGGGTAATTAGTGCCAGTAAGTGTATATTAAAATCACGACTGACTTATCTCCAGAAAGCAGAAATAGGTTCTCCTTGAATGTTATCTATTTTTTCCTACAAACTGACTTCCCAGGGTTAGAGCCAATGGAAGAAAATAACATCAAGCTTGTATTTTTATAAACTTTGCTTAAAGGAAAATCCAAGGGATAGGAAATATGAAAGAAAATTTAGGGGACATGAAGGCTAAATTAGAATGTCCAAAGAATATTTAGAAAGTATCGCAGAAGGATAGAATAAGAGAGAATTAGGGGAGACAATATTGAAAGAAAACAGTGACTGAGAATTTTTCAGAGTTGATGAAACACATAAGCCTCATATTGTTGAAGCCTAAGAAGTCCTGAAGAGTATTTTTATTTTTAATCCATATCCCAGTAAAATGCAGAGAAGAAAGAAAAAGAGAAACTTACAAACAGTGAGTTATCTTACAATGATCAGGCTTAATAGATTACCAATAGATTTTTCAAAGGCAACAGTAGATGTCAGAAGATGAGGGAACACAACTGGGTCATATTTCACTTGTGTAAAGTTCAGCAAGTTCAAAACAACCACATTCACCTGCAGGTGTAGACAGATCATGGCTTATTAAGTACCCCAGAGCATACGGTAGTCTTCAAATGCTTTGCATTGTGAACTGAGTTGAATCTCATAGCACTTTCAATACCAGAATAAAATCATCAAAGTTGTTACTTCTTTTAAAGCATAGCCATATACCATTTGAATGAACATCATATGAATTTTGACTACATTGTAGTCCAGGATATGTGTCTTCTCTGCCTCTGTGCTGTTAATTTGTCACTAAACACTTTCACA
This sequence comes from Balaenoptera borealis, assembly GCF_965194805.1. NCBI lineage: Eukaryota > Metazoa > Chordata > Mammalia > Artiodactyla > Balaenopteridae > Balaenoptera > Balaenoptera borealis. The sequence continues at coordinate 34,273,176 of NC_138880.1, read as the reverse complement.
CTTGATCTGGGATGAGTTAGAGCAAGCAGATAGAGGACTGATCTTATCTCTACTGTTCTCTGATGTCAAGGAAGGCATGGCAAATAGAAAAATAATAACTGTGTCACTATTTGAGACAATTGAATACAATCAAGTTGGAGAAATCAGGTGGCTGTGGAGTAAACTTCATTCAAATTGGAACATGCTCAAAAACACATAAATATAGTGAAATAGAGGGATGTAACACACAGCATTGAGTATGCTTATATTAAATTTGCATATGGCACAAACATATTCTAACGTCTTCAAGTTTCTGGGAGTAGAAAAAATAGTATGAATAAGTCCATTGAAAGCATGACTTGACAAGAAAGGATGAAATTAAAAGTCACTTTAGAAAAAGATAAGGGAATTTACTTCTAATAGAACAAACTGGAAAATACTAATAAAGGATTTGAAAAGAAAAGGATTTTTCTTAAAAGAAAATTTTGAGAAGAAATACTGATGATCAAATAAGTTGATACTGTGTGGCAGAAATAACAATAATGACTAATTTGACAAATGAAAAAATGAGGTGGAATTTAATGCTGAAAAATGCAGCATGTACCATGGGGGCTGGTAAACAGAATTAAGGGAGTCTAAGGTCCATTTTTTCAATGTCAATATTTTCCAGGAGAATCATGGTAAAATTAACTTTTTAAAGTTAAAGTTTAAAATTAACAATTTAAAGGTAGTCAATGAGGAATAGAAATATAACATCAAATGTCTAAATCAATAGTAGAAAGGTGAGGGGGGACCTGAAAACTAATCAATTCTAAGGAAGGTCAAATTAATAAGAAAGAGGACAAATTAATAAGAGAATAAGCAGGGTTAAAGGAAAGAATGAAAAATGGATAGTAACAAATACAAATATATCAATAATGATGACAAATCACCAGTTAAAAAGGAGATTGTCAGTTTTTTTCCCTTCAAATCCAGCTATATACCGCTTATAAGAAAACAGATTGAAACTTAAAAATTAGAGGATAAAGTTAGTGTTGGTGTATTGACACAGAAAATGAAAGTACTTCCAATCAAAAATCATTAATCGGCCTAATGATTAACGATGGTCACTGCAAGATGACAATGAAAAATTCTCCAAGAAGCTTCTACACTTTAAAATTGGAGTATACATTACAACATATGGAATTTGGCAGAATCACAAGTAGAATCTGAAAAATTCAAATCAGAGGAGAAAACATTACAGTTTTACTATTTTCTGCATAATATAGGATAGCTTTATGGGGTAAAAATTCTTCATTGGACTTGAAGAAATATAGGGTCAGATAAAAGCTTTATCCTTAACTTTTGAACAATCCACTTGACATTTCTGAGCTTCAGGTGTCTCAATTGTAAAATGATTTACTTGCCGTACATGTTTTTATGAGTTCAAACATTCTCATACAAATAATTCTATTTATGATAATACTTTTAAAACCATGTGCACAACTTCTTCCAGGAAGATGGAATAGACATACTTTTCCCTGTTCCTTCAATTAAGTATAATTTAACCCCTGGGCATTATATATAAACCATTATATTTTAGCAGACTCTGAAAGGTATAGAGTAGAGGCAGATTAGCCAGGGACTTCAGGACATGAGGGACAATGTGATGGTGAGTTCTCTGGGCTTTTGTAGGAGAAGGTGGCAACCCAGAAATGCCCATGGGTGCAGACAGTATAGACCCCGACAAAAGCCTGCTGTCTCTAGCTAGATGACCAGGAGAGAGGGTGACAACCATACAGAAAACATTTGGCCAATACTGCTCTAGTCCAGCCACAAACCCCAGGAAAAACATGTAGCCCCATCTATAGTTGCAAAAGCAAAGGTCCAGTGGGGAGCCTGGACTTCTGTACTTTCCAGGTTGTAAGGAGGTGACTGAGGTATTCCCATTGCCGTGCCGCAGTGGTATCAGAGAAGGCTGAGTGGGGAATCGGGAGTTTCATTCCTTCCAGGAGTTAACGAGGAGCCTCTTTCAACAGGGCCAATGGAGACCACGCGGAGGGTGTGATGATAAATCAGCCACTTCGAGTTGCTGCCTAGGCAATTTTACATTATAGCAACCCTGCTCACACCCAGGATCTGGACACTGAGGTAGGGAGTTTAGGGTTCCCTCCTCAAGTTGCCACCCTGCTTTTCCTGGGCACCTTTAAAAATGACCACTCAGACTTGAGCCCTTGAAAAATTAGTGACCTCTTCCCCAACCACCTTCTAAGTGATAGGTGCTTGCTACCCTGCTGTCTTTTCCGGTTCGCTTGTGACCTGGGTGGAAGGACTGGTCTTCTCCTGCCTCACTGTGCTCCCTTTCTGGGGTCTATAAGTGATAAACCCCATGGCTCTGTTTCCTTTGTGTGAGTGTACTGAAACTGCACCTTCAGTCAGACTGCCGCAGGATGTTAACTTCCACGAAGCGGGAGCCCAGTGTCTGGGGAGCGACCTGATGACCCTGTGTGGGGGGCTCATGCTCCTCATTCGGCAGGTCATCTTCTGCATATTCTTAAGACACAGGCTCTGGGTTTTCCAACAGTGAGGGCCAGGACTTCAACCCCCAACCTGGCAGAAATGGTGTGTCTCACACCTTCCCCAAGAGGGTGGTGACAAAGGAGGCCTGGTGGCGAGTAGGGACTTTGACCAGTGACCAGTGATAACAAGGCAGCCCCTATCTCCCACAGTGCCAGTGCAGGCCACGTGGAAAACTGTAGCAAGACCCCCCTGCCCTGGCCGGTAGCGTGGTGTTAGCAGAGGCCTAGGAGAAAACCAGCATTCCCGCCCCTACCCAGCGGTAGCGAGGAGTCCCTGCTCCACCTTGTCTGTCAATGGCCTCTTCATTTTCACAGCCCCCTCGCTCCTTTTGTCGGCTGAGCCTGATGACTGTAAATGAGAGTAGCAGCATCATACTTAATTAATTATTGTAAAGACATTTTTAAGTTAAGGACTTTTCTTGGTCTGGGCCTCTTGTTCCATAGGCAATACGCTTTCCTTAAAACTGAGTTTGCTCTAATCTTGTAGAGGTTTTACTAACCAGTCTTAAAGTTTGTTCTTAGACCTTCAAATATCCTTGATCTCATTGCTTTCTTGCTCCAATGCCTCTGTCTTCAGACCCTACCGTGGTAGGTCTTGATCACTGTGTTCAATGAGAAGTCTTAACTGTCCTGTGCTGTTCATAGGATTTTAAAATTTAATTTTCAACAGTTTGAGGTATTAGGTGCTTATGATTTTCTAACATTGAAAGGTCATGAATTTATAGAAACTTTATTCTTTCTTTTCTACTTATAAATCATACGATTCCCTTCCTGAACTCAGCTCTTTCTTGTCATGCTTTGCCAAAAATAGTTAATATCAACCAACACATACAACTATGACTCATTGTCATACAACCATGACATTATTTTCCTACCTTGCAGCAGAGAGGCATATAATCATGCTATTAAAGTTGAAAATTTTATAAAAAATTTTGCTGATACAAAATATATATTTTCCAATAATCTGTATAAAAATTCCTTATCACTCACCATCTGAATACTAGGCCAGTGACACATAAAGATGTGTTACCACAGCACCTCAATTCTACATACAAATTTCTGGTTTTTTTTTAGGGTAGGTTAAGCTATTGCATAGGAACAAAGAAACCTCAAGATCTCAGTTATTTTAGTACAACAAAGTTTTATTTCCTGCTCAAACAAATGGAGATGTTTTTGTTTGTATAGGTCTTCTGAATAATTCTCTTTTATGTAGTGGCTCAGAGACCAGACTCTTCCCATCAGTATTTTCACTTTTCCTCAGTCTTGGGGGACCACCCCAGATTCTTGGTGTCTAATTGGGTGATGAGCAGAAGAAGGAGGGCATGTTCATGGGCATTTCCATGGCTGGGCCAGGAATTGATATATCTTCATCCCAGTGGCCCATCCCACCCAGCTGTAAGGGGGACTTGCTAATACAGCTTTGATGTGTGCCCAGGAAGAAGAAGAAAACTGCGTATTGGTCAGCACAAAGGCCTCACTAACTTGGAGCCTGGAGAATTTGGTTGCTGGGTGGACAGCCCACTTAAAATATTCTTACAAAAAAACAGAAAAGTGGATTTTGTTGTCTAAACAGCAATCTCCATCCCAAATATAAGCTTAAATTTCTAATAAGTCTTAAGACATAGGGCAGTTAGGATCTCTATAAATGAAAAATGTTTTTGAAATCCCCATTTTACTTAAAAGTTCAGATATTGCAATTTACTACATAATATATCAATGTTAATTTAACATAAAAAGAAAACTCTTTTGCAACTACACACATTTTGGTAAAATGGGTACCCTTCCAAATATGAAATACTTCAATCTGTGCTTACCAAATACGTATTCAGTACCTATTCAATGACAGACATCCAGTGGGGGAATGGGAGGTAGCAGTGAACGGGACGGCATGGCTACGACCTGCATGGAGTTTGGAGTTGAACTGATGTGACACTTCTCTAGCCACGCCCCTAAGTGCCCCATTTGGTAAATGTGCCCCAACTTGAGAAATTGTCTTAAACACTGCTGAGAGGGATGTAGGTTTAATTATTTAAAGGATTCTCATATTTAAGCTGGTTTCAGTGATCGTTTCAGGTTTTATAGCTATTGAGTCATTCAAACAGAATCAAATCTCAGGTCTGGAATATTTTACCTCCCTATCAATGCTGATATGAAAAACAAGGGGATTCAGTAATATTACGCCGTGTCAGAAGTGAGGTGAGATTTAGATAGAAGTAATATCTGGAACTCTAGGGGTGTTTAAAATATTAGAAAGAGATCAAGTTGTTTTTGTTTATTTGTTTTGTGTTAGGTTAATGTGTGATCCAACATTTTGATCAAGTATTTAAGGATTTTTTCGTTAGATGATGATTAATCAAAACTATATTTTATAGTCTTTAATAAACAATTACATTATAAAATAAATTATTTCTCCAAAATGTGTTAAATAATATAGTAGTACACTTTCCCCAAACATGTAAAGATCCACTTAACAACATACAGGAATTTAGAGCATTTGCCACTATGTTAATTAAAGGTAAATAGACTGATCTGAATTACACTTGTACTGGTTAATATCTCAGAAGGCCGTCGAAAATTTCCCTTTTAGAGTTAATGACAGACACTGAAAAGTCCATTGGATTTAAAGGTGGTACTTTTCAAGAACTTCAAAGAGAGGAAATAATCAGTAGGTGCAGTGCCTATAATTATGATTGTCTCTTATTTTCATCAGAGACACTTTGGCATTCTTATCCGATGTCCCGAATGTCAAAAGCAAACCCATAATTATTCCAAAATCATTTGCCCTTATAAGGTTAGTATTAGGACTTTGCACACACAAGACATGCACTGAAATAATACCAGTGTTAAGTACTAATTGTTTCATAATGTATCAAAAGAGTTTACACTTATTACTTTTTAAAGCCACATGTGGAAAAAAATGAAGGAAAAAAACGCTTTATATTTCATTCTAAAGATTCTTGTCCTTTTCTATCACACAGTGTTGGTTTCTACCACCATTTTATGTACAAGGCAGCATGAGGTTTGTTAGCTTGACTTACGTTTCAAAAGCAGGAATCTTTTCTGTTTAAGCTCAGTGCCAGTTCTGTGCGGACTGCCTGCTGCTACCCAACTATGTATCTAGAATTTTGTAGTTTAATTGCCACTTGCACAGTGGTATTGTACATAAACACAGCAGCTGCTACTGTATGTTGGAAGTGGCTCAGAAAAATCTATGGACACTGTTCAGCTTTGACTAAAAAGCCAAAAAATTTAGACGCAGCTGCATTACTCTAACAGCTTGGCAATATAACGCCTTAACGGAAAGAATGCAACTCATTGGAAGTCTACTTACAATATGTTTGCAACCACACTAGAGAAAATTGCATGGAGCCATGGGGTCTAGTGGTAAAACTTCCCAGAAATGAAGATCATCTTTCCCTTTTCTCTAGTCACACAGGTCCTTATCCTTTGTTCGGTAGTAGTCTGCATTGCTAGGGGTAGCCACTCGAGACACGAAAGCTAATATGAAACTTGGATATCTTCCTGTTACCAGGTAGAGATCATGTTCTTTTTTTTTTTTTTTTTTAAACATCTTTATTGAAGTATAATTGCTTTACAATGGTGTGTTACTTTCTGCTTTATAACAAAGTGAATTAGTTATACATATACATATGTTCCCATATCTCTTCCCTCTTGCATCTCCCTCCCTCCCACCCTCCCCATCCCACCCCTCTAGGTGGTCACAAAGCACCGAGCTGATCTCCCTGTGCTATGCGGCTGCTTCCCACTAGCTATCTATTTTACGTTTGGTAGTGTATATATGTCCATGACACTCTCTCACCCTGTCACATCTCACCCCTCCCCCTCCCCATATCCTCAAGTCCATTCTCTAGTAGGTCTGTGTCTTTATTCCCATCTTGCCACTAGGTTCTTCATGACCTTTTTTTTTTTTTTTTCCTTAGATTCCATATATATGTGTTAGCATACTGTATTTGTTTTTCTCTTTCTGACTTACTTCACTCTGTATGACAGACTCTAACTCCATCCACCTCATTACAAATACCTCCATTTCATTTCTTTTTATGGCTGAGTAATATTCCATTGTATATATGTGCCACATCTTCTTTATCCATTCATCTGTCGATGGACATTTAGGTTGCTTCCATGTCCTGGCTATTGTAAATAGAGCTGCAATGAACATTTTGGTACATGACTCTTTTTGAATTGTGGTTTTCTCAGGGTATTTACCCAGTAGTGGGATTGCTGGGTCGCATGTTCTTTTTTGGTTAAACCAATTAAAAGTGTGAAACCAAAGGAGAAATGCACAGAAACCTTGACAGAAGACCTCTGTTACAGCAGTTTGCTGACTTTAATGAGTACTCTGTTATGTGGAAGAGGTTGAATGATGTCACATTTAAATGTAGTCATGAAAAAACACTTCTCAGTTTGTACTTGTGTCTCTACATATATATTTTTTTGAAGCAGAAAAATTAGAAAGCCTTTTCTTCTTTTTCTCACAGACAAAGAAAATGCAGGGCATTGCAGTAAAAGAAGAAATCAAGACCACTTCATTTGTTTTACTTCCTTGATGTTTATCACCCCCTCGCCTTATGCAGAGTTTTCCATATTTCAGTATTTAGCAGTCCAAGTAGCATTCTTAGAAGAATAAAACTTCCCCTTGGAATTAGAAGCTAGACATTATAGGTTCACTATGGTATATTACTGTTACCTTACTGTTATTCTTTGTCTTTCTGATGAATTTTAGAATGTCCAAGTTTATCTAGCAAGATCTTAAGCTCAACTCCGTCCAAAATATTATTTTTTTTTAATCTTTGTGTGAACGGGGGTTATCTAAGTGCAGTTCCATATGCCAGTAATTGGTTCCATTGATTTTGGTGTTTTAAATATGTGAAAGAGAAAATATTAGGGTGTGTGAACTAAGGGATTCTTTTACAGTACAGTAAATCCAAATCCAGTGTCTAGTTCCTAGTATTTGAAAAATAGTTAGGACTATTTACTTTCTCAACATTATAAATATTGAGACAGCTATGTCTACTATGAGCTAGGTCTACCCTTGTTCACAGTCACATTAAGGAATTCTTCTGAGGTAAATATTCTGCAATAACAACATAGCTGTAAAGGGTTTTCAAAGCTTTTATTAACTCAACAGAAGTATCTCTTAGTTTTTAACTAGTTAAATCAAATGACTCCAGTTCAAAATTATAAGAAATGGCTAAATAAGTTATCAACGTAGAAATTTGAATGCAATAGAAGTATATTTAATATCATTAGGAAATCATTTCACTGCATATTTTTAAATGTATCATGTTGAATATTATCCCAGTTTTTTGGAGGAAGGGTTGATCTCAATATTTCAATAGTGGTTAACAGCAGATAGTGGAATTATAAGCACCTTTAACTTTTTTGTTTGCCTTATTTATCTTTTGCTCATTTTCTACAGTTACTTGATAAATAAAATTTAAATTTTATACATGATTTTCTATAAAACTTTTGACTATGCCAAGATAGCAGTGTAGTACCCTGTAAACTCAAGGTTTCTTAATGACTTAATTTATGTAGTAAGAAAATTTGGTCACATTAATATCTAGGGTAAGGGATAAAGGGAGAAGAAATGAACACACTCAATATAAAAGATATATCTGAAAATTGATCACAGTGTAGATAATTGCTACAACAACAGCAGAGTACATTAATGAAACTAATGGAAAAGCAAAGATATAGAACTATATACTCCAAGTCTATAAATTCTACACGTATATATGTGCTACATCTTCTTTATCCATTCATCTGTTGATGGACATTTAGGCTGCTTCCATGCCTTGCTATTGTAAACAGCACTGCAATGAACATGAGAGTACATGACTCTTTTCAAATTATGGTTTTCTCCAGATACATGCCCAGGAGTGGGATTGCAGGATCATATGGTAGCTCTATTTTTAGTTTTTTAAGGAACCTCCATACTGTTCTCCAGAGTCGCTGTACCAATTTACATTCCCACCAACAGTGTAGGAGGGTTCCCTTTTCTCCACACCCCCTCCAGCATTTATTATTTGTAGACTTTTTGATGATGGCCGTTCTGACCGGTGTGAGGTGATACCTCGTTGAAGTTTTGATTTGCATTTCTCTGACAGTTAGTGATGCTGAGCCTCTTTTCACGTGCCTTTTGGCCGTCTGCGTGCCTTCTTTGGAGAAATGTCTAGTTAATTCTTCTGCCCATTTTTGATTGGGTTGTTTGTTGTTTAGATATTGAGTTATATGAGCTGTTCTTACATTTTGGAGATTAATCTCTTCTCAATCGCATCATTTCCAAATATTTTCTCCCATTCTGTATGTTGTCTTTTTCAAATCTTAATTTCTACCAGGTAAAAAATAGTGATCTTTTAGTACATAACGCTATTTGACATTGAAAATAATAATAATCTACCAAAACAAATTCTGTGGATGGTTTCCATGAATTCACATTTATGGATTTGGTATTGAAGAATAAGATAATAATTGTGAAATATATTTTATTGTGATAAAGAAATCAAATGAAGCAAATATATAACTGCAAAGCAACTTTGCCTCTTATTCTTTTTTAGTAATGTTAGCAAATAACAATGGTTTTATATAACATTTATGTATACCTGCAGGCAATATTGAGACAGTTCTTCAATTAGCTTAATAGATGTATTCTAGAAAAGAAAAAGTGAGTTTTTTTTCTTTTTTAAAATTAAGCAGGTAGAAAAGCCACAGCAGAATTGGGAAAAGAAAACATTGATGGTGGGCTACAGATGTTATTTCAAGGACAATCTTGGAGTGGTTATTTCAAAGGGCATCATCCTGTTAAGAGCTAAACTCCTGAGTTTTTCTACTTTTCTAAGATCACTTTGAAATGGAAATGATAAGAACCTTTAATGTCTTGCGCAAATAGTAAGGTGTGCAGAAATCAGATGGCAAGAGGTAAGAGGCATTGCAAATAAAACTGGGATGAGCAAGTATAGCATGCATAGTCCCAGTAGAATAATGAGAAGATAGAATGGCCAGGGATTTCAAATGGAGATATCAAGGCAGTTAGAGATACCCTTCTTTATGTGTTATCTTCTAGTAGTGGCTGCATAAATTTTTATTCTATCTGGATCAAAATTTATATATACATTGCTATTTTGCTCTAGAAATATCCCCAAAGATTTTCTACTTGATATTGTTTCCTCTATTAACCAAAGTATAAATTATTTTAATATTATACAGCATTGGTTAAACTATATATTATAACAATTCCTGTATGAAAAAGTAAGGTGAAAACTGTTGAAGGCTACACTTAGATTTTATGTTAACTGTAAAGTACCAGAAAGAAAAAAGAAATAAAGGAATCAATATATTTAAAGGTATGCTCAGGAATATCACACAGATAGAGCAAATTGAGGTATGGTATTGAGTATATCATCCTGAACTCAATTCTGTACAAACACTGAAACTCCAGAAAGGCTTGATCTATTTTTTTTAGATTCTGTTTACCAGAGAGCTTGTACAGGGGACTTCCTATGATATTGATACTTATCTTTTTTTGTTATCTGGAGAGAGCAATTTTAAAAAGTAAATGGAGTAGCCACTGCGTATCGATGAGGAAACTGATAGCTCAGCATTGGACAGCTGAGACTGGCAGGGGGCTTCTGCTGAATACAGATTCATCAGTTTTCCTTTTTTCCAGAAGTACTCTACTCCATTTACTCTGTCAAAATTCTTGTTTCCAGGCCACGTAGCTGCATGCTGCGTGTGAAGAAAAATCACACTGCTATTATATGCGTGTCTGTGATTGTTCCTTACTCAGACAAGAGTTTCAGAAGGCAGATAATCTAGTCTTCACTTAGATTACAAAAATAAGTAAATAAACCAAAAAGCAAATAGAAAAATTAAGTTTATATAAGTTTGTAAAAATAAGTTACTTAATCTATATCAACTTTCTTCTATGTGTAAGCTTTTCCTCTCCAACATATAAGCACATATTTATTAACTGGCCATTTCTTGCAAAATGTAAACGATCTTTTAAAAAAAATTCCAACTGAGAGAATGCTGATTTTTTAATATCTGCCATTTAACAACATCTTTAAAATAATTAACTTATAATTCTATTTTAACTTATTAAAAGCAGCTCATTGAAAGTAAGATGAGTTTGCAAACTGAAGCTTATTCGTTCATTTGTCAGGATTCTATTAGACTTAAAAAAAACACTACAATTTCTAGTTTTCAACAGTATAAACTTGAACATGAACAAAATGCCCATAATAAACTTATTTAAACTTCATATTAAAAAGTAATTATGTTTATTACATAACTCTAATTCTATGTTGTATTATAAGTCATTGTGTTCATTCCAATTGGATTTTAGGGCACATGATCAAAATATATATTTTAAAACTTCAGCTATAATTATTTCTCTCATATGTAAACTATCTTCAGATAATTAAATTTTAAAACATTTTGAATATAAATGATATCAGTTTTCTGAATCTTACTAATGATCAGATACAAGTCCTAAGAGCATAAAATTAAGAATGTTGGATTGATTGATAATGTAGGCACTTATTTAATGTGAATAGAATTTAATGTGAGGAAATGTGAAGCAAAGATTTCAGAAAAGATCACAGATGAAGATACCAATTAATTTGTTGCAAATACTGCTAGTTTTTTTTTTTTTTTTTTAATAACTTGGGCAATGGTTTTCCCTAACTTTACCAATTATTGTGACAAATAACCTTCTTTGTCATGATCTTACCCAATTCAACCTTGGTTTATAAATAAAACTATTTTTATCTCTGCATGGCAAAGCTCAATTAGACTGAAATTTCATCGGGGTGTAAAGCAGCATGTCATCTTTATTTAAATGACAACTTCTGGGTACATTTCTTTTAAAATGAAGCAGTGATACCGAGTTAAGAAATCATAAAATGTTTAGAAAGGCTTGATAAAATCGTTAGGTAGTTATCATACTGATATATCAGTAACTCACAAATGACAGATTTGTGATTATAAATAAGGAAGATCTGATACAAATGGTTAGAAATGGACCTTTGAAATCATGAAGAAAACTTATGATAGCTATATTTATATTTACACACCTTATACATTATCAATTTAGTATGATTGGTGGTTAAAAATCAAAACTCACTATTCTTCAGATCAATGAAACATGTAATTCAGTAGTCTACCTAGTAGGTAACAATATAAACGAAATAAATATTTACTATTTTATAGTAGCATACTTTGTTAATTATTTTTGGTATATGCCCATGAAAATAATTGTTTCCAGGCCTTCAAATCTATAGCACTCTGTACATTTTATCTAAATCTTTATTCCTCTAAAGTTGTATGTGAAATATTTAGGAAATTTAGTTAGATCTTTTGGCTGTTTAGATATAGTAAGTTGAGTTATTACTACAAGAAAGATTTTGAGGACCTGGAAAATACAGTCTTTTTCACAGAATCAGACTTGCAGGAAACTTTCTTACTGTTCATTGTGAGGAAGTGACAATTTATCCTGATTGTCGTTTTCTATTCTTAAGGAGGAAGGCAGTTTGATTAACATACATATGGCTGAACGGTTACAAGAACAAATTAAGTCACATTTTCCTTAGACAGCTTTGTAAATTATTCTGTACTATGAGGTAATAGGATCATAGTTTCTTGGGGATTTAATCTTGACAGAATAAAAGCAACTGCTCATTTTTATTAAAAATTCAAGGAACTGTGGCTACCCTTAGAAAATATCATTCAAATACTCCATTCACTTCCCTCCAACGTAACTCAGGTGTTCTTCTGCATCTTCTGTGGCAGCTCTTCTCAAACTTTAACGAGAGAACACATCACCTGGGGGTTCTATTAAAACACAAATCTGATTTGGTGGGATTAGGTTAGAAGCCCAGACTGCATTTCTAGCCAACTCCCAGGTAGCGCTTTATGGGGAAAGAGAGAGAGAGAACGAGCACATGTATGTGTTGGGAATAATAACAGAAAGTGTGGTGAGTTTGTGTGTGTGTGTGTGTGTGTGTGTGTGTGTGTGTGTGTGTGTGTGTAAAGTGTGGGTAAGACCAAGAAAGGTAGGGAGATAAAGAGACAAACAGAAGAGAGCAAAAAGAAGATAATCATCAGAATAATTCTGAATTATTCACTTAAGTAGCTAATGTCAGGAATTAGTATTCGCCCCGTCTTGTCCTCGGGGACCACAAACCATTGTGCCTCTGCTGCTTGTGTTTCCTAATTGGATGGAAACCTGATTTGCACTGCCTTTGCCTTTGCCCTAAATGACATGGAGCAACTGTGTAATAGTGGACTTTTATTTTTTCCCTGCAAGCCGGGGTGTGGGCCAAGGAGATGGTTTTGGTGTTGTCTTCATCAGTTTTGTCAGATTCCACCCAAGTTCTCAGTGTCTATTATAGATTCTTTGTGTTTCTTTTTAAAGAGAGTCATCAGCATTCCTGTTTAGATAAAGGAATACGTTTTAAAATCATCACATATTATTAGTATGATTCTCAGTTTTTTCGTATCAGACTCCCAGTATACAATGCCACAAAGCAAGATATACTACTACATGTTTTATTAACCCTGAGAAAATATGCATTACTTGATTCATGCCTGAAGTCTATTATTTCACTTGTTAAAAAAATCAGCAATAGAGAATAATCCTCCAAACTAGCTTGATTTACAATGACATGGGGTGATTTTGTTGAAGGATGATTGGACTAGTTGTACCTACAAGATGATCTAAACTTGAGACTGTGTTTTTTGGGTTGGTTCCCAGACCATCTCTATGTGGCAAACAAAATTTTATCTAGGGTGTTGTTAATATATTTTCCACTTTAGTCATTTATAGAAAATTCTTCTTTGTAATTTTGGGATCTTTTCCTATGCATGATTTTTTTCATATAAGTGTATTCCGCTTAAGACCCAATTTTGTAACTCCCTTATTCAAGACCAATAGGAATGAAGATGGGAAGCCTTAGCTCTTGTCCTCATAACAGCATCCCCTCCTGGTTTCCATGCTGCTATTAGGAAAGGGAGGAGTCACAGCATTCTCCCTGCTCCTGGAAATTTTCCTCTTTCGTATCAACATATTCTAATGCTAAAATTTTAACAAAATACTTTCAAGAGACCAGGAGTAATCTCACCATGCTTTTTTGCATGTTTATATCAATAACCGCAAAAAAGCCCCAGACACCAGGCATTTTCTCAAATCGCAGCTTTTCATGTCCTTACAGATGCCATCCCCATATAGCACTAACACATACCCACATTCTATTAATATTTCACTCCCAGTATGGAAACCTTTCCACTGAACTTTCTGGAGTTCACCATTAGTAAATCTCTTTTATTATTATTCCTTCCATGTTCTTGCCGTAACTGAAACTTGACTCTTACTTTCAGAATGTTGCTTCTGGACCTGTAGTTATCTCAAGTTGTAGTAGTTTCTCTCCTGTTCTCTACAAATCACTGAGTATGGAGATGGGTAGGTGTGTACTCCTTGTTCTTCATTACAAATTACACACCATTTTCTCTCTGTCCTACTTAAAATCCTCCAGATTTCAAGCCCATGTTATCAGATGGTACAACCCACTTTAACTCCTCAGATCAAGAATCCATAGATCCTGGTGCCATGTCTTAATGTACCTTGAATATATTAGCTCTGGGTTGTGGTCACTTTCTTTTACACTAGTCCTGTCTTGAAAGTTCTGGATTTCTGATGGTTCAAAAAAATGTCACTGAAGAGAGGAAGAAAATGGCTTGTTTGTATCTAGGAAACTTAAAGATCTCCATCATGTCAATATGAAAAAGACAGATTAATGGAAACAGAAGGAATCTAAATGGTCAAGGAAAAAAATATGTATACTGGTTCTCACTTCATTTAGTAATCAAGGGATTGCAAAAAGCCACAAAGACTACATACCCAAAATGCACAAACATTTTTGTCAAAAAGATGAACAAATCTAGTATGTTTGGTAATACCAAAGGATGGTGAGAATGTAGAGCAAAGGGACCTTTAATATCCTGCTGATGGCATTGTATTTCAAAAGCATTTGTATTTTCTAACAAATATGAACATCATGCAGCCTATTACTCATAGATTGTGTTTCTTAGTATTTAACCTGCAGAAATATATAACCACTTTGCTTGTAATTGCAGTAACCAGGAAGTAAATGAAAGCTCATCACCATGTTATTGTGGCATATTTAGGCAGTGGAATCTCATTTCAATGAAGATTTATTGTTTTCTACATACAAGAACATAAGTATATTTTAACAGTTGTTAAGTGTAGTAAGTCAGACACCAAATATGTATTCTGATGCCTCCATTTATATAATGTTCAAACAGAGCAATCTAAACTATATTTTAAAGTATATATTTTTAGATCATAAAGTGTAATGGAAAATACTGAATCAATTATTGTGAGCGTCAGAGTAGTGATTCCCTCTAAGAGAGAGTAATGGCATTTTGATTGGCAAGGAGTAAACAGAAGCTTTAAGGAACTGGGAATTTTTCATGTCTTTGAAACATGTGGTTCAAAATTACACAGACATTTGCTTTAAAATATTTTCTATTAAAGTGGCATGTATGTTACTAAATATGCAGTTCATTTCAAAATATAAAAGGTTTGTATAAAATTACCTTGAACCCTGCAGTAGTTTTCCATTGCTGCTGTAACAAATTGCCGCAAATACAGAGGCTTAAAACAATACAAATTTATTATCTACCTATTATTTGTAGTTCTGAACATCAGAGGCCTGAAATCAGTTGAGCTTCCTGCATTCCTTTTTTTCTGTCTGTACCATGTGGCAGGCAGGATCTTAGTTCCCTGACTAGGGATCAAACCTGTATCTCTGCATTGGGAGCATGGAGTCTTAACAATTGGACCGCCAGAGAAGTCCCTGCATTCCCTATCTGACCCTGGTTTTCCTCCTATAAGGACCTTGTGATTGCATTAGGCCCACCTGGATAATCCAGGGTAATCTCCCCTTGTCAATCTCCTTATTTTAATCGCATCTGCAAAGTCCCTTTGCCCTGTAAGGTAACATAATCTCCTAGGTTTTGGGGATTAGAATGCTCGTATCTTTTAGGGGCAGTTATTCAGCCTCTAACATCTCAAAATTTCCTTTTAGCTACTGACCCGTTTCTATTCTCACTGGTACAGCAAAACCTGTCAAAATATGTTAGGATCAAGATCTCCAAATCTCCTTTCCCATTTATTCCAATTCATTCGTGCTTTTCTTTCCAATATTCTACCAAAAAAAAAAAAAAAAACACAAAAAACACCCAAAACAAAAAACCCTCTTGTTAATCATTTTGATACCCAATCCTTTGATTAGTTCCCTTTCTTCATTATAATCAGTAGCCAGACATGTTCAGCCTCTATATTTCTTGAAACACTGTTTTTGTTTGCTTATTTCTAACACGATGCAGTCCTGCTTATCTTCCTACAATTGACTACTTCATTTCAGTCTCCTCTGATGATTCCTACTCTGTGTGTTACAGTGGTCTAGAGGCAAGTCCTCAGATGACTTCTCTTTGTTTTTTTTAGCATTTTTATTTGAGTATAATTGCTTTGTAATGGTGTGTTAGTTTCTGCTTTATAACAAAGTGAATCAGCTATACATATACATATGTCCCCATATCTCTTCCCTCTTGCGTCTCCCTCCCACCCTCCCTATGCCACCCTTCTAGCTGGTCACAGAGCACCAAGCTGATCTCCCTGTGCTATGCGACTGCTTCCCACTAGCTATCTATTTTACATTTGGTAGTGTATATATGTCCATGCCACTCTCTCACTTCATCCCAGCTTACCCTTCCCCCTCCCCGTGTCCTCAAGTCCATTCTCTACGTCTGCGTCTTTATCCTGTCCTGCCC
This sequence comes from Balaenoptera borealis, assembly GCF_965194805.1. NCBI lineage: Eukaryota > Metazoa > Chordata > Mammalia > Artiodactyla > Balaenopteridae > Balaenoptera > Balaenoptera borealis. Next base: position 34,256,764 of record NC_138880.1, on the reverse strand, counting down.
CTAGGTTCTTAAGAACCATTTTTTTTTTAGATTACATATATACACTACCACCCTCTCACTTTGTCCCAGCTTACCCTTCCGCCTCCCTGTGTCCTCAGGTCCATTCTCTAGTAGGTCTGCGTCTTTATTCCCAACTTGCCCCTAGGTTCTTCATGACCATTTTTTTTCTTTTTTTAGATTCCATAATATGTGTTAGCATACGGTATTTGTTTTTCTTTTTCTGACTTACTTCAGTCTGTAGGACAGTCTCTAGGTCCATCCACCTCACTGTAAATAACTAAATTTCGTTTCCTTTTATGGTGGAGTAATATTCCATTGTATATATGTGCCACATCTTCTTTATCCATTCATCTGTTTATGGACACTTACATTGCTTCCATATCCTGGCTATTGTAAATAGAGCTGCAATGAACATTGTGGTACATGACTCTATTTGAATTAAGGTTTTCTCAGGGTATATGCCCAGTAGTGGGATTGCTGGGTCATATGGTAGTTCTATTTTTAGTTTTTTAAGGAACCTCCATACTGTTCTCCATAGTGGCTGTATCAATTTACATTCCCACCAACAGTGCAAGAGTGTTCCCTTTCCTCCACACCCTCTCCAGCATTTATTGTTTGTAGATTTTTTGATGATGGCCGTTCTGACTGGTGTGAGATGATATCTCACTGTAGTTTTGATTTGCATTTCTCTAATGATTAATGATGTTGAGCATTCTTTCATGTGTTTGTTGGCAATCTGTATATCTTCTTTGGAGAAATGTCTATTTAGGTCTTCTGCCCATTTTTGGATTAGGTTGTTTGTTATTTTCATATTGAGCTGCATGAGGTGCTTGTAAATTTTGGAGATTAATCCTTTGTCAGTTGCTTCGTATGCAAATATTTTCTCCCATTCTGAGGGTTGTCTTTTCGTCTTGTTTATGGTTTCCTTTGCTGTGCAAAAGCTTTTAAGTTTCATTAGGTCCCATTTGTTTATTTTTGTTTTTATTACCATTTCTCTAGGAGCTGGGTCAAAAAGGATCTTGCTGTGATTTATGTCATAGAGTGTCCTGCCTCTGTTTTCCTCTAAGAGTTTGATAGTGTCTGGCCTTACATTTAAGTCTTTAATCCATTTTGAGTTTATTTTTGTGTATGGTGTTAGGGAGTGTTCTAATTTCATTCTTTTACATGTAGCTGTCCAGTTTTCCCAGCACCACTTATTGAAGAGGCTGTCTTTTCTCCGTTGTATATTTTTGCCTCCTTTATCAAAGATAAGGTGACCATATGTGCGTGGGTTTATCTCTGGGGTTTCTATCCTGTTCCATTGATCTATATTTCTGTTTTTGTGCCAGTACCATACTGTATTGATTACTGTAGCTTTATAGTATAGTCTGAAATCAGGGCGCCTGATTCCTCCAGCTCCGCTTTTCATTCTCAAGATTGCTTTGGCTATTCGGGGTCTTTTGTGTTTCCATACAAATTGTGAAATTTTTTGTTCTAGTTCTGTGAAAAATGCCAGTGGTAGTTTGATAGCTATTGCATTGAATCTGTAGATTGCTTTGGGTAGTAGAGTCATTCTCACAGTGTTGATTCTTCCAATCCAAGATTTTGGTGTATCTCACAATCTATTTTTATCATCTTTAATTTCTCTCATCAGTGTCTTATAATTTTCTGCATACAGGTCTTTTGTCTCATTACGTAGTTTTATTCCTATGTATTTTATTCTTTTTGTTGCAGTGGTAAATGGGAGTGTTTTCTTAATTTAACTTTCAGATTTTTCATCATTAGTGTATAGGAATGCAAGAGATTTCTTTGCATTAATTTTGTATGCTGCTACTTTACCAAATTCATTGATTAGCTCTAGTAGTTTTCTGGTAGCATCTTTAGGATTCTCTATGTATAGTATCATGTCATCTACAAACCGTGACAGCTTTACTTCTTCTTTTCCAATTTGGATTCCTTTGATTTCTTTCTCTTCTCTGATTGCTGTGGCTAAAACTTCCAAAACTATGTTGAATAATAGTGGTGAGAATGGGCAACCTTGTCTTGTTCCTCATCTTACAGGAAATGGTTTCAGTTTTTCACCATTGAGGACAATGTTGGCTGTGGGTTTGTCATATATGGCCCTTATTATGTTGAGGAAAGTTCCCTCCATGCCTACTTTCTGGAGGGTTTTTATCATAAATGGGTGTTGAATTTTGTCGAAAGCTTTCTCTGCATCGATTGAGATGATCATATGGTTTTTCTCCTTCAATTTGTTAATATGGTTTATCACATTGATTGATTTGCGTATATTGAAGAATCCTTCCATTCCTGGGATAAACCCCATTTGATCATGGTGTATGATCCTTTTAATGTGCTGTTGGATTCTGTTTGCTAGTATTTTGTTGAGGAATTTTGTATCTATGTTCATCAGTGATATTGGCCTGTAGTTTTCTTTCTTTGTGACATCTTTGTCTGGTTGTGGTTTCAGGGTGATGGTGGCCTCGTAGAATGAGTTGGAGAGTGTTCCTCCCTTTGCTATGTTTTGGAAGAGTTTGAGACGGATGGGTGTTAGCTCTTCTCTAAATGTTTGATAGATTTCGCCTGTGAAGCCCTCTGGTCCTGGGCTCTTGTTCGTTGGAAGATTTTAAATCACAGTTTCAATTTCAGTGCTTGTGATTGGTCTGTTCATACTTTCTATTTCTTCCTGGTTCGTTCTCAGAAGGGTGTGTATTTCTAAGAATTTGTCCATTTCTTCCTGGTTGTCCATTTTATTGGCATAGAGTTACTTGTAGTAATCTCTCATGATCCTTTGTAGTTCTGCAGTGTCAGTTGTTACTCCTCCTTTTTCATTTCTAGTTCTATTGATTTGAGTCTTCTCCCTTTTTTTCTTGATGAGTCTGGCTAATGGTTTATCAATTTTATCTGCTCAAAGAACCAGCTTTTAGTTTTATTGATCTTTGCTATCATTTCCTTCATTTCTTTTTCATTTATTTCTGATCTGATCTGATCTTTATGATTTCTTTCCTTCTGCTAACTTTGGGGTTTTTTGTTCTTCCTTCTCTAATTGCTTTAGGTGTAAGGTTAGGTTGTTTATTTGAGATGTTTCCTGTTTCTTAAGGTAGGATTGTATTGCTATAAACTTTGCTCTTAGAACTGCTTTTGCTGCATCCCATAGGTTTTGGGTCGTCGTGTTTTCATTGTCATTTGTTTCTAGGTATTTTTTGATTTCCTCTTTGATTTCTTCAGTGACCTCTTGGTTATTAAGAAGTGTATTGTTTAGCCTCCATGTGTTTGTATTTTTTACAGATTCTTTTTCCTGTAATTGATATCTAGTCTCATAGCGTTGTGGCCAGGAAAGATACTTGATATGATTTCAATTTTCTTAAATTTATCAAGGCTTGATTTGTGACCCAAGATGTGATCTATCCTGGAGAATGTTCCATGAGCACTTGAGAAGAAAGTGTATTCTGTTGTTTTTGGATGGAATGTCCTATAAATATCAATTAAGTCCTTCTTGTTTAATGTATCATTTAAAGCTTGTGTTTCCTTATTTATTTTCAGTTTGGATGATCTGTCCATTGGTTAAAGTGGGGTGTTAAAGTCCCCTACTATGATTGTGTTACTGTCGATTTCCCCTTTGATGGTGGTTAGTATTTGCCTTATGTATTGAGGTGCTCCTATGTTGGGTGCATAAATATTTACAATTGTTATATCTTGTTCTTGGGTTGATCCCTTGATCATTATGTAGTGTCCTTCTTTGTCTCTTGTAATAGTCTCTGTTTTAAACTCTATTTTGTCTGATATGAGAATTGCTACTCCAGCTTTGTTTTGATTTCCATTTGCATGGAATATCTTTTTCCATCCCCTCACTTTCAGTCTGTATGTGTCCGTAGTTCTGAAGTAGGACTCTTATAGACAGCATCTATGGGTCTTGTTTTTGTATCCATTCAGCCACTCTATGTCTTTTGGTTGGACCTTTTAATCCAATAATATTATTAAATAATTATTAAAAACAAATTTTTAAAGTAATTAAAAAGAAAGAACAAAAGAAAGAAGAGAAGCACCAAACCAAAAAACAAATGCACCAATGATAAGAAGCTCTGAAAACTATACTAAAAAAAAAAAACAAGAAAAATAAAAAGCGGACAGATAGAACCCTAGGACAAATGGTCAAAGCAAAGCTATACAGACAAAATCACACACAGAAGCCTACACATACACACTCAAAAAAAGAGAAAAAGGGGAAAAAATGTATATATCATTGCTCCCAAAGTCCCCCTCCTCAATTTGGGATGATTCGTTGTCTATTCAGGTATTCCACAGATGCAGGTACATCAGGTTGATTGTGGAGATTTAATCCGCTGCTCCTGAGGCTGCTGGGAGAGATTTCCCTTTCTCTTCTTTGTTCGTACAGCTCCCGGGGTTCAGCTTTGGATGTGGCCTCGTCTCTGCGTGTAGGTCGCCTGAGGGCGTCTGTTCTCCGCTCACACAGGACGGGGTTAAAGGAGCAGCTGCTTCGGGGGCTCTGGCTCACTCAGGCCGGGGGGAGGGAGCGGTACGGAGGAGGCAGGGCGAGCCTGCGGCGGTGGAGGCGTCGTGACGTTGCAGCAGCCCAAGGCGCGCCGTGCGTTCTCCCAGGGAATTTATCCCCGGATCACGGGGCCCTGGCCGTGGCGGGCTGCACAGGCTCCCAGGAGGGGCGGTGTGGAGAGTGACCTGTGCTCGCACACAGGCTTCTTGACGGTGGCAGCAGCAGCCTTAGCGTCCCATGCCCGTCTCTGGGGCCCACGCTGATAATCGCGGCTCGCACCCGTCTCTGGAGCTCGTTTGGGCGGCGCTCTGAATCCCCTCTCCTCGCGCACCAGGAAGCAAAGAGGTAAGAAAAAGTCTCTTGCCTGTTCGGCAGCTGCAGACCTTTTCCCGGACTCCCTCCCGGCTAGCTGTGGCCCACTAACCCCTTCAGGCTGTGTTCACGCCGCCAACCCCAGTCCTCTCCCTGCGATCCGACCGCAGCCCGAGCCTCAGCTCCCAGCCCCGCCCGCCCCAGCGTGGGAGCAGACAAGCCTCTCGGGCTGGTGAGTGCTGGTCGGCACCGATCCTCCGTGCGGGAATCTCTCCGCTTTGCCCTCCGCACCCCTGTGGCTGTGCTCTCCTCCGTGGCTCCGAAGCTTCCCCCCCCCGCCACCCGCAGTCTCCGCCCGCGAAGGGGCTCCTAGTGTGTGGACACCTTTCCTCCTTCACGGCTCCCTCCCACTGGTGCAGGTCCCGTCCCTATTCGTCTCTGTTTTTTCTTTTGTCCTACCCAGGTACGTGGGGAGTTTCTTGCCTTTTGGGAGGTCTGAGGTCTTCTGCCAGCATTCAGTAGGTTTTTCTGTAGGAGTTGTTCCACATGTAGACGTATTTCTGATGTATTTGTGGGGAGGAAGGTGATCTCCACGTCTTACTCCTCTGCCATCCTGAAGGTCCTCCTCTGACTTCTCTTTTCTATTTAAATGAAGTCCCTAGTTTATTTCTTCCAGTCTCATTTCTAGACTGATGATTCCAAACTGTTTATCTCCTTTCCAGATTTCTCCTCTAAACCTAGCTGACTCATATTTAGCTGCCTACTGGGTTTTTTCGTACAAAACAAAGAGGTATTTGAAATAGACCTAATATGTCCAAATTGAATTCTCAATTTTGCCTACCCTCTGCAAACTTGTTCTGAGCCATTCTTTAAATGACAACTCTATTCTTCAGTATTTCAACCCAGAAACCTTGTAATTACCCTTGACACCTCCTTTCACTCACACCTGACATCTATTCCTTATCAAATTTGTTTGCACTTCCTTTAATATATATCCAGCATCTGATTCGTTTTCAGTGCCTTAATTACTGATCCCCATTCACATTTCCAGGTTAGAGACTACTACATTCATTCAGGCAGGAAGTGAGTATGCTTTTTTTGTTTGTTTTCTCGTTTGCTTTTTCTTTTACCTTCCTATGGTCTGTTGGGAACACAGTATCCAGAATCATCCTTTCAAAAGCTTGAGTCATATCTTACTCTTCCTCTCACAGCTGTCCAGTGCCTTTCTCTGGCTCTCCTGGTCACAGTCACACCCTTCATAACAGACAGCAACACCCTGCGTGGTCTGACCCTTTCTACCTCTTCAGTTTCCTTTCCTTCTACTTCCTCCACTTTCCTCCTTACATTACTATTCTCACACTGGCTGCCTTACTGCTGTTCACAGTCAAGCATGTTCCTCCCTCAAGATACTTGTTTGTAGTTTTCCCTATTGGAAAGCTCATTCCACACCATCTGCAGGGTACTCCCCAGCTATTTTCTGATCTTTGCTTAAGTGCCACCCAATTAGTGAGGCATTCCTTGAATACTACTACTACTACTGATGATGATAATAAATAGTTTACCTGCTCAGTCCCCATTAGTTTTGTTTTCTTTTCAGAGCATTTTTATCATCTAACATGATATTTCTTTATTGACTTATTTAAATGTGTTATCTGTTTACGCTGATAAGGCTCTATTACTGATCAGTGCAGGACCTTTGTTTTGTTCACTGTTGTATCTCCAGTGCCTAAAACATTGTAGATGCTCAATAACTACTTGTGGAGTACACAAGTAATTGACTAAATAAACATTAACTCTATATACTTTATGCCAAATAGATTGTTTCCCCAAAATTATCAATGGTTAAGATAACAGAAGTACCTGGACTTGTCTAACACCATTTAGTGACCGCACCTGTTTCCTTTGTATCACAAAAGACCAAGAGCATACTGGAAAATAAGATCTCTGGTAGTGGAGGTAAATATCGAAGTATCAACTGGTCTTTTACCACGTTCCGTGGCAGTGCGTTGCTGGTGTTTTTGGTGTGGGAGATTTTATGGTGATATTGTACTTGGAATACAAGGTGTTACTTAAACAGAAATCTAGAAAATATTGCAGTTGGAAGTAGAGATTCTGTGACTGTATATCATCAAATAACGTGCACCTCTAAGGCACCCTGAGGCATTTTGGTGGCCTGCAGCCACATTGCTGTTTGGATTTACAAGAAGAATTAAGGCACCAAAACTTACTACAAAGAGTGTTTACACATCCTTATTAATCCTATTCTCACATCAGTCAAAAAGGCCTTCTGACATATAAACAGTTAAAATGAACTCTGCCAACCTGGAAGTGACCCACAATATACAACCAATTTATATTTTCACATAAAATAAAGAGACTCTGTCTCCTACTACTGGCAGTGACCTTTGATGACTTGCTGGTTCAATGAGTAAAGTCCAGCATCCCCAGTGTCGGAATATATAAGGAATTAATCTTCTGCCTATTATCTAACTGTATGCTCCTCTTTCTTGCTTGATTCTCCTGGACCCATTGCCTTGCCTGCTTGACAAACACACTGTTCCTTGGCCTTATCCTGCACTGTGCAGTACTGTGAACTGGACCCTTAATTACTGACATTTGGTTAGGGCCAAATGTATCTTATTTAGCAAAAAAGTATATAGGCTTTAACCTTATGAAAACCATAGTTTTTTTATTTTTAAAAGTTTTCTCATTTGTCATCTAAACACATTTTACTAAAGTCAACATAGAAAAATAAGGAAATATATAAGTAATGTATAACTTACGGAGAAGCTAATAATGCATCTGCAATCAATAACAAAAACATTCCAGAGGAGTTCTTGAAACTTACATATAGGTGTATCCCCTATCAATAACTGGGCATCCATAATAGAAGGTAGAATATTGAATATGTATATATTCATAGTTTATTGAGAGAAAGTAGATATTGATTCTAAAACACATATTCATGCTTGGCTTTTTTAAAAATTTAAAAAATAGAAATAAACATGTACAGATGCAGATCTAGTAAGCCAATTTATTTAGGCTTTGGTTCAGCTAAGAATGTATTCTTATTTGAGCAACAGGAAATCCAACTTGCAATAGCTTAAAAACCAGTTATTGTTTTTTCTCGCATAACGCAGAGTCTGGAAGTAAATGTAGCTTGCCTCAGTTCAGCAGGTCAAAGATGCCAGCCTTTGTCTCTCACTATATTCTCCCCCATACGAAGTGTGATGACTTTATTCCCCATGCCTGGTACATTTTGTTCACAAGATGACTGCTTCTGCTCCAGAAAAACGCATTCATTTTGAAGACAGAAAGGCAGAGAAAAGAGGGCAATACCATCTATGTCTGCCTTCTTTATGGGGAAAAATAAAAGGAAAAAAGAAGCACCTCCTAAAAAGCTTCCACTAAAAAGTATGTCTGTCTCAATGGTCAGAGTGAGTCACATGGCCACTGGACTCCTGAATACTGAAGTGGCCAGTGGCCACAATCATCACAGTAGAGATCAGTGTTCAGTGAAAATGTTGATTTCACTAACTTCAGTTTCTAAAACAAGTTTATTTCAGTGTAAAATACAGTGAAGCATAAAACAAAGAGCTCTAATTCAAAGAAATTACTTTTTGACATATTAAGCAATTTGCACTAATATGCAAATATCACTGGTGTTTAACCTTGAATGATAGAAATCAGACTGATTCTTAGTCCTGATATCTTGCCCAACACTTTCCTATAAGGAATATCTAGGTAATACCACATTGCTGGAAAAATAGCAGATGTTAGTCCACAAGGACAATCTTACTGAAAGACAAGAGGTGTTCAAATAAAGGTCTGACCTCTTTGGCAAAGGGGAAAAATTGAGAATCCATTTCTGGCATATTATTAGGTTCAAGGAGAAAATGGTATCATGGAACACCAAGTCCCCATGAGACAGAGAACCCATTAGTATATTAAGTTTAGAATGTGACTGAAGTTCACCAAAGCAGAGTGGCTGATAATGCTTTAGCCTGTCTTTTTAGAGAGAGAGTGAACATGTTTTCTTTTGTAATAGCAACATTTAAATTATATTATGCAGTATGATGTTGTTGCTGTTATTGTTTTTTTTTTTTAAGATTGAATTACAAGATGACTTGGATATTGTGTAGTTAAATTGGCCATAGTGGATTTGATTGTTGTGTACTCTGTCTCCCTTCCAACCTGTTTCTAGTGAACTTCTTACCACATAGAGGATGAAAATCTAAAAACTACATATCTTGGATTCTTTGAAACTGAAGTCCTTGATACCAATTGGGTTTTATCACTAAGATGCAGCAACTAAACTCTGGGAAGACAGAAGCGCCAGTTTCCTATTGCTTTTCTCTGTATCTGCTGGCTAGTAGCCGGATTCACTATTTCACATTCTTGCATGAGCAGGAGTCACTGCAGCAGTGGTGGTGACAGGGGGACGGTGTTAGTGACAGGGTGACACAATGGCTTCCTAATCTTTGGAGAACAACCACACAAAGGTATGAACTATTTTCACAAGAGTTCCAGTGACAGCCTTTGGAGAATATTCTTTCAATGTTTTCAATAATTTTATAAGCACTGAGTTCTTGTTTTAAAGGTCTTTTGCTCCTTAATATGCTTTGCATGGTTTTGGTTTCCAGCACTGAACCCTGACTGATTTAGTTTAAGTATGCATGTTGACACTACAAACTTAACGACTGCAGAATATAAACAATGTATATGTTTCAAGGTAGTTGATGTAAAAAATAAAACAAGTAAAACAGCTCAGATGAAAAGAAAACAAGAAAATAGGAAGATATAAGAAACATAGGAGAAATAGGAAGTTCAAAATTTGGATGTAGAAAAAAGTCCAAAATATAATACTATTGAAAATACAGGTAAATATACAGAATTCTAGATTTACTAAGTTTGCATTGACAGAATAGATTAAGGATAATTCAGCTACATGCTGTTTATAAAAATATAGCTAAACATAAACTAAAAGTATGTGTCTTAAAAATATGAACAAAATATGTCACATAAACAGCAACCAAATGAAAAATTGTGTAGCTGATCTTTTATGCCCCTAATAACATATATCCAATATATATAGATTGAAAATTGATGGAAATACATTAAGAAATTAAGAAACACATAAATATAGTGAGATCTGAAGATAACTTTTACACATAATTAACCTCTTGGGAAAACATATTAGCATGTGCACAAAAACAGCCACAAACATCATGTAGAATCAACATAATTGACAAGATGATTTAATGAGAAGATATGGAATCCTAAACTCAGCAGTTGCAGAAAATACATTTTAAAAACACATTTGATAAATTTAAGAAAGTTTATGAGTCAGTCATAAAAGTAGTCATAACCCCCCCACCTGCAAATACCCACACACATAAGTAACAGGCAGGTTGCAGTGTGATTAAGTTAGAGGTGTGAGGTGTGAATTTGACTTTATTCTTTGACTTTGGATAGCCAGCTGTCCCAGCACTATTTATTGAAGAGGCTATTCTTTCACTACTGAAGAGTCTTACCACCATTGTCAAATGTCAGTTGACAGTAGATGTTTTGGTTTATTTCTGTATTATCAGTTCTACTCCATTGATTTATGTGCCTGTTCTTGTGCCAGTACCAAACTGTCTTTGACCATTGTTTCGTAATAAGTTTTGAAATCGGGAAGTGTGAGTCCTCCTATTTTATTCTTCTTTTTCAAGATTGTTTTGGCTACTCAAGATCCATATGAATTTTAAAATCAGCTTGTCAATTTCTGCAAAAATGTTAGCTGGGATTCTGAGAGCGATTGTGTTGCATCTGTAGATCAGATAGAGAAATATTGCCATGTTAACAATGTTAATTAAGGCTTCTGATCCATAAAGATGGAATGTTTTTCCAGTTACTTAGATTTTCTTTAATTTATCTCAACAAGATTGTGTAGGTTTCAGAGAATAAGTTTTATACTTCTTTTGTTAAATATATTTCTAAGTATTTTTTTCTTTTTGATGCTATTGCAAGTTGAGTTGCAAGTATATAAAAATGCAATTAATGTTTATATATTGATCTTGTATCCTGCAAATTTGCTGAACTTGTCTATTCATTCTATTAGTTTTTTAGTGGAAATCTTATAATTTTCTATATACAAGATTAGTAATATGTGAATAGAGATAGTATTACTTCTTTCTTTCCAATGTGAATGTCTGTGATTTCTGTCTCTTGCCTAATGGCTCGACTAGAACATCCAGTACAGTGTTGAATAGAACTGGTGACAGCTGGCATCCTTTCTGTGGTTCCTAACTTAGGAGGAAAGCATCCAAGCTTTCACCATTAAGTTTGATGGTAGCTGTGTGTTTTCACGTCAAAGGGTTTGATGCCTTTTATCAGGTTGAGGAAATTCCCTTCTATTCCTAGTTTGTTGAGTGTTTTTATCATGAAAGGGCATTGAATCTTGTCATATGCCTTTACTGAAATTATCAGAATAATCATGAAATTTTTGTGTTTTTTTGTTTTATTGATAATGATGTATTACATTAATTGATGTTTGGGTGTTAAGCTAACTTTGCATTCCTGGGATAGCTTACTTGGTCATGGCATATATAGTTTTCTGTATGCTGCTAAATTTGTAAAGGTCTTAGGTCCAGATATAATTATAGTGCTCTAAAAGAAGGATTTAATTTTTCTTCTTAAAAGTAAAGATTCTGATTCACAATAATACTGACTGCATATTTCACTCTTGGAAGAGCCTTAGAAATACTCATTCCATAACTATAATAATTAATATTCATATATTTTTCCTTAAGAACATTAATTTTGCAAATATACACACACATATTTTCATTTCTGCCTCAGAAAAAAACAGTGTAATGATGACAAGTCTATGAAAAAATTATTATAAAAATAAGCAATTTAATAACATGCCTTATGGTGCTGCTTCAAATGTATCACTAGTTTTCTCAATTTACTGATCACCTACATGAAAACTGTTCATATGTACCTTATTTCTGAAAAGCAGAGAAGATTACAAAATACAACAATGCTATCAGTATTTTTATTTTAATTTTATTTATTTATTTATTTTTTCAATATTTTTAACTGTCAAGGTTGAATAAGAAACAACGAGAACGCGTTGGATATCTGTCTCTGAGTGTGTGAAATGAAAATTTTTTGGCCATTAAAAACAAAACAATGTTACAACAATATCATTAGTCATCCTATAATCTTATCTACACTAGTTATATATTATTTGCAAGACATTAAATCAATGTTTTCATGTAGCTAGGAAGTAAGTAGAGCATTTCTACTTTAATTACATTGAGAAAAAGTATATATGCAAAAGGTAAATGCCATGAAATGAGATAACACTTTGAAAATATTTGGGAAAGATTTTTTTTTTCTTAAATATCCATTGACTGCAAACCCTTTTTTTCCCCCAAAAAAAATTAAAATTTCAACCGGATTTCTTAAAGGAAGCATCATAATTCTGGCATAAATATTGGCCAGAAAAATAATTTTAAAATGAAAAAAGTATATATTGTTAAATTAACTTCAATACTTTCGGGAAAATTCTGCCGTAGCATACAAACCTTCTACCCCCCCAAAAAGGCAAAAGTAAAAATCTGTGCATTTACAACAAAATACGTATTAAGTTTGGAAGTCCTATGGTTTTGATTCATCTCTTTAAAAAGTTAGGTGGGTAAAGACATGAGTTTTCCTAAAGTCTGTACGGAATTTTTATGTCAGCCATAGAAATATTTCTTATAAGTGGAATTTCTTAAGGTTTCCTTGAAACTCCCAGTTGTGAGTATGAGGGAATCAATTTCTACTTCAGTACATGCAGTATAATAACATTGAGTCTTAGAATAAAGGAAGAATGAAGATTTCAGTAAAGGAATAAAACAGGTGATGGATGAAAGAAAATGGCCTCTTGGTTTGCAATAGAAGAAAAAAAGTATTTTACAAGTGAGCTATGCTAAATCTTGTCTGAGATCGAGAATTATCCCCCAAAAATAGTAAAGAGAAAGGAATATTTTCCACTAAGATTGGTAACTAAACTGTATAAAATTATTGGCAATTTAAGTATGCATTTTAATGTATGTCATACTTTATAAAGTTTCAGAAATTTCTCAGGAGATGTCTCAAGACATATTAGAGTCTTTTTGAAATCATTCTTTCTTGAATTATACTCCGTTTGGAATTATCTGCAGATTTATTTGCATAGCATAAACAAATTATGAAAATTAATAAATCTAATCCTGGTGGTTATCTTAATTCCTTTCCTAAAGGACATTTAATAAGAATGCAAAGCTCTGTATATTCTGGACTCAAGCCCTTTGTCAGACATATGCTTTGCAAATATTTTCTCCCAGTGGGAAGCTTGTCTCTTCATCTCTTAATACTGTCTTTCAGAGAACAAACTTTTTTTTCTTCTTATTATTTTGATGGAGTCAATTTATCTTTTGCTTAAAAAAAAAATTGTTCTTTTGATGTCAAGTCTAAGAACTCTTCAACCTAATCTTAGTTTATAAATATTTTCTCTGATTTTGTTTTCCTCTAACAGTTTGATAATTTTACTTTCAACATTTATATCTTTATTTTGAGTTAATATATAGATGCGGTATGATGATTATGTTGATGTCCTTGTATCTGTGTGAGTGTGTGTGTGTGGCCAGTTGTTGCAATACCATTTCTGAAAAACACTATCCTTCCACCATTAAATTCCTTTGGTATTTTTATTAACCAAATGCTGTATTTGTGTGGACCTTTTTATAGACTCTGTATTCTGTTCCATTGATTTTTGTGTCTTTTCCCCATTACCACAATGTCTTGATTGTTGTTGCTTTAAGTCTTAATATACAACTTCATTCTTTTTTCGCAAAATTGTTTTCACTGTCTACTCCTTGCACCTCCATATATGCTTTGCAATAAACTTATCTAAAAAACAAAAGAAAGTAAAAATGCTTGGCATGAATCCAAATTTTATATTGTCTTAAATTTTTTGATCCATTGGGAGAGAACTAACATCTCTACATTGATGTCTCCCAATGCAAGAACATAGCATGTCTCTCAACTTATTTAGATCTTTTATTTCCTTTATCAGCATTTTGTAGTTTTCAGTATATAGATGTTACAATCATATGCTAGATTTATACTTAATTATTTAATTTTTGCTGGGTCGAATAAATGGTATTTTTTAAAGTTTATATTCCCAATTGTACATTGCTAATGTATAGAAATAAAATTGATTTTTGTGTGTTGACTGTGTATCTTGAAACCTTGCTAAACTCGTTTATTAGTTCTGAGAGCTTTTATGTGGATTCTTTAGGATTTTCTACATAGACAATCATATTGTCTATAATACAGGCTGTTTTATTTCTTTGTTCACCATCTGAATGCTTTTTATTTCTTTTTATTGCCTTATTGCATATGCTAGGATTTTCATCACTATGTTGAATAGGAGTGGTAAGAGAGGATATCCTTGTTGTTTTTTTGTTTTTAATGAAAAATTATTCTCTCCCCATTAAATTTGATGTTAGATGTACATACAACTGTGCTTGTTTTTCTCTTCTTTAAACCATTACTATGGTGGGTTACACTGATTAATTTTTCAAATATTGAGCAAGCTGTGTGTTCCTAAAATGTGTCCCACTTAGTTATGATATGCTGGTCCTTTTAGATATTTTTGAATTTAATTTTTTTAACATTTGTTGAGGATTTGTGTGTGTGTCTAAATTCATGAGGGACATTGGTATGTAGTTTTTATTTTTGTTCCACCTTTGAGTTTAGTATTAAATTAGTCAGGGGGTATTCTTTTCCCTTCTGCTTTCTAAGCAGAGATTGTGTAGAATTGGATTTATTTCTTCTTAAAACAGGTAATGAGTTTATAATCTAAATATTGTCCAGATATTTTTCTGCATATTTTTTACCTAGAAATTTGGTTTACCTAATAGTTGTATTCAGATTGTCTGTTTCATCTCTCGGGGTGAATTTTAATAGTACATATTTTTTATAGCAGTACATTTGCATTAGTGTCAAATAACTGCAGGGTCTCTAATGATAACGTCTTTTTCATTCCTGATTATTATAATTTGTGTCACTTTCTTCCTTTTTGCTTTATCAGTCTTGCTAACAAGTTTATAAATTTTTGATCTTTTCAAAGAAACATTTTAAGCTCATTGATTTTTTTGATTGTTTATTTTCAATTTCATTGATTTTCGCTTTATCTTTTTCTTTTACTTGAAGTGTGGTTGATTTACAACATCATATTAGTTTCAGTGTACAGTATTGTGACTCAACATTTTTATAGCTTATACTCCATGTAAAATCACCACAAAATAATGGCTATTTTTCCCTGTGCTGGACGGTACATCCCCATAGCCTATCTACTTTATACACAGTAGTTTGTACCTCTCAAACCCCTAACCCCATGCCACTTCTCCCCACCTCCTTCTCCCTCTGGTAACCACCAGTCTGTTCTCTATACCCGGTGAGTCTATTTCTCTTTTGCTATATTTATTCATTTATTTTATTTTTTAGATTCCACATATAAGTGATAACAGACAGTATTTGTCTTTGTCTAACATTTCAGTAAGCATAATACCCTCCAAGTCCATCCATGTTGTTGCAAATGGCAGAATTTCATTCTTTTCTGTGACTAATATTCCATTTATAAAACAAATCTTTATCCGTTCATTTGTTGATGGACACTTAGATTGTTTCCATATCTTAGCTATTGTAAATAATACTGCTATGAATGTTGGGGTGCATATATCTTTTCGAATTAATGTTTTCATTTTCTTCGGATATATGCCCCAGCATGGGATTGCTGGATCATATGTTATTTCTATTTTTAGGTTTTTTTGAGGAACCTCCATACTGTTTTCCTCAGTGGCTACGCCAATTTCTGTTCCCATCAACAATGGACTAGGACTCCCTTTTCTCCACACGCTTGCCGATATTTGTTATTTAGTCTTTTTGATTATTTTTTAAATTAAAGTATAGTTGATTTACAATGCTGTGTTAGTTTCAGTTGCACAACAAGTGATTCAGTTATATCTATATCTCTCTCTATATACATATATATATACACACATATATATATTCTTTTTCAGATTCTTTTCCATTATAAGTTATCACAAGATATTGAATATCGGTCCCTGTGCTATACAGTAGGTCCTTGTTGTATATCCATTATATATATATTAGTGTGCATCCCAAACTCTTAAATTATCCCTCCCTCACCCCACTTTCCTCTTTGGTAACCACTTGTTTGTTTTCTATGTCTGTGAGTCTATTTCTGTTTTGTAAATAAATTCATTTCTATCATTTTTTTAGAATCCATATACAAGTGATATCATATATTTGTCTCTTCGTCTCTGACTTACTTCACTTAGTGTGATAATATCTAGGTCCATCCATGTTGATGCAAATGGCATTATGCCAGTCCTTTTTATGGCTGATCAGTATTCCATTGTATATATGTCCCACATTTTCTATATCCATTCATCTCTTGATGGACGTTTAGGTTGCTACCATGCCTTGACTATTGTAAATAGTGCTGCAGTGAACATTGGAGTGCATGTATATCTTCTCAAATTGGAGTATTTGTTTTTTTCTGGATATATGCCCAGGAGTGGGATTGCTGATTCATATGGTAACTCTATTTTTAGTTTGTCTTTTTTTTAAGGAACACCCATACTGTTCTCCATAGTGGCTGCACCAATTTATATTCCCACCAACAGTGCAAGAGGGTTCCCTTTTCTCCACGCCCTCTCCAGCATTTATTCTTTGTGGACTTTTTGATGATGCCCATTCTGACTGGTGTGAGGTGATTGTAGTTTTTTTTTTTTTTTAACATCTTTATTGGAGTATAATTGCTTTATATTGTTGTGTTAGTTGCTGCTGTATAACAAAGTGAATCAGCTATACGTATACATATATCCCCATATCCCCTCCCTTTTGCGTCTCCCTCCCACCTTCCCTATCCCACCCCTCTAGGTGGACACAAAGCACTGAGCTGATCTCCCTGTGCTATGCAGCTGCTTCCCACTAGCTGTCTATTTTACATTTGGTAGTGTATATATGTCCATGCCACTCTCTCATTTTGACTCAGCTTACCCTTCCCCCTCCCCATGTCCTCAAGTCCCTTCTTTACGTCTGAGTCTTTATTCTTCTCCTTCCACTAGTTTCTTCAGAACCATTTTTTTTTATATTCCATATATATGTGTTAGCATATGGTATTTGTTTTCTCTTTCTGACTTACTTCACTCTGTTTGACAGACCCTAGGTCCATCCATTTCACTACAAATAACTCAGTTTTGTTTCTTTTTATGGCTGAGTAATATTCCATTGTATATATGTGCCATATCTTCTTTATCCATTCATCTGTCAATGGACACTTAGGTTGCTTCCATGTCCTGGCTATTGTAAATAGAGCTGCAATGAACATTGTGGTACCTGACTCTTTTTGAATTATGATTTTTCTCAGGGTATATGCCCAGTAGTGGGATCGCTGGGTCATGTGGTAGTTCTATATTTAGTTTTTTAAGGAAACTCCATACTGTTCTCCATAGTGACAGTATCAATTTACATTCCCACCAACAGTGAAAGAGGGTACGCTTTCCTCCACACCCTCTCCAGCATTTATTGTTTGTAGATTTTTTGATGATGGCCATTCTGACCAGTGTGAGGTGATACCTCATTGTAATTTTGATTTGCATTTCTCTAATGAGTAGTGATGTTGATCATCCTTTCATGTGTTTGTTGGCAATCTGTATATCTTCTTTGGAGAAATGTCTGTTTCAGTCTTCTGCCCATTTTTGAATTGGATTGTTTGTTTTTTGATATGGAGCTGCATGAGCTGCTTATATATTTTGGAGATTAATCCTTTGTCAGTTGCTTCGTTTGTAAATATTTTCTCCCATTCTGAGGGTTGTCTTTTCGTCTTGTTTCTGGTTTTCTTTGTTGTGCAAAAACTTTTAAGTTTCATTAGATCCCATTTTTTTATTTTTGTTTTTATTTCCATATCTCTAGGAGGTGGGTCAAAAAGGATCTTGCTGTGATTTATGTCATAGAGGAGTGTTCTGCCTGTGTTTTCCTCTAAGAGTTCTAGAGTGTCTGGCCTTACAATTAAGTCTTTAATGCATTTGGAGTTTATTTTTGTGTATGGTGTTAGGGAGTGTATTAATTACATTCTTTTACATGTAGCTCTCCAGTTTTCTCAGCACCATTTATTGAAGAGGCTGCCTTTTCTCCATTGTATATTCTTGCCTCTTTTATCAAAGATAATGTGACCATATGTGTGGGGGATTATCTCTGGGCTTTCTATCCTGTTCCATTGATCTATATTCCTGTTTTTGTGCCAGTACCAGACTCTCGTGATTACAGTCGCTTTGTAGTATAGTCTGAAGCAAGGGAGCCTGATTCCTCCAGCTCCGTTTTTGTTTCTTAAGATTGCTTTGGCTATTTGGGGTCTTTTGTGTTTCCATACAAATTGTGAAATTGTTTTTTCTAGTTCTGTGAAAAATGCCGTTAGTAGTTTGATAGGGATTCCATTGAATGTGTAGTTTGCTTTGGGTAGTATAGTCATTTTCACAATGTTGATTCTTCCAATCCAAGAACATGGTATATCTCTCCATCTGTTTGTATCATCTTTAATTACTTTCATCAGTGTCTTATAGTTTTCTGCATACAGGTTTTTTGTCTCCTTAGGTTTATTCCTAGGTATTTTATTCTTTTTGTTGCAATGGTAAATGGGAGTGTTTCCTTAAATCTCTTTCCGATTTTTCATCATTAGTGTATTGGAATGCAACAGGTTTCTGTGCATTAATTTTGTATCTTGCTACTCTACCAAATTCATTGATTAGCTCTAGTAGTTTTCTGGTAGCATCTTTAGGATTCTGTGTATAGTCTCATGTCATCTGCAAACACTGATAGTTTTACTTCTTCTTTTCCAATCTGGATTCCTTTTATTTCTTTTTCTTCTCTGATTGCTGTGGCTAAAACTTCCAAAACTATGTTGAATAATAGGGGTGAGAGTGGGCAACCTTGTCTTGTTCCTGATCTTAGTGGAAATGGTTTCAGTTTTTCACCATTGAGAACGATGTTGGCTGTGGGTTTGTCGTATATGGCCTTTAGTATGTTGAGGTAAATTCCCTCTATACCTACTTTCTGGAGAGTTTTTATCATAAATGGATGTTGAATTTTGTCAAAAGCTTTTACTGCATCTATTGAGATTATCATTTGGTTTTAATCTTTCAATTTGTTAATATGCTGTATCACATGTTTGATTTGCATATATTGAGGAATCCTTGCATTCCTGGGATAAACCCCACTTGATCATGGTGTATGATCCTTTTAATGTGCTGTTGGATTCTGTTTGCTAGTATTTTGTTGAGGATTTTTGCATCTATGTTCATCAGTGATATTGGCCTGTAGTTTTTTTTTTCGTGACATCTTCATCTGGTTTTGGTATTGGGGTGATGGTGGCCTCGTAGAATGAGTTGGGGAGTGTTCCTCCCTCTGCTATATTTTGGAAGAGTTTGAGAAGGATAGCTGTTAGCCCTTTTCTAAATGTTTGATAGAATTTGCCTGTGAAGCCCTCTGGTCCTGGGCTCTTGTTTGTTGGAAGATTTTTAATCACAGTTTCAATTTCAGTGCTTGTGATTCGTCTCTTTAAATTTTCTATTTCTTCCTGGTTCAGTCTTGGAAGGTTGTGCTCTTTTAAGAATTGTTCCATTTCTTCCACGTTGTCCATTTTATTGGCATATAGCTGCTTGTAGTAATCTCTCATGATCCTTTGTATTTCTGCAGTGTCAGTTGTTACTTCTTCTTTTTCATTTCTAATTCTGTTGATTTGAGTCTTCTCCCTTTTTTTCTTTTTGAGTCTGGCTAATGGTTCATCAATGTTGTTTATCTTCTCAAAGAACCAGCTTTGGGTTTTATTCATCTTTGCTATTGTTTCCTTCATTTATTTTTCATTTATTTTTGATCTGATCTTTATGATTTCCCTCCTTCTGTTAACTTTGGGTTTTTTTGTTGTTCTTCTTCTTTCTCTAATTGTTTTAAGTGTAGGTTTAAGTTATTTATTTCAGATTTTTCTTGTTTCTTGAGGTAGGATTGTATTGGTGTAAACTTCCCTCTTAGAACTGCTTTTGCTCCATCACATAGGTTTTGGGTCGTTGTGTTTTCATCGTCATTTGTTTCTAGGTATTTCTTGATTTCCTCTTTAATTTCTTAGTGATCTCTTGGTTATTTAGTAGTGTATTGTTTAGCCTCCATGTGTTCGTATTTTTTACAGATTTTTTTCCTGTAATTGATATCTAGTCTCATTGTGGTCAGAAAACATACTTAATATAATTTCAATTTTCTTAAATTTACCAAGGCTTGATTTGTGACCCAAGATATGATCTATCCTGGAGAATGTTTCATGAGCAATAATTCTGTTGTTTTTAGGTGGAATGTCCTGTAAATTAAGTCCATCTTGTTTAATGTATCATTTAAAGCTTGTGTTTCCTTATTTATTTTCATTTTGGATGATCTGTCCATTGGTGAGAGTGGGGTGTTAAAGTCCCCTACTATGATTGTGTTACTGTCGATTTCCCCTTTTATGGTTGTTAGCATTTGCCTTAGGTATTGAGGTGCTCCTATGTTGGGTGCATATATATTTACAATTGTTATATCTTCTTCTTGGATTGATCCCTTGATCCTTACATAGTGTCCTTCCTTATCTTTTCTAACAGTCTTTATTTTAAAGTCTATTTTACCTGATTTGAGTATTCTTACTCCAGTTTTCTTGTGATTTCCGTTTGCATGGAGTATCTTTTTCCCATCCCCTCACTTTCAGTCTGTATGTGTCCCTAGGTCTGAAGTGGCTCTCTTGTAGACAGTATACATATGGGTCTTGTTTTTGTATCCATTCAGCCAGTCTATGTCTTTTGGTTGGAGCATTTAATCTATTTACATTTAAAGTAGTTATCCATATGTAACTTCTTATTACCATTTTATTAATTGTTTTGGGTTTATTAGTATAGGTCTTTTCCTTCTCTTGTATTTCCTTCCTAGAGAAGTTCCTTTAGTAGTTGCTATAAAGCTAGTTTGGTGGTGCTGAATTCTCTTAAATTTTGCTTGTCTGTAAAGGTTTTAATTCTCTGTTGAATCTGAATGAGATCCTTGCTGGGTATAGTAATCTTGGTTGTCGGTTTTTCTCTTTCATCACTTTAAATATGTCCTGCCCCTTCCTTCTGGCTTGCAGAGTTTCTGCTGAAAGATCAGCTGTTAACCTTATGGGGATTCCCTCGTTTGTTGTTTGTTGCTTTTCCCTTGTTGCTTTTAATATATTTTCTTTGTATTTAATTTTTGATAGTTTGATTAGTATGTGTCTTGGCGTGTTTCTCCTTGGATTTATCCTGTATGGGACACTCTGTGCTTCCTGGACTTGATTGATTATTTCCTTTCCCGTATTAGGGAAGTTTTCAACTATAATCGCTTCAAATATTTTCTCAGACCCTTTCTTTTTCTCTTCTTCTTCTGGGACCCCTACAATTTGAATGTTGGTGTGTCATGGTGTCCCAGATATCTCTGAGACTGTCCTCAATTCTTTTCATTCTTTTTTCTTTATTCTGCTCTGCAGTAGTTATTTCTACTCTTTTATCTTCCAGGTCACTTATCTGTTCTTTTGCCTCAGTTATTCTTCTATTGATTCCTTTTAGAGAATTTTTAATTTCATTTATTGTGTTGTTCATCATTGTTTGCTCTTTAGTTCTCCAAAGTCCTTGTTAAATGTTTCTTGTATATTCTCCATTGTATTTCCAAGATTTTCGGTCATTTTTTCTCTCATACTCTGAATTCTTTTTTAAGTAGATTGCCTATTTCCTCTTCAATTGTTTGGTCTGGTGGGTTTTTCCTTGCTCCTTCATCTGCTATGTATTTCTCTGTGTTCTCATTTTGCTTAACTTACTTGTTTGGGGGTCTCCTTTTCGCAGGCTGCAGGTTTGTAGTTCCCATTGTTTTTGGTTTCTGCCCCAGTGGGTAAGGTTGGTTCAGTGGGTTGTGTAGGCTTCCTGGTGGAGGGAACTGGTGCCTGTGTTCTGGTGGGTGAGGCTGGAGCTTGTCTTTCTGGTGGCCAGGGCCGTGTCCTGTGGTGTCTTTTGGGGTGTCTGTGAACTTATGATTTTTTGCAGCCTCTCTGCTAATGGGTGGGGTTGTTTTCCTGTCTTGCTAGTTGTTTGGCATAGTGTGTCCAGCACTGTAGCTTGCTGGTCGTTGAGTGAAGCTGGGTCTTAGTGTTGAGATGGAAATCTCTGGAAGAGCTTTCACCTTTGATGTTATGTAGGCTGGGATGTCTCTGGTGGACCAGTGTGTTGAACTCTGATCTCCCACCTCAGAGGTTCAGGCCTGACACCCGGCTGGAGCACCAAGACCCTTTCAGCCATATGGCTTAGAAGAAAAGGGAGAAAACAAAGAAAGAGAGACAGGGAGAGAGAGAAAGAAAGGAAAGGAAGGTAGGAAGGAAGGAAATTGTTTTAAAATAAAAAATATATTACTGAAAATGAAAAAAATAATAAAAAAGAAAGGAAGAAAGAAGAGAGCAACCAAACCAAAAAACAAATGCACAAATGATAACAAATGCTAAAAACTATACTTAAAAAAAAAAACAAAAATAAAAAAAGAAATGGACAGACAGAACTCTAGAGACAGAACCCCAGGACAAATGGTAAAAGCAAAGCTATACAGACAAAATCACACAAAGAAGCATACACATACACACTTACTAAAAGAGTAAAAGAAAAAAAAAGTATGTATATAAGAAAAAAAAAAAAGAAGAGAGCAACCAAATCAATAAACAAATACACCAATGGTTAGAAGCTCTCAGTACTAAAATGAGATAAACATAAAAGTCGAAACAAATTAGATGTAGAAAGCAAACCCCAAGTCTACAGTTGCTCCCAATGTCCACTGCCTCAATTTGGGATGATTCGTTGTCTATTCAGGTATTCCACAGATGCAGGTACATCAAGTTGATTGTGGAGATTTAATCCGCTGCTCCTGAAACTGCTCGAAGAAATTTCCCTTTCTCTTCTTTGTTTGCACAGCTCCCGGGGTTCAGCTATGGATTTGGCTCCGACTCTGCATGTGGGTTTCCTGAGGGCGTCTGTTCCCCGCCCAGACAGGCTAGGGTTAAAGTAGCAGCTGTTTCAGGGCGTCTGGCTCACTCAGGCCGGGGGGAGGGAGCGGTACGGATTCGGGGCGAGCCTGCGGTGGCAGAGGTGTCGTGACTTTGCACCAGCCCGAGGCGCGCCGTGCGTTCTCCCGGGGAAGTTGTCCCTGGATCACGGGGCCCTGGCCGTGGCGGGCTTCACAGGCTCCCGGGAGGGGCGGTGTGGGTAGTGACCTGTGCTCGCACACAGGCTTCTTGGTGGCGGCAGCAGCAGCCTTAGCGTCTCATGCCCGTCTCTGGGGTCCGCCCTGATCGCCGCGGCTCACGCCCATCTCTGGAGCTCGTTTAGGCGGCGCTCTGAATCCCCTCTCCTCGCGCACCGGGAAACAAAGAGGGAAGAAAAAGTCTCTTGTCTCTTCGGCAGCTGCAGACCTTTTCCCGGACTCCCTCCTGGCTAGCTGTGATGCACTAGCCCCCTTAGGCTGTGTTCACGCCACCAACCCCAGTCCTCTCCCTGCGATTCGACCGAAGCCCGAGCCTCAGCTCCCAGCCCCGCCCGCCCCGGCGGCTGAGCAGACGAGCCTCTCGGGCTGGTGAGTGCTGGTCGGCACCAATCCTCTGTGCGGGAGTCTCTCCGCTTTGCCCTCTGCACCCCTGTGGCTGCGCTCTCCTCCGTGGCTCCGAAGCTTGCCCCCCGCCACCCGCAGTCTCCGCCCACGAAGGGGCTCCTAGTGTGTGGACACCATTCCTCATTCATGGCTCCCTCCCACTGGTGCAGGTCCTGTCCCTATTCTTTTGTCTCTGTTGTTTCTTTTTTCTTGTGCCCTACCCAGGTATGTGTGGAGTTTCTTGCCTTTTGGGAGGTCTGAGGTCTTCTGCCGGTGTTCAGTGGGCGTTCTGTAGGAGTTGTTCCACATGTAGATGTACTTCTGATGTATTTGTGGGGAGGAAGGTGATCTCCGCATCTTACTCCTCTGCCGTCCTGAAGGTGTCGATCCCTCATTGTAGTTTTGATTTGCATTTCTCTGATGATTGCCTGTGTTGAGCATCTTTTCATGTGCCTATTGGCCATCTGTGTATCTTCTCTGGAAAAATGTCTATTTAGGTCTCCTGCCCATTTTTTGATTGGATTGTTTTTTTGGTATTGTGTTGTATGAGTTGTGTATGTATTTTGATATTAACCCCTTATCAGTCATATAATTTGCAAATATTCATTGCCATTCAGTAGGTTGTCTTTTCCTTTTGTCAGTGGTTTCCTTTACTGTGTAAGAGCGTTCTAAGTTTAATTATGTCCCTTTGGTTTATTTTTGCTTTTCTTTCTTTTGCCTTAGGACACAGATCCAAAAAAAATTGCTATGGTTTATGACAGTGTATACCTACGTTTTATTCTAGGAGATTTATGGTTTCAGGTTTAAATGATTTTACCTTTATTAAAGTATTTGGCAGTAATTGGGTTTGTCTTGCTCTTTTTTCTAGTTTATTAAGGGGGAAGTATATTATAATTTTGAGACCTTTATTTCTTTTTTCGTAAGAGTATCAACTATGAATATCCTTCTAAAAACTCCACTTAGCTATATTCCACAATATTTATGTGCTATATTTTGATTGTTGTTCAATTCAAGGTATTTCTTAATTTCCTGTAGAATTTTTCTTTGACACACAGATTACTTAGAGGTATACTGTTTAATTTCATGTTTTTGGTAATTTTCCTCTTTTTTATTGATTTTTTTAGTTTATATATGGTCTGAAACATTTTACATGGTTTTCACTTTAAAAATTTATTTATGTTTTGATGTAAGACCTGGGATATGGTTATCTTAGTAACTATTCCATGTGCACTTGAAAAAATTACTTACTGTTAAATGGAGAATTTTATAAATGCCAGTTAGATCCACTTTGTTGATAGTACTCCATCCTTCTATATATTTGCTTCTTTTCTATCTACTAATCCTGTTACTGAGACACTGTTGAAATATCTATCAATAAATTTAGATTTTTGTGTATTTACTTTTAGTTCTAACAGTATTTTCTTCATGTATTTGAGGCTATGTAGTTTAGTGCCTCAAGATGTCTATGTCCCCTTGGTGAGTTGCTCACTTTATCAATATATAACTTTTATGCACCTGGTAATTTACTTTTCTCTGAAATCTGTTTTATCTGATATTGGCATAAATACTTCACCTCTCTCTTGACTGAAGTTTACATGATAAAAAGTTCTCCTATTTTTACTTTTAAGTTCATGAGGGATATTTTTTCGTAGTTTTCTTTCTGTTTCATTTTACTTAACATGAATCTGTGTAGACAGCATATAATTGGGTCTTTTTTTAATGCATTCTGTTAGTTTCTGTCCTTTTTATGGATGTGCTTAGACCATTACTATTTAAAAAAAATAGATTATGAGATCTAATCTGTATGTTTAAATATTATCATTCAATATCACTTTTTAAACTACAATATAATAAATTTCCTGATCCTATATAATGAATCTTGACACTACCATACTCTTGTGAAACAAAATATTTCATATGGCAAGTGCAATATAAACAAGAGTCTTGCTTTAGTCACAAACTTTACATTTCTCTCAGAAACTTTACAGTTCTCCTCAACTTTAGTTCCTCATTGCTATACTTCTTATTGCAATGGATGAACTAAATAAATAAGAGTTAAAATTCCACTGACTGTAAATTCTTTTTGTTTTTTACCTTGCTCCTGAGGTATCTTTATTTTCTTCCACATGTTTATCCCTTCCAGAGAATATTTCTTACTATTTATCTTCCTAATCTTTTGATTCCTTCCTTAATGCTTTATCATTGGACTTCAAGTAATTTTTTCTTACCAGTCCAACACCTTCCTCATTACCCATATATGTTTAAGTTATCTATTACATCCATCTATTTATCTAGATCTAGATCTAGATCTACACAAAGACGTATCTTCCTTAATCTTTGTATCTCTGTTGTTTCAATTGGATAATACTTTAGGCAGAAAATCCTTATGTAGCCTTCATTTATTCAACCATCTCAGCTGCCACCTGCCTGCCTAATCTTTATCTTCAGCCTTCAATTTCTATGTAATTAACATCAAGTTTAATTTTAGCCTATCTTCAGTTAAAGATTTTTGAATTTTATTGTTTTTCTTTTATTTGATTTTATGTTTTGTTGTATTCTTTTACTTCTTGAAGAGATCCTTCCCAAACCACAAGTTTTATATCACTAATCTGACAAATTTAATTTTCAAAGGAAGACAGACTCTTCTCTCTTGGTGTTTAATTTAATATCATATATGTTTCATGTTATTGCTCTTTTACCACTTATGGGTAAATTTTTCTTAAAATATTAATCTTGTATCTTTACCAGTTTATCATCCATATTTTAAATCTTTCTATATGAACACAGTTATATAGAGAGCTGTGATAGAACACTTTTTCTAACTGCAGAAGTAAAAGCAAGTATCCTCCTCTCATGAGTGTAAATTTTAAAGGAGATAATTTCTTCCCTTTCCTTAGTTCAAAAGAAATCTGTATTTTATAGCACACCTGAGTCCCTCTTATATTACTAATCATGCAGCTTAGCCTAGCTATATAGGTTATTGCTTTGTTATATAGATGAGGTTTCATTTAAAATATTCTTATAACATGTTGAATACATCACTACTTTAGATTCTAATTTTTAACTGTATTTTTTATAACCAGTTATAATATTAGATTTTCTGTATCATACACAGAAAGTAGTTTAATGAGCATTAAGTGGTTAAGTTGTAACATGCATTGTTGAAAATTATATGCTCCTATTTTTAAGTTCAGTAGTATTTGTAAATAATGTGAACAATAATGGTCTTATAAGTATATAAATACAAATGTATATATTCTTATGTCAAACATATTTGGAAAATGTGTATCTTCTTGAAGGAAATACAGAGTCTCTGACAAACGGTTTCTGTATATTTTGCTGTTGCAGATTTTTTTTTTATCAAGAATTATTTAAGCTTACTAATACTTTTATAAGAAAAAAGTATTGCTCTTTTCTTGAAATTTATCTCTTTAAACTATATGAGATAAAAACTGCAGTATTTGCATTTTTGCAAATCTGGTTAGGATCAGCACATTAATTTTGCTAGTTTTTGCTTGCTGTGCATAATTTTTGCACTACTATTAATTTTTGTAGGTATATGCAATGAGATTGTTTTTTTTGTTCTTAGTTTTAAAAACTATGTTTATTCGATATATATTTTTAAAAGATGTGGGGTGAAAGATGATATACTTGAAGGGAAGCAAATATAAGTTAAAATTAAACTACTAGGAACTTATGTATGAAGACCTTAGCTTAATATTGAGACTATTAACAGTATTATAATACCAGACAATAAAGGTATGCACCAAAGAACTAAGTATTAAAAACTTCTTAGGAAAAATATAAATATAGAAAGGCTTATCTTGTTTATTTCTATAAGCTCTGTACCTAAGACAATATCTAGTACAGTGTAAGTAGTCAATAAATATTTGATTAGTGAAAGAAGGAATAAGTGAATGTTGTTTATGAAAATAATATATTTCCTAAATGTAACAGTAAAAATAAAAGTTAGGGCCTAAAAGGTGTCAGGATATTCATATATACTTAGAAAATTAACACAGTGAATATTATTTAATCACAGAATAACTAAAAGTGAAAACGGTTTGAGTTTAGAATATCTTTCATAATTTAAAGTAAAACTATTTGCCTTTTTCAGTTCTAGAAATAACTCAATTTTAGCTTTCAGAACTTAGTCTTAGGAATTAAACATAGTAAAGTAAGTAACTACAGATCTCAGCCTTCATTATGGGTGAGTGCCCAGAATAATCAGTTCTGATGTTTGCAAAGATACATTGTGTTCGACAGACAAGAGCAGAAAATATTGAATCTTTAAATAGTAGACTTGGCTGGCAAGTGAAATCAGTTCTTCAGACTGTATTGAAATCAACATATTTAGGAATGTGTTCAGGAGAAATTGTAAAATATTTTAAAACTATGCACAGTATAAACTATTTCTATATAATCTATGAACATAATTAATGTTAAAAATTAGTGAGCCACTGAAGACTCTAAAGAGTATTTACAGAATTGGAACAAGAAAAATAATTAAAATCTCAAAAGAGCAAGTGATTGGGAGAACACATAAATTTAATAATAAAGTTGAATTTATTGTTAGAGAAAGATGAGAGATTTGATTGACAAGACAGGAAGCAAAGCCCTATATTAATCCCTAGAATTCATAGAGTGATGGAGAGCCATCCACGTTGACTTGTCAAAATCAACACTGACAAGGGTAATAGTATTTCTTAGCTTTTTTCTACTACTGGTCCTTATAGAAATCACCTAAATACTGCAGGTTAACAGCACAATTATAATTTTTCATACTCAGTACCTTGTAATATAAATAAGATGACAAACTTCTTAATATTTTGGATATATGGTTTAATGTCTTACTTGAAAATTACTTTTCTTCCTTTCATCTTAACAGATAGAAAAAAATTTTTTAAACAGACATTACTTTTGTTCCTTCAGAGACTTATGAGCAGAATTTTTCAGTTTCTTTTCAAGCAATTTCTGATTGCTAATTGCCTGATGAATTTTTGGAAGTAAATTGGCATTTTAAGACTTACACAACTTATGGCCATATATATTATAAATAGTAGTTAGATATCTTATCATCATGATATATATAATCAATGGTTCAGTCTCAGTACATGGAAAACAAACCAAATAGAGTATTATATGTACCCGGAATTAAATTTGCTGATTTACTCAATACACTTTGGAATATAAATTGTGGCAGTATTTGAAGGGATACCTGAACTAAATGGAATACCTTAACTCTCATATTTTACATTATGTTTAATGAAATTGTAATAAATCTTAAAAGTAATCTGTCTTTCAAATGCTATGCTCCTTTAAGTGTTCTTTTCCAAAATCTAAAAAACTTCTCATCAACATTTTCACTGATCACATTTTTAATCTAAACATAATTTTAGGTGTCTCACTACAGATTAAAAAGTATTATTATGGATTCATTTCCCTTCATAGTAAATCAGTGTTATCCTTTGTGTGTTTTCTTACTCTAATTCTCTCTCATTAGGTAATGTGCTAAAGCTGCACTATGGTAGCTCTACTTTCCATTGTTTTAAATGATAATTTAGTTAATAGATCAACTTACTAAACTTCATTTATCATCCAGCTAGAAAAGAAGTCCAGTTATACTCAGATGAAATCTGACCATTACTTCAATGTCTAGAATGATATATACATATATATTTTTTGACATAGGGTCTTTCTAACTGGAATTCTAAATGGGTGAATAGCTATATGCTTATCAGTATATATTATTTACCAAAATAGTATGTCAGATCCTATCAATTATATACAAAGAATGATAGCAAATTCGTGCTCCCATACCTTTACTTTTTTTTTTTTAATTGAAGTATAGTTTTTTGCAATGTTGTGTTAGTTTCTACTGTACAGTGAAGTGGAGTCCCCTGTGCTCTACAGCAGGTTCTCATTCGTTACCTATTTTATATAGATTAGTGTATATATGTCAATCCCAACCTCCCAGTTCATCCCACCGGCCCTGTCCTCCCTTGGTGTCCATACATTTATTCTCTATGTCTGTCTCTATTTCTGCCTTGCAAACCGGTTTATCTGTACCATTTTTCTAGATTCCACATATATGCGTTAATATACAATATTTGTTTTTCTCGTTCTGACTTACATCACTCTGTATGACAGTCTCTAGGTCCATCCATGTCTCTACAAATGACCCAATTTCATTCCTTTTTACCACTGAGTAATATTTCATTGTATATATTTACCACATCTTCTTTATCCATTCATCCATACCTTTACTTTTAGTTTTGCCCCAGAGGCTCATGATTAATTCTAAGCCTTTGCACAAAGCAGGAAAATCTACTTCTCATGTCCACTTAAACAATAGTGTAGACCACTTATTTCTCACTCAAGCAGTGTTTTGTCTCATTGCACTATGTTATCTCTGTTTAAAATTTATTTAGTTCAGCTAACTGCATAATATCATTATAATATCTATCCTTAGCACAACTACATCTCCATATATATATATCATATACATCCTCTTATATTTTCTTTGTACACAATATCACTATTACCCTGTGTGATCAGACAGCATGGTATAATGGTTCATTGAGGCCTTGAGCAGGTTACATAGTCATGATTATCAACTTCCTGGAATGGTAATACAAAACTCTCTGGATGATTTTAAATACTAGTTTGTATAATGAGAACAAATCATTCAATATAGCACCCAGGATATAGTTATTCAACAAATGTCAACTTCTTTCCTTTTTAGTGTAGTTAATGGGTGATCTATCCCTTATGAATTAAGGAGTGTAGAATAAATTCAGACAATTTTAACTGCCACTGTAATGAAAACTTAACAAAAATAAAGACTGACAGTATGCAGAAAAGAATATATGCATTTAATTTTCTACACACAATTTATTATCTTTTTTTTCTGTCAACAGGCTTTAGCTGCAGTGAGTTATAAGCAAAATAATTAAATTACTGAGCTCTGTGTAAATCAAATGAGAAATAATTGAAAAGTTCTATGTACATGATGCATAGATTACTCATAGTCAAAGAATGGGAACTTAATAATGTATATTAAAACTGTTCTGATTATATTTTCTCTGTGTTTATAAATAAATATTAAGTTGTTATAGTACATCCTTATGATTGGTAGAACATTAAGTTTTAATTGAAAATATTGCAGTGCCGAAGTATTGGTAGATGAAAATATTTTAATAATATTTCAGGTAATCAATATTATTACTCAAGGAAGTTAAGATTGAAAATTAAAATGTATCTTAACATAAACTCTAAAACATGAATCTTTAAATATAAAATTGTCAAATAATATAATATGTCAAATATAAAAATTATAAATTAAAAAATTGGAAACTATTATGTCATTGTATGTCATATTTAAATACATTATTTTAAAAAAACATAATTATGACCTGATTTCACCAGATATAGTTATCATAGAGAACATTTTGTTTCAGGTATAATTTATTTTTAATTGTTATATAATGTAATATATCCAATAGTCAGAAAATGAGTATGTGCCAGTATATTCAACATAAAGAATTGGTGCTTGGTAGGCAGATAATATTTTAATTAGGATTTTGCATTTTTCTTGTGACATTCATTTGTAACTAGTATAATAATGGGAAATAATAAATGGAAAGAAAACTTTCCATTATCCATTTTCTTTATTCATTTAAAATGCCAAGCTTAGTATATTAAAATGAATTAGAAGTAGTATAATTTTTGCAAATATTTAAATGTTCTTTCTATTGTTTCTTACAAGTAGTCTTTATATTACAGTGTTAATCAGTGATGGATAATTCCCCATTTCATAGGTATTACAACTACCTGTCAATTTTAAGTTGTTACTTGAACAGCTGTATCCTATAAAAGAATTTCCAGCATGATGATAAGAATTTAAAATAATAATTTTCGGGAATTCCCTGGTGGTCCAGTGGTTAGCACTTAATGCTGTCACTGCCAAAGGCCTGGGTTCAATCCCTGGTTGAGGAACTAAGATCCCACAAGCTGTGTGGCGCAGTCAAAAAAATAATAATAATAATAAATAAAATAAATAAAATAAGTTTCTTAGTAGAACAAAAGCTGAAGTTCAACAAAATAAGTTGTTTTTGAAAATATGTATGAGAACCTATGTTGTCTTGAAAAATAATGAATTGGAATATTTTCTTATAGGAATATTAATGATGATTACGCCATTTAAAATAAAAATGAAATCCTGTAACTACAGGACTATAAATCCAGAATATCAGATGGAGGATACAGGTGTCTTGACAGCTCTGAAAATTAATAAAACAAATTTCAAAAAGAAACAAGAAATTGGACGTTTATGGAAGATGGAAGAGTAGGAAGACCCTGAGCTCACCTCCTCTCACAGGCACACTGAAATTACAGAACCACTACTGATGAGAAAGTCCAGAATACACCAGAAAGGATCTTCTACAGCTAAAGATATAAAGAAGGTACCACATCGAGATGGACAGTAGGGGCAGAGTTGTGATTTAGTCAAGACCCATACTCCTAGATGGGTAACCCAACAATGGGAGAATAATTATAATTGCAGAGGTTCTCCCTAAGGACTGAGGAGTCTGAGCCCCACATTGGGCTCCCCAGCCTGGGGGTCTTGCACCAAGAAGAAGAGCCTCCAGCATATTTGGCTTTGAAGGCCAGCAGGGCTTACTTTCAGGAGACCCAGAGGGCTGTGGGAAATGGAGACTCCACTCTTCAGTGGTGCTCACGAAATCTACACCCTCTGGGACCCGGGCAAGAAGCAGTAATTTGAAAGAAGCCTGGGTCAGACCCACTTACTGGTCTTGAAGAGTCTCCCAGAGAGGCAGGAAGCCTCTCTGGAGCTCACCTTGGGGACATAGACACTGGCAGCAGCCATTTTGGGGAGTTACTTCTACCATCATGGACACAGTTGGCTTGCAAGCACCATTTTAGAACCCTCTTTCCAGCTTATTAGCTTCAGGACCCAGCCCTGCCCCTGCCCAGCAGCCTGTAGGCACCAGCACTGGGAGGCCTCAGGCCAAGCAGCTATCCACACGGGGGCACAGCCCCGCCCACCAGCAGGCAGGCTGCCTTAGGAGACCCCGAGCCCCAGCCGTCTCTGGACATGGCGCCACAGACCAGTGCACAGGCACTAGACCTGGGGCCGGGCGCGGTCCTGTAGCCAGAGACCCCGGGACCTGGCTCTGCCCACCAGTGGCTGGCTGCCAGCCACAGAACACCCTGGGCCCAGTCCCATCCACCAGCGAGCTGGCTCTAGCCTCGCGACAGGCCTCGCCCACAAGTGGGCAAGCACTAGCCCCATGACACCCTGGGCCCCGGCCCTACCCACTTAGTAGGCAGACCCCAGCCCCAGGACTGCTGCAGGCCTGCAACCTGCCATGGCAGGAACCAGCCTACCCACCAGCAGGCCAACATCAGTTCTGAGACACCCTCGGCTCCTCAGACAGCCGCCCTGGGATCCGGTCCCACTCACCAGTGGGCTGATACAAGCTCAGGACACCGTGGACCCTGCCGCCAGCTGTGTCAGCAACTGGCACCATCCATCAGCAGTTCAACACCAGCTCTGGGACCCCTAGTCCCTGCAGCCAGAAACCCCAGGAGTTGGCTCTGCTGCCTGTGGGTTGGCACTAGCCCGAGGACCTGGATTCACCCACTGGTAGCTGGGCACCAGCCGTGGGATCTCCTGGACCATGACTTTACACACCAGTGGGCAGGCACTGGACCCAGGACCACCACAGCACCACAGCCTACCTTGTGAGGTCCTAGCCAACACATCAGCAGGCTGGCACCAGATCCGAGATGGCTTGGACTCCTCATCCAACAGCCTCAAGATCCAGCAGGCCATCACCGGCTTTGGGACAGCCTGGGACCTGTAGAGAATTTTGTCAAGAACACTCCCACCCACCAGCAGACCAACACTAAGATCTGGAAACCACAGCCCTGCAACCACCACCCCCTAACTCCAGTACATAGCTCTGTCTGTCAGTGAGCCAGACTAGCAACAGGGCCCCCCAAATGCTGCAGCCAGTTTCTTCACGACACAGCCCTGCCGACTAACAGCCAGTAGCCTCACAAAGGCAGGGCGTGGTAATCAACTGGACGACGGGCCAGCCACACCTGCCAGACAGTCCATAGTAGTCAGCCCACCACAACAGAAGGACACAAGCAGCCCACAGAGGAGGCACCCCTAGAGTATATAGCTCTGGTGACCAGAGGTGAGTGCACTGCTGGGACTCATAGGACATCTCCTATAAAAGGCCACTTCTCCAAAGTCGGGAAATGTAGCCAACTTATCAGGTACATGGAAGTAAAAAAGAACATACCAAATGATAGGACAAGGTAAACCACAGAAGAACTAAGTCAAGTGGAGGTAGGCAATCTACCCAATAAAGAGTTCAAGGAAGTGATCATAAAGATGATCAAAGAACTTAGGAAGAAGAGTGGATGAATGAAGTGAGAATTTTAACAGAGTTATAAGACATAAAGAAGAACCAAACAGAATTTAAGACTACAGTAGCTGAAATAAAATATACAATAGAAGGAATCAACAGTAGATTGGATGATACAGAGGAATGGATCAGTGAAGTGAAATAGTGGTAATCACTGAAGATGAACATAAAGAATAAAAAATAAGAAGAAAGGAGGTCAGTTTAAGAGATTTCTTGGAAAACATCAAGTGTACTAACATTTGCATTATAGGGATCTCAGAATGAGAAGAGAGAGAAAGAAAGGGGCAAAGAACATATTTGAATACACAATAGCTGAAAACTTCACTAACCTGGGAAAGGAAACACACATTCGTGTACAGGAAGCACAGAGAGTCCCAAATAGGATCGACCCAAAGAGGACCACACCAAGACACGTCATAATTAAAATGGCAAAAATTGAAGATAAAAGAGAGAATATTAAAAGCAGCAAGAGAAAAGTGACAAATTTCATACAAGGAAACTCCTATAAGACTATCAGCTGACTTTTCAGCAGAAACTCTGCAGACCAGAAGGGAGTGGCATGATATATTTAAAGTGATGAAAGGAAAAAAACTACCACCAAGAATATTTAACCTGGCAAGGCTCTCATTCAGATTTGATGGAGAGATCAAAAGTTTTACAGACAAACAAAAGATAAGAGTTCAGCACCACCAAACCAGCTTTACAAGAAATATTAAAGGAACTTTGCTAAGCAAAAAAGAAAAGGCCACAACTAGAAACATGCAAATTATGAAAGGAAAAATCTCATTGGTAAAAGTAGTAAATCAGTGACAAACAAAGCTAGTAGGGAGGTTAAAAGATGAAAGTAGTAAAATCGTCTATGCTCACAATAAGTAATTCATACAGAAAACAAAAAGCTGTAAAATATGGCAAAAACAGTAATCGTAGGGGGAGGGGAGTAAAATGGAGAATTGTTAAAATGCATTTGAAATTAAGAAATCAGCAATTTAAAATAATTCCATCTATTATATCTATATATATGTAGACTTATCTATATATCTATAGGATAGGTATAGTTAGATTGCTATATATAAACCACATGGTAAACACAACCCAAAAAGTTATGATAGATACACATGCAAAAAAGAGAAAGAAATCCGTATGTAACACTAAGGATGATTATCAAATCACAAGGGTAGAAAACAAAAGAAGAAGAAGAAAAAAAGAACTACAAAACAACTCCCAAACAATTAATAAAATGACAGTAAGTACATACCTATCAATAATTACTTTAAATGGACTAAATGCTCTGATCAGAAGACATGGAGTGTTAGAATGGTTACAAAAACAAGACCAACATATGCTGCCTACAAGAGACTCACTTCAGATCTACAGACACACACAGACTGAATGTTAGGGAATGCAAAAAGGTATTTCATGCAACTGGAAATCAAATGAAAGCTGGGGTAGCAATACTTACATCAGACAAAATAGACTTTAAAGACTGTTATAGGAGACAAAAGACGTTACATAATGATGAAGGAATCAATTCAAGAATATATAATAATTGTAAATATATATGCAGCCAACATAGGAGCACCTAAATACGTAAAGCAAATGTTAACTGACGTAAAAGGAGAAATTTACAGTAACATAATAATAGTAGGGGATTTTAATACCTCACTTACATCAATGGACAGATCATTCAGACAGAAAATCAATAAGGAAACACTGGCATTAAATGACACATTAGACCAAATGTGCTTTATAGAGATATAATGAGAGCATTCCATACAAAAGCAGCAGAATACACATTCTTCTCAAGTGCACATGGAACATTCTCCAGGACGTATCACATGCTGGACCACAAAACAAGTCATGGTAATTTTAAGAAAACTGAAATCATAAGAAGCATTTTTTCCAACTGCAACACCATGAGACTAGAAATCAACTACAAGAAAATACTGCAAAAAACATGAACATGAGGCTAAATAATATGCTACTGATGAATGGATCACTGGAGGTAAATGAAAATGAAAACATAATGATCCAAAATCTATGGGATGCAGCAAGAGCAGTTCTAAAAGGGATGTTTATAGTGATATAAGTCTACCTGAAGAAACAAGAAAAATCTCAAATAAACAACCTAATCTTACACCTAAAGGAACTAGGAAAAGAACAAACAAAGCCCAAAGTTAGTAGAATGAAAGAAATCATAAAGATCAAATCAGAAATAAATGAAATAGAGATGAAAGAAAACAATAGAAAAGATCAATGAAACTAAGAGGTGGTTCTTTAAAAAGATAAACAAACTTGATAACTCTTTAGCCTGACTCATCAAGAAAAAAAGAGAGTGGGCCCAAACGGATAAAATCAGAAATGAAAAAGAAGTTACAATCTACACCACAGAAATACAGTGGATTATAAAATATTACTAAGAGCAACTATGTGCCAATAAAATGATCAATCTAGGAGAAAAGGACAAATTCCTAAAAATGTACACTCTCTCAAGACTGAACCAGGAAGAAATAGAAAATATGTACAGACCAATTACCAGTAATGAAATTGAATCAGTAATAAAACAAACAAACAAAAACTCCCAACAACAAAAGTCCAGGACCAGAAGTTTTCACAGGTGAGTTCTATCAAATATTTAGATAACAGTTAACACCTATCCTTCTAAAACTATTCCAAAAAGAATTGCAGAGGAAGGAATGCTTCTGAACTCATTCTGTGAGGCCAGCCTCATGCTGATACCAAAACCAAGCAAAGATATTAAGAGAAAAAGAAAATTACAGGCCAGTATCACCAGTGAACATAGATGCGAAAATCCATAATAAAATATTGGCAAACCAAATCCAATGATACATTAAAAAGATTGTACATCATGATCAAGTGGGGTTTGTCCCACGGATGCAAGGATTTTCATATCTACAAATCAATCAATGTGATATATCACATTAACAAATTGATGAATAAAAATCATAAGATTATATGATAATCCCGCAGCTAACATCATACTTAATGGTGAAAAGCTGGAAGCATTTGCTCTAAGATTAGGAGCAAGACAAGAATGCCCACTCTTGCCACTGTTATTCAAAATGGTATTGGATGTCCTAGACACAGCAGTCAGACAAGATAAAGAAATAAAAGGAATCCAAATTGGAAAGGGAGAAGTAAAACTGTTACTGTTTGCAGATGACTTGGTAGTATATATCGAAAAATCCTAAAGATGCACCAAAAAATGTCTAGAGCTCATCAGTGAATATGGTCAAGTTGCAGGGTACAAAATTGTTATAAAGAAATCTGTTGTATTCCTATATCCTAGCAATGAACTGTCAAAAAAATAAATTAATAAAATAATCCCATTTACAGTCACATGAAAAAGAATAAAATACCTAGAAATAAATCTAGCTAAGGACGTAAAAGACCTATACTTGGAAAACTATAAAACGCTGATAAAAGAAATTGAAGGCTACACAAACAAATGGAAAACTATACTGTGTTCATGGATTGGAAGAATTAATATTGTTAAAATGATCATACTACTCAAGGGAGTCTACAGATTCAATGAAATCCTATCAAAGTATCAATGGTATTTTTCACAGAACTACAACAAATAGTTTAAAAATTTGCATGGAAACACAAAATACCCCCAATAGCCAAAACAATCCTGAGAAAGAAGAACAGAGCTGAAAGTATCACACTTCCTGACTTCAGACTATGCTACAAAGGTACAGTAATCAAAAGAGTATGATAATGGTACAAAAATAGACTCATTGATCAATGGAAGGGAATAGAGAGCCCAGAAATAAACCCACATGCTTATGGTTAATTAATCTACAACAAATTAGGCATGGATATACAATTGGGAAAAGACAGTTTCTTCAATAAGCAGTGCTGAGAAAACTAGACAACCACATGTAAAAGAATGAAATTAGAACATTTTCTCACACCAGATAAAAAAATATAAACTCAAAATGGATAAAAGACCTAAATGAAAGACTGGAAAACGTAAATCTCCTAGGAGAAAACATAAGTAGAACACTCTTTGACATAAATGGTAGCAGTATTTTTTTGGATCTGTCACCTAAGGCAAAGGAAGCAAAAGCAAAAATAAACCAATTGGACCTAATTAAACTTTAAAGCTTTTACACAGCAATGGAAACCACTGACTAAATGAAAAGACAACCTATTGAATGGGAGAAAATATTTGCAAATGATATGACTGATAAGGGGTTAATATCCAAAATATATAAAATCTTGTACTACTCAATATATTAAAAGAAAGAACAACTCAGTTGAAAAATGAGCAGAAGACCTGAATAGACATTTTTCCAAAGAAGTTATACAGATGACCAACAGGCACATGAAAAGATGGTCAACATAATTAATCATTAGAGAAATGCAAATCAAAACCACAGTGAGCTATCACCTCACACCTGTCAGAATGGCCACCACAAATAGCAATTGATGGTGAGGATGTGGAGAAAAGGGAACCTTCATACACTGTTGGTGGGAACATAAATTGGTGTAACCACTGTGGAAAACAGTGTGGAGGTTCCTGAAAAACTAAAAATAGAACTGCCAAATGATCCAGTAATTCATTCCTGGGTATATATTCAAAGCAAATGAAAACACTATATTTGAAAATATACATGCACCCCAATGTTCATAGCAATATTATTTACAGTAGCAAAGGTATGGAAATAATCTAAGTGTCCATCAACAGATGAGTGGATAAAGAAGATGTTGTATAAATATAAAATGGAAAAGTGTTCAACCGTAAAGAATAATGAAATTTGGCCATTTGCAGTAACATGGATGGACCTGGTGGGTAGTATGCTTAGTGAAATAAGTCAGACAGAGAAAGACAAACACTGTATGTTATCATTTATATGTGGAACCTAAAATATAAAAGAAAGAAATGAATATTACTAAACAAAAACAGACTCACAGATGTACAGAACAAA
Source organism: Balaenoptera borealis (assembly GCF_965194805.1). Taxonomy (NCBI): domain Eukaryota; kingdom Metazoa; phylum Chordata; class Mammalia; order Artiodactyla; family Balaenopteridae; genus Balaenoptera; species Balaenoptera borealis. The sequence goes on along the minus strand of NC_138880.1, from coordinate 34,217,789 downwards.
CTAGTGATTCCCAGTGGGGAGAGGGAATGGGGGAGGAGCAGCCTAGGGGTAGGGGATTAGGAGGCACAAACTACCATGTACAAAGCTACGAGGACATATTGTACAGGACAGGGAGTGTAGTTTATATTTTATAATAATTTTAATTGAAATATAATGTATAAAAATTTTGAGTCACTCTGTTGTACACCTGAAACTAATGTAATATGTCACTATACCTCAACAACAACAAAAAAGCAATAAAACACTGGGAAGATTCTCACCAATCACACACACACCCACACACACACACACACACCCACACCCACACACACATGCACACACACACCAAGGTCTCTCATATGAGTGTGTCTGCACAATGGGTATCAACTTGAACCCTGTGCAGAAAAAAACTTAAAAATTCAAATTCCTTGTGTGTAGGCTATACTCAGTAAACTAGTTAGTGTTGAGTTATCTAAGAATTATTAGTTTTTAAACTTCACACATATCAACTTCCATATGCTTTTACTTTAGATAAATTTTAATTTAGATAAATTTTTCATGAAAATACATTATTTTTAATGAATAGAAATATGTCCACAGAGTGTATCATAACTTTTTCATAACTTTTTATTATGAAGCATGAGGCTTTCTTTATTTTGTAGCACCATGTATTTATTTATATATTCATGTACATGTGCACTGTTCTGAGTGTATATTATACATATATATAAAGGCATTATATATAAAAAGCCTAAAGTATATGGAGTTTAAAGTCTGTCATTATTTAGGATTGTAGAACATATCAATAGATTTGACATAGTTGTGCACATTTTGATGATTTTGTTTATAGAATTGTGTGTAACTAGCGAGAAGACCCATTTCTCATTTTTTTTACATTAACTCTAGTGGTTAATATCATGTAACTATAAAAATTCCCCACATACTTCTTTTTAATACATCTTAGATTTTTTTTTTTTAGCACAACTCATGTATCTTAAAGGTTATGATTAATCCGTGTACAATGTAGCAGTCTGCAAATCCTTCATAATTTAATACAGAGATCCTTTGATGTTAATCTAGTATATGTTTCTTTATTGTATTAGTAACATTAGTTATTTGCAATTCAGACAAGTGGAAAATTGCTTTCCATAGTATCTTTTGTAAATATGTTTTCAGCTTTCTTCTTACAGGTTGCTAAGCTAGCAGTGAAACACATTTTCTTTTTGATGCAATGCACTAATTTTCATGTCGACATAATACACTTGTTCTAAAGTATAATTTCTTAAAATGATTGTGTTTTTTATTAAAAATTAAGGTAAATGGTAATTTCTCATACTGCTTTATTTCCCAGGAGATGTAAATGTTTTGTGATTGTAGTTTCAGTAAGAAGTGTTAAACTATGGCAGTTCCTTATGCTTACAAATTAAAGAATAGAACAGAGACTCCAGTTATCAGGTGTGGACTATAAGGTGACTGCTCTTACCTATTCTTGCCTAACGTGGAAGTCACAGTGCAGAATAAAGAAGAGTATGTTTACTGTTTCCGTTTGCTCTTCTTCGATAATGTACGATGTCTTATATAAATAGTGTTCATACCAAATTATAAACAATAATTAAAGTTTTCCAAGTCAAGTGTTCTTCTTATGTTGATTAAAATATCAACAAAATTCTTCTCATACAGTTGAATTGACAGACTTCAGTTTTTAAAAGAAAGAAACCTAATCCAAAGTGTATAGGTATATTTGGGCAATCCTAAACTAAATTGAGCTTCACTAAATGAAGTTCTGGAAATGATCAGTTCTTATGAGAAACAGAAAGGCCCCATATACAGAGAAAATCAATTTGCTGTGCGTATTACTTCATTCGAAGCCCGTGATACTGCCTTTAAGTTTCCTAGAAAATTGATGGGGCCAAATGTTTTAGCAGTTTCGTTGATACTGCTGTTTTTTAGCTATCCCAAAAAATTTACTGATTGGCAAAGACATATGGAAATGTTGTATCAGTTGATATACCCCAGAATTAATTTTTATCATAGCTTTTCAGTTTTTCAAATATTAATTTTAAAGAATAATGGCTTGTTTAATTTTTCTAGAAACCCAAATGTCTATTTTTCACTTTAATTTGTTTATTGAAACTTTGGTGTTAAAAGAAAAAAGCATCTGAAGAGAATTAAGTCAGTATTGTTTTTGTGGGTGAATAGAAGAAAATTGTGTAAGATTTTATGTGGGCCAGTTAATGAAGGGCTGGGGTTCTTAGTTACAATTCTCAAATGACATAGGTGTGCCTATGCATAAAGTTTTGTAAAAATTTAACTTAGTAGCTTCTATTTGTGCAACATGATAAAAGTTCAGGAGATGGTTGGTGCCGACGGTTGCACTACAGTGTGCATATACTTAATGCAGTGAACTGGTGTGCTTAGAAATATCTAAAATAGGAATTTTAAGTTATGTATATATATTTTCACTGTTAAAAAATAAACCTTAGTATTTGAAAAGTAAGCTCTTATTGAATAGTGCCATTCACATGGCATATTGCAGATGCCTGTCTATGATAAATTTGCCTTGTTTATCATCTAGCATGTAAATACTTTATCACTTTATGTATATCATTCTAAAAAAGTTAAATTAGCTGGTAAAATTATTTCAAATTTTGTAAGGAAATAACTTATGAATCTATTTGTACTATTTAAATGTTTTCATTTGGATCTTCAAATATAACATCTCTCGTTATCATCTTTTGAAATTCCAGTTGCATCATTTTTCTTTTCCTTTGGCTTTCTTATTTTCTTTATTCACATCAGGTACTAATTTCTCTGTCTTTCCTATTCTCTCTATTCTACAGAGGCACTCAGCCCTTTCCTCTGCCCCCAGGCTTCTCTCTTCCTTTCTTTGCCTTATGTTCTGCCTGTTTATCTCCCAGGACACCATTTCCCTCTGGCAGTTAAGCACTTCAACTGTTAGAGTTTGGATTTTCTTTGTCCTAGTTTGCTTTAACTCTATCCATCCCATTCCTGCTAAAATGTGATATTGTTCTTGGTCATTGTTTTCATTGTTAGAAGTGATTTTCTTCTCTGATAGTCTTTGTTTTTTCAGTTGATGGGAAAATCAGACCAGCTCAGAGTGTATTTTTGAACTCAAAGAAATATAACAGGTAGTAGACTTCTTTTTGGACTCATCTCCCTACTTCTCTTTGATTTTATTGGATCTGTTGATTTTTTGGTGATGGCCCACCTTGATTGGCCTATACTGACTGTACCCTTGGGGGACACATTCCCTTCTCCCCTTTCCTCTCCTTTTAATACTTAATGAAGTCTTTTTTATCCCTCTTTAGCAGAAAAACCGTGTTAATTAAGATAGGCAACAGACTCAGTCCCCTTGGGGTCAAATTCTGGTTCTAATATATTCTGATTAAGTGAACTTGAAGAAATTCATCTCTCAGTGTCTCAGTTCTTAGTTCAATTCTCCATTAAATGGTCATAATAATGTTCAGATCAGTATTTTAAGGATTAAATCACATACTCAGCTAGAATCCTTATAACTGGGCCTTGTTTTAGTCTGTTCTGGCTTCTGTAGAAATACCATAGACTGGGTGGCTTTAAAGAAGAGATACTTATTTCTCACAGTTACGGAGGCTGGAAGTCCAAGACTAAGCCACTGGTAGATTTGGAGTCTAGTGAGAGCTTACTTCCTGGCTTACGGTTGGTCATCTTCTTGTAGTGTATTCACACGGCAGAGAACCATGTGAGGGAGCTCTCTTGGGTCTCATTTATAAGGTCACCAATCCCATTCAAGTAGGCTTCCTCCTCACCATCTAATCACGTCTCAAAGGCCCCACCTCCAGATACCATCACACTGGAGTTTAGGTTTCAACATGGGAATTTTTGGAAGACACAAACATTCCATCTATAGCAGACCTGAAAGAATAAATAATCAATAAGCATTTATTTTTATTATTCTTATTGTTATTATTGGCTATTATTTTATGCTGAAGCAGAATTTCTAAAAAGGCAACTTACAATTAAAATATAGGTGATTCAAGCATTTTAAATGGATATTTTATTTGTTACATTTGTTCATTGCATATAAGACCCCATAAGTTTTAAATAATCTAAATTTTTTTAAAGTATATATTTTAATTATATCCATAATTTTAAAACAAAGTTATATACTTTGGCCATGAAAAATATTTAAAATGTATCAAAAGCTAAAAATTACTTCAAAAATAGTTACAATTTTTTTTTTTTTTTAGTAAAAGCTAAAATTTTAACTCCAGGTTCTAGAGTATTTGTCACTGTTTGCTAGAAATACAACTTTTTAGATATAATAACATTGAGTATATATAAAATAATTAACCAGTATCTGTTGATGAACTGTTAAAGGTGTGAGCATCTTGTGTTTTTCAACCGCATGTTTACCGTTTATTCTTGATAACATTATTACCATCCCAAACATCTTTGGAGAACTGATTTACCATGCACCAGTTAGAATATTCTGTTTGTGCTCCTAATCATATTAACGCTGCATCTCTCACTGGGAAATTGGAATTGGAAATGGAATTGCTCCAAATTTGAGCAACTCATCAGATTCTCTTTCCTAGATTTTCAAACCTGAGCTGAAGCACACTTGAGATGCCACAGAGCTGGAGTTTAATGCAGTGAACATAATGAAAATTTATGAGCTCCGTATGCTGATAAACATAGTTACCTTTTATTTTAAATAAACTTTTATTATGGGAAAGTACACAAATTATAATTTTGCAGATGTATGTATTTCATGATATGAACAAACCTATGTCATTCACATCAAGAAATAAAACTTCTTACTGTGGGATCACCTACTCTTCCCAGTTTGCTCCAAACTGTCCTCCATGTTCCAATGAAGGTCCCACTGATAGATTAAATAATTTGCCCACATTCACTAAATCAGAGCATATTAGAATCAGGATTTGGCCCCAATGGGGTCTGACTCTGATGCTATTTCTGCTAACTAATATGGGTGCTGCCTCACCATTAGTTAGTGAGAAAAACCAACAGTTTTTCAGTTAAATCTCTGACATTAAAATAAGATCTTTATTTCTGAATTTGTTTTATTTAGATTAAGGTGTTGATCATCTATGGCAAATGCTACAGATCTGTTTTTAAACACTTTAGTTAAGAATATTAGAACAGTATTTTAAAGGGACTAAGCGAGAGTTAAGTATAAATAGGAAAGGTATGAGAAGGAAGAACATGGTTCCAGTGGTACAGCCAGTGTGGGCAAGTCGAGGGAGGACATCACAGTGAAATAGGTCCAATAAAGCTCAGGATGTAATGGCAGAAGATGTGTATCTTCAGCTTCACTAAACACTGTCAAAGAGTTTTCCAAATTTACACTCCCATCAGCCGTGTCTAAGAGTTTAAGTTACTTCATGTCCTCACCTAAAATTGGTGTTTCATGTCCTAAAATTTTTTTTAAATTTCCCCATTTAGGTATGTTAGTTAATTGTTTTCCTTCACATTCTACTGGTGACTAGGGTGTGCACCTTCATATGTCTTGGGATTTACAAAGTCTTTTATGTGAAGTACTTTTTCCAGTGTCTCCCCATACTTTTTGTACCACATTTGTCTACTTATTAGTTATTTGAGGTTTACATACTCTGGATACAAGTCCCTTGCTAATTATATGTATTATAAAAAATTCTGTTTCTTTGTGGATTGTTTTTGATGAAAACAATTTTCTAATTTTAACATAGTTGAATTTATCAATCTTTTGTTTAGTGTCCTTCGTGTCCAGTTGTTTACCTTTGCAAAGGCATGAACAAATGTTTCTATATTTCAAAACCTTTATGTATATTTACCATTTACAGTGATATCTGTGATCAAAGTTATTTGGGGAAATACATGAACGTAGGCTTCACATTTAGTTTCATTATGTTTTGTTTTCCCGATATGTCTGATCAGTTGACTCAGCAATAATTATTGAAACGTCTGATCTTTCCCATGTGTCCTGTGGTACTATCTTCATTATAAATCAATAATCCATGCATGTGTGGTTCTATTTGGGGGCTCTCTATTCAATTCCAGTGGTTTATTTGTTTACCCTTACACTATTGTCACACAATCATAATTAGTGATCTTTCTTATAAGTTTAGATTTCTGGAAGTCAGAGTTCTCCATATTGGTCTTTCAAGATACTTTTAGCTCTTCTTAACACTTTTCGTAAATAATCTTGTTAATTTCCATATAAACAAATGTGCTGAGATGTTCATCAGGATTTCATAGTATCCAAAGAACAACATGGATAAAATTGTTTCCTTTGCAATATTGGTTCTTTAAACAATGAACGTGGTATGGCCTTCCATTTACTTGAGTATTCTTTAATTTTATTCTGTTATTTTTATTATTTTCAGTATAGAGGTTTTGTAAGGCTTTTATCTGAGTTATTCCTATTATGTGGTGGTTTTTATGCTATTAAAAATACTAGTTATATTTTTCTTTATTAACTTGTTGGTATTTAGAAATAAAATTGATTTTTGTACATTTACTTGTATCCAGTAAGTTAGCTAAATTTATTTATAAATTCTAATAGTTTACCTGTATGTTAAAAAAAATAATCTGTATTTTAAATTTATATCTGTTATAAAGAATACCATTTTATTTATTTCTATTTAATATTTATTTTTACTTATTACACTGGCTGAGGCCTTCATTATAATGTTAAATATAAGAATACACACGGTAATAGTAGACATAAATGTGTCATTTCTGATTTCAGAAAAAGTTTTCAAATTTTGTCATTTAATCTGATGTTTACTCTAGGATTTTTGGTGTTCCCTTTAATAGAGAAGTTTTCTTTTGTTGGGTGGGTAAGAAATTTTATGAAATAACATGTTGGATTTTATGAAATGGGTTTTTTATGCCTCTGTTTTTATACTCATTTTCTCTGTTGGTATTTGCTTCTATTTTGCTGTTTTTTTACTTCTGTTAATATGGCATATTACAAATTGATGTATGAATATGAATCCATTATGAATTTTTGGAGTAATCCCATCTTGGTTATGATATCATTGTTTTTGTCACTGCTTTGATGTTTTATATTGGGAGTCATCCTATTATTTGTTTAGAATTTTTTTACGTCTCTCCCATTTCAGCCATTTTTCGGTATACACGTATTCATATCATTCTCATCCTTTTGAAGACTATAAATTTATAGTAATGCTCTGTTTTTTCAATCCTGGCATTGGTAAATTATTTGTTCTGTACTTCTTTCTTTGGGAGAAGATGTGGTGTTTGTTTTGGATTTTATTGATCTGTACTTTCAGTGTTTTATGCTTACTTATTAGTCTTTTCAAAAGCTAACTTTTGATTTAGTTATTATCTCTAGTATATACTTTTCTATTTTATTATTTATCTATTATTTTCTTTAAAATTATCTCTTTTATTTTAACTTTGAGCAAAACACTTGGATCATTTTCAGCCATTCATCTTTTTAATATAAACACTAATGTCTATAAATTTTGTTCTACACAAAGCTTTAAGTGAATTTCACGACTTTATACTTTTTATGTTTCAGTTCAATACATGTCATAACTTCCTTGTGATTTCTTCTTTGAGACATGTATTATGTTTAAATTAATTGCTAATTATCAAATGTTTAGGGGATTTTTTTAGTTATTTTTTTTTGTACTTAATTTCTGGCTTAATTTTACAATGGTAAAATAACATTTATTATTATTTCAATTCAGTGTTATCAAAGCTTGCTTTATGTCCTGCTGTACAGCATAAAATTCTGTTTTTATAGAATTAACTGGTACTAGTGCTTTTATTTATATTTATATGGATTTTGTTTGTTTTCAGATGAGCACTGGCAATTTTTTTTCATTTTTTATTCAAATCTGTCTGTTTAGATCATTCTTCTCTTCTGGGACAAATTTGGTTTCTTCGTTTCCAAATATTTTGCAAATATATTTGTAAGACTTTTCTTATATTTGTTATAACCTACTGATATATTCTATCCAGTATGTATTAATTATCCATTTACTTATTATTTTTCCCCAAAAACAAAACTTTGGTTTTATTTTATAGTTTGATATTTTTCTGTATTCTTATTAATATATTCTTTTTTTTCATTTTCCTTATATCTTATTTCAGTTTTTCTTTTTCTCACATTATCTTGAGTCAGATACATGCATAATCTTTTATTATGCTTCACTTTATTACACTCTGCAGGTATTGTATATTTTACAAATTAAACGTTTGTGGCAACTCTGCATTGAGAAATCTATCAGCACCATTTTTCCAATTGCATTTGCTCATTTGTCTCTCTGTTGCACATTTTAGTAATTCTCACAATATTTCAAACTTTTTTATTATTATTGTATTTGTTATGGTGATCTGGGCTCAGTGATTTTTGATGTTACTATTGTAATTGTTTTGGGGTGCCACTAACCATGCCCATGTAAGATTGCAAACTTAACTGATAAAAGTTGTGAGTGTCCCACTGCTCCACCGACTGGCCATTCCTCCATCTGTCGCCATTTTCTCAGCCCTCCCTATTTCCTGAGATACAACAATATTGAAATCAGGCAAAAAAGAATCCTACAATGGCCTCTAAGTTGAAGCCTTTGCTCATTTGTCATTTTGAAAATTCTAGGGCCCTTAAGAATTATGCTAAATCTACTCTGCCTGTGCTCTAGAAATGGAACCACAAATCCTGGATAACAGCATATCTGCTTACAACATAGCTTACTGAATATTTTAAACCCATTGTTGAGACCTGCTGCTCAGAAAAACTAGATTCCTTTAAAAGTACCAGTGCCCATTGACAATGCACCTTGTCACCTAAGAGCTCTGATGGAGCTGTACAATGAGCTGAATGTTGTCATGCCTGCTGACACAGCACCCATTCTGCAGCTCATGGATCAAGGAGTGATTTTGACTTTCACGTCTTATTATTTAAGAAATACATTTCCTAAAGCTATAGCTGACATAGGTTCCTCTGAGGGAATCTGGGCAGTCACTTGAAAACCTTTTGGAAATGATGGACCATTCTAGATGCCATTAAAATCAATTGTGATTCATGGGAAGAGGTCAAAATATCTACATTAACAGGAGTTTGGAAGAAGCTGATTCCAATCCTCATGAAGGAGTTTGAGGGGTTCAAGCCTTCAGTGGAGAAGTAACTGTAGATGTGGTGGAAATAGAAAGAGAACTAGAATTAGAATAGAATATTTTAATATTCACTGCCTCTTCTTTTAGTGGAAGAGAATTTAGAACATTTATCTTCACTGAATATCTTCTATTAGCATTCTGTTTTGTTAAAGCAATAAATGGGCTTGGGAATATATATCACAGAAGAAGAATATTTCTCTTGTTTATTCAATACATTCTAATAAAATCAGTATATTAAAATGTTTTTGGAAACAAGATTAAACAGGCAAGTAGAAATTTGTAGGTGCTAAGAATGTTTTCATTAATCTTGACTTTTTATCCGAGGTGTTGAGTGTTAAACTTCAAAATAAATTCTAATAAATATGAAAAGATTTGAGGTTGAGAAATCCCCCTCCACCACAAACTTATAATTCTTCATATCTTTCCTTTAATTTTCATTTAAAATTGCACAGTTCAAGTGAATAGAATTTACAGGTGTAAATAGCAAAAGAAAAAAAAGCTCTCAGAACTTTGAACAAAAGGAAAAAATTGTGTCTTTGTTGAGAAAAAAATCAATAGAACTATGATGAGGAATAAAGCAGTTCTTTCACTAAAATGACAAATTGTTAAACCATTCATATTTAAGTTTTTCAAATGAAACACAATAACATCCGTTAAAAATTACACCTTTGAAGATTTTTTTAAGCTGGTGTTTTTTTTTAATTCCCTTAAGTGATTGATTAATTATTAATCCTCTTAATAATTACAAATTGAATTTTCTTTTTCATTTACATAATAGTCCAAAGGACTTAGAAATTATCCTGAGTGGAAAGGAAATGCCCATTTTTCTCTTTTGTTTTTGCATAAAGAACTAAGTGGAAGTCACATTTTTATTTTCTTTCATCACAGTCCACTGTTAGATATTTGACCTGTATAAAGCTTACTTGCAAAGTCCTTTAGCAATAACTGCCCCAAGCATTTTCTCCTGCTGCAGACACCGGCCGTTGTCCAGCTTCCTTACCTCTCCGTTTCAGGATTGGCTCTGATACATTTACATGTTTCACTTAGCAATCTTAAAGCATAATTGAGTATCACTTAAGTATACATGTAAGTGATTATTGCTTGTTATTACCCTTCTTCATATCTGGTACTGCATTAATTGAAGTCAAAACCTTAGGTGGGGAAAGGGGGAGAAAGCCCTAATATTAGCCTTTCTGGTACAACCTTAGGAAAAAATTAGGAAAAAATTCCTTTAGGGGGATTAGTCCTCTTCAGTGCCCCTAATATAAGCTTCTCCACATAGCCACAGTCTACTTATTTTGGTAAAATAGAAATCATATTAGAATATGAAGTTAAATTACTTACTTTAACTATTACGTGCTTCAGATGGACATCAAAGGCAGAAATTATATTTATTGTCTGCACTGTCGAATTCCCATAGCCATAGGTCTGATACATAGAAGGCACTCAATAGTAATTTATTAAATGAATGAATAAATATAAACCCCTGTTTCTTTAAAAGCTATTGTAATTTTCAATTGTGTAGAGGATAAAAATCAAATACCATGATATGCTGGGGATCTGGAGTTCTCCAGTACCATCCTTAGGCTCAGTGAGGACTCAGAAAAGCTATTTACCCATAATTATGATTTATTACAGTGAAAGGACACAGATTAAGATCAGCAAAGGGGGAAGGTAAAGGGGGCGAAGTCCAAAATAAACCATAGGGACATACTTAATTTTCCCAGCTATCATGTGTGACGACACATGAGAAACATTGCCAGCCGGGGAAGTTCACTAGAGCCTTGTTCTCCTGAGTTTTATTGGCATCAGTGACATAAGTATGCAGGGGACTCAGCTACTCAGATAACCCCTCACCTCCCAGCAAAAATAGGCATTCACCTTAAATCACAGAGTTAAGATGCATTTATCTGATCGACCTGGTAGATCCCTGTATCCCAAGGCCTCAGAATCAAAAATACAGAATAAAAAATCACACAGAATATTCCAAATTCCCAGAGATCATCTGCCAGGAGCTGGCCAGGGAAAAAAATTTGTCCTTTCACTTCAAGTGTAGAACTTTAGAGCTTAGCATCCCAGGGCTGCTGAGTTAACCTCTCCCTGCTCACAGGGCATGGCATATAGATCCTTTTCACAATATTTTACTAAATTCCTTTTCTAGAACCTTCATCTACCACTTCTGCTACTCCATCTCATATCTTCCCATAATCTGACTATATTGAATTAGTTTTTTTCCCAGGACACATATGTTATTTGATGTTTCCATGTTCTCAACCCTCTGTCAGATTAAGCATCATGACCCTTTATGACCCACTTTGTTCAAATGTTTCAGTGACTGCTAGGTGAATTGTCTGAGATGACATTCTCTAAGTGGCTGCATGGCGTATAAAGAAACAATCAAGACTTAAAGCTGGGAGTCCTGGATTCAAGTTTATTTTTCACCATTTAGTAACTAGGTAATTTTAAGTTTGTCAGGTAATTAAGGTTACGAAGGGATGATTTTAATGCTTATCTAATGGGAAATTATGAGACTAAACTGATTTACTGACACTGAAAAACATAAGTAAAGATTTGATGGATGGGTTATTTATGCATTTGTGTGTATTTTCTGATATATTGTCAACAAATTAGTTTGACATAGGATTTTAATATATACAGATATGTTAAATCCTTGTTTTTAATATATAACACCTTAAATATAAAAATATTATATATGTATATTAAAACCCTTTGTTTAAATCTAATTATCTGTTCATGTAAACTGCCACAATAGAAGAATTGGCTCTTATTATTTTTAATTGTATATTATGATTAGGAACAATCTGTCTCTGAATCTTTTTACAGTGCTTTTATGATAAGGCAAAGGGTCACTAGGTCGTGGTATTCATATATATGGCTCTTATCTGTTGTATTAAGACCACATAACTTTGAAACGAAACTAAATTGAGAACCATAGTGTGTCTGTAATAGTTTTCCTTTCTTCATCTCTGTGATCGATGCCAAAGCTGAAAACAAAACAAAAATCCTGTTATCTTCCCCTGTTAAGCTGTCTACAGGACACAAGCTTAGTTTGCCCTAGTTCCCTTTATTTTTCTGTCCCTGTCCATCAATCTCTTGAATGAGAGGAAGAATGACATCAAGTGATGGGTGCTTATGAAGGTGGCAAAGCTTTTTGGCCACACTCTGCCGACTTGTTTATATCACTTAATAGAATCACTATAGTTAAGCATTTCATTGCCCATGCTGTAGCAACAGGTTTCAAAATATGGATAGGCTATTTCTAAGAGACATTACTTTGCTTGACATAAAATTTATGTTTCATAACTCAAGATAGTTACATATCTATCAAAGCAATAGTAATAATGGAAAGTTAACAGAATGATAGCAGTCATCAGCTTTCTATGTTTAAAGCTACTGTCAGTGCATTTTATCACAGAAAGTGTCTTCCAACAAGACCTAGTTATAGCTTTGTTTGCTGCATGGCCACTCCCTTCTTTACTAAGGTGATGTATATTTATAGCCTTTTTTAAGTATTTTGGGCAGAAAAATAAATCACTTGGTGACAGAGATAGAATGCATGGTATATTCCCTCAACCTGTCTTTCACCTGAAGCTTATCTTTCATAAAATTATTAAAAACATTATTACCATTGACCCCTTTAGTGTCCAAAGTGAGTTTTGTGTAAAACTTTCTTTCAGGTTTCTCTTTCATTGCTTCACATAGTTGAAGAAAATATTGAGATTTAGGTCTGTAAATGCTGCTCCGTCTTTAGCTTCTATCATAAATATCAAATTGTACATTTGGCTTTACACTTAGTGATACAAAACAGTATTCATTCTGTGTCTTGTGACTTCCACTTGTCCACTCCCTGTTTCATATTCTCTTTCACATACGAGATGTTTTGAACTCTGCCCGCTGTGCTTCAGGTTTCTTGATAGATAGATGGTATTTTAATGAGGATGAACACCGAAGATGACATTGCTATATTCTCATTAGTTCAAGACCTATATTATACTTTGTTCAAAATATCTAGCATATCGTGTGTCGCATAAATGTTGGTCTAACTCTTGAGAGAATGTAAGAAGCTGAATTATTTTCATTTCATGGTAAAATGTTTTTATTTTATTATGCTCATAATTTTGGAAGAAGATATTTCCTTGCTCCAGGGAAGAATTTAAATATTTTCAGCTCAATTAATGTGAGTGCCCATTTCAGAGAACAATAGGTTCATTAAGGGAAAGTTCTCAGGTTGTTTTTAAAAAAGGTATTGTTAAAATACCTTCAGAATAATATGAACTGAACAAAACTGCTATATCCTAAGAGGTTTGGGACTCTGGGTGCTGTCATTTTTTATTGAAGCAAATAGCATTAAATTTTTTATTTATTAATTAATTTATTTACTTACTCTTACACCCACATTGCTGTCCTTACTAGTTGCCATATTTAATCCCTGGGGATAAAAACATTATTAACGTAATAGAAATGCAACCAACAAAATGGTCTGTTTCACTCAGAGTGTAATGCTCATTTCCTAAATATGCCTCAAAAGGGAAACAACAATAAACGGAAATTTTAACTTGCCACATTGCTAGATGGATGGACACATTCTGTCATGGGATTTCTGAAGCTTTCAATAGTGAAATGTTTATAATAAACCCAAATTCATTTAATTGGTTAAATTACTGGCAAAATATCAGGTAGTATAATTCTTCAGGCACATTAAAATATATCTTGGGGATTAGACTCATATTTACTATTAATGCAAGATTTGGGGAATAAAAAGAAAAGCCCAGTTTAAAATATAAAGAAGTGCTGCCTTCAGACTATATCTATATGTACATATGTACACACATATATTATCACATATATATTTTGGCCTACACTTGTATACATATTTTAAGAAAATAATTAGCAAGCAGAAAATTGTTTGTAATATATACATCTAAAATGTTTATAATTCTAAATTTGAATTCTGAGTTAGATGATTTTGATATGAAAAAATTGTATCTGTGGAATTTTGTTGCTTAGTATTTACACATAGTTACGTCTTTTAATGTTCAAATGATCAGTATAATTTCGTTTTAACACAGTCACAATATAGTTTTCTGAAATCTCCCCGTGAATATTATAAATAAATTTTATATATTTGTGTTACAGATATAATATCAAAATTATTTTTGAAAACAGGATCACAAAACAGCAGGCTATTCATCTTAAAATTACTGAAGTGCAGATATATGTTTCATGAGGAAAGGGGTGATCATCCCAAAGTTTTAAATGAATTATGATTGTTTATTAAAACAATATATATTTCAGAATTTAAGCTTTATCGTACCAAAGTTAGATACTTTTAAATAAGTTCATCAAAGGAAGTCATAAATTTAATTTTATTACATGATTTGACAGTTTATCAATGAAAGGTTAGTGAACATACTCAATATGGAATAACAAAGAACAAATTTATTCTCTTACATGAAACAACCAAAAGCTGGAAAAAAATATATAAAACAGTGTTTTCTTTCAAGACACTGGACATCTGTAAATGAAGGACAGTGGTTCCTGAGAGACAACAACAACAACAAAAATAAAGTGACATCCTGTGTTTGCCCAGCTTATTGCCTTGAGAGAGTTTTCAGGTGAGGAAGGGGAACCCTGCTGGAGCCCGATGGGTAGCTCCCTGCTGGAGTAGAGTAGCTAGAGTTGAGAGAGTCCAGGGAGATCACGAAGGCTTGAGTTTCTAAGACAGAGCACCAGGGGGCTGCGAACTACACAGAATGGGAACATCATAGTTCTGCAGGGGGTCTCCATTAAGAATTGAGCCGTTGAGTGATCAGGATATGCCTGTGAGGAGACTACCCAAAGGGGTAAAAATACATTTAATTTGGATCAGAGGTAACAGTGCCTACAAACTATGTTCGGAATAGTTTCCTTTTCCCCCAACCAGACTGGAAAACATCATGATGCACAGAACATTGGCTCAATAATGGGGAATAATTAGCTCTAGACTAAATGGTGTTCTATTAACCTATAACAAATGTAAAAAGTACTAGGGAAAGGATCAAGTGGTCTTGAACTAAATGAATCCCAACATAAAGTGCAAGAGAAACTGTAGGAATACAAAACCAACCAATGCCCCAAAAGATAAAATGATAATCCCTAAAATTCAATTAAAAAATTATCAGGCATGGAAAGAAACAGCAAAAATTGTCCCAAGATAAGGAGAAAATTCAGTCAATCAAAATAAAGCCAGCCAATATTGAAACAGGTGTTAGAATTAGAAGAAAAAGATGTTAAAAGAATTATTTTTACTGCATTGTATATTGCATCAAATATTGTATATTTAAAAAATTGAAACTAGAAAGTGAAAACTACGAAATGTTGAGTGAAGACATGGAAGATATAGAGAAGATCCAAATTAAAATTCTAAAAATGAAGACTACAAAATGTGAGGTGTAAAATTCACTGAATGCAGTTAATTATCCATTAGACTTTGCAAAAAATATCATAGTGAAATTAAAAATGCAATAATAGAAAATATTCAAAGTAATAGAAACTATTCAAAACGAGAAAATATAAAGATATGGAAAGAGTATATATGCAAGCTATGAGACAACCTCAAACAAAATGTACATGTAATTGTAGTTCCCAAAGGAGAGAAGCATAGACAGGAAAAATATATATATTTGTAAGAAATAATGAGGGAGAGTTTCTTAATTCGATGAGTTCTACTTGGAAAGAAAATGCTCATAGACATTACTTTTCCATGTAGTTCTAATTTTGTTTTTAAGACTAGTATTTTCAAGGATACCATTAATTAGGTCCCCCTTTATAACTCTTAGGTTATTTTGGGTCCAACACATCCCTAGCCCCTTTTATCGGACTAAATTAAGCAATTCCAATTATGTCAATTTAACCTCATCCTCCAAGGAGCAACTGAAATCTGCTTTCAGATAACATCGAAGTTAGTTAAATAATTAAATATTATTTAAATTTACCATTAAATTATCATAAAATTGATCATTTGACTTGGAGCTGTGAATTTTTTAATCAAGGCACACATATACATATGTCAATATTTTAGTTTAACCAATATTTATTGAAAGAATGGTATGAAAGACTTTCAAGGAAAAATTTTTCTTAAATAGGTTAAAGAATTTGGGTGAAATTGATGAGGGGTTGGGTGGCTATCCCATCTTTGATAATAATAATGTTTCTGTAATTGTGTTAGTTGCTGATGTAGTGTATGATTGTCTTCTGCCATTCACCACATACGCAGCATTTCATTTAATCCTTCTATTAGAGGAGTGGCAGTGTGGAGATTTAATCCAGGCCTATATTTTTCTGTAGATAAGTTCTGAACAATGTCACCATTTTACTTTGCTTTAGTAGAAGTATCAGTAAAATCTCAGTAGCATTTTGACAGATAAAGAGTTTACCATTGCTTTTAAACCTTTCTCTTATTTTCTGTTTTCTTGCAGTCTCTTAGCCTACGTTCTCTAAGAAAAATCACACTAATTCTTTAAATTATAAAGAAATATAATTGTTAATGCATATTCTGGTTCATTATAAATAATTTTCAGAATATATGTTAACAGCCTTCTTTAATAAGACTCTATGAAGGTTTATTAGATAGAAACCACTGAGATGTACGAAGTCACCTTCTGATTGATAATAATGTGAGTGTAGCTTCTTGTAACTTATGAATTCCTTTTCCTTAGTAACGTTTTTTCAGCAGCATGAAACATCATGTGACTTTACTTATTTTCATTTTCTAAATCATGGAAATGTAGTTCCTCTACATGTTGAACATAAAACACAATGTCTGTGTGAAATCTGTCATACCTAGGACTTATTTTTACCATATTCTTCTTCAAAGTATTTTTATGCTATTAGAATTTCTAAATAATCATAAACTAAAACACTTGCCAGTGTTTGGAGGAAAGCAATTTTACGAAGTGACAGGTTCAACCTCTTTTTTGAATTGTTACAGCTATTTTTCTTTAATAACTCTAATTAAGTTGACAAAATCAACTGTAAAAAAAAAGAATGACGATACTTCAATGAAGAAGGTGGTGGTCATATTTAGTTCATTTTTATTGGATAAATTCATAGAACTTACAACATTAATGTCTATCAAGGGTATCAATTCTTAACTGCAGCGATATTGGTTTGTCTGTTTAATGAGAAAAGTTTCAAGTAATCTGTTACTTACATAGAAAAGTACATTCACTATAATTCCCATAATAATTTATTATTATTGAATAATATTTTATTATTATTACTCATAAATATGGCAGTAGGTTTCCATTCATGAGAGTAGGAGTGAGATTACAATTTACAAAATATAAATAATAAACTTTTAAATTTGTTGGTTAGTGATGATTAAAGTTATATTTATGCCTTAAACGTAACTGTCTTTGTGCTTGTGAGTTACAGTCATTCTCATTTTTGTAACTCACAGTTGTGATTGTGCATTACTAAGTAAGAAAACGATAGCTGAAGAAAACAGCAAAAATATACATGTATGGCAAATTAGCAGGAGGCATGTATATGTATATTTTTTTAATAACATTAAAAAGCCACTATAAACAAATTAAATGCAAACCATATTGCATGTGAAAATTCCCCAAATAGGATATATATCACATTCTATGAATCTTTTAGTAATATTTACTATAGTATTGTACGTTATTTGCCTGTGTGGTTATTCTTTAATAATCAACTTACTTCATTGGGCAACATAAATATAACCTTTGGAGTAGTTCTAGAAAGCATACATGAAAATTAGTGTATGTGTTTTGTTTTTTTTTTCTTATACACTGGTACTGTTAAGAATCTAAGGAGATTTACTAAAGTTACAGTGAAATCTGTATAACACTCTCCATCTGTTAAGAAAAGTTGACTGTGATGATTTTAACCTTCTTTCTTCATATGTTTTGTTGGGGCTTCTTGTCAGATGTGTGTATGTCTTTGGAAGTTTCTTGCGATTGGGATTATCTTTGAAAGGCATCCTTACCAGTAGAGGATAGGAGCCAGAGGCTATAAGGCACAGATAGACGAGTGAAAACAGAAGCAGTTGAATTATAAGCAGTCGGTAAGATTCAATCAATGATGCCTATTTATACAATGTCACTGCAAAATCACAGTGCTCCTCTGGTATATTTATATCAATGTAAATACCTATTACACCATAGGAATTTTGATTTTTCTATGCTTTGCTTTTCTCAGCCAACAAGTGGGGATGATAATTGTACCTATCCAGTAAGATTGTTGAGGGGATTAAGTGGGTTAGGCAACGTAAAGCAGCTAGAACAGTGCCTGACTCATGGTAGGCATCCAGGAATTGTTCGCTTTCATAGAACTGATTTCCATTGCAGTTAATAATATTTTCCAAAGCAGTTTACCTTACATTATTTAACATAATAACTTTGACATAGGTACAGATATTATTATGTAACATTTTGACAAATATGCTAGTACAGTTTTATTGAGTGTAAAATACCATACTAATACTAGTGTCTCCTAAAAAATCGGTAATCTAGAAGAGAAGGCAATGTGAAGCCCATGAATCTTATGCAGAGGAGAAAGGAATACATGGTATATTGGAGGTAAAAATCAAACTCTCATAGGGAGCAGAGAAGAGAGTTGTAAATCCTTATATGGCTTGCAAAAAGTGCAAATTGTGCTTTTGGAATGGATTATCAAATTATTTTTTCTACTGTTTTAGAAGAAGCCTCTTGAAAGAACAATTTATAAGGGCCTCCAGTAGTTCTGTTATAAGCCTAGACAATCTCAAGGGGTACTTAATTACAGGTATATATTTTGTATCTCTCCCAGCCTAAAAAGAAAATATCCACTACCTCCACCCTTCTAATCAGTGGGCTTTCATGTTTCACAGTGACACTGCTGGTAGCTTCTCCAAATCAGACTTCTGACCCTGCACCTCCAATTTCTGGCTGCTGAATTCCTTTTTCTCAGGAAGAGAATTTTCCATCCGCTCAGTTACTTTTTTCCTCTGGTACAAATCTAGAACTTCATCTTGTCAATTTTTTAAACTTTTTATCTTTCCTTACTGTCTGTCTCAGAATTTCATATTCTGCCTCTGATACTTGCAACGCCCTGCTTTTGAAGACTTCAGACTGGCTTCTTCCTGGATCTCAGGGTTTCCCTGAAATTGCCTAGAATTGCCGACCTGGAAATGTGTGGTGTTTGACTCTTCTCTTAGGGTCCTGCTTCCATCTAAATTCTTTTTTTTCTCTTTGACTGGTCCTTCTTTTCAACTTGTGCTGCCACATCTCTCTCTCCATTTTTCACTTCAGAAGCCAAGTAACAGATTATGCTAAATCTCATTTGAAAATCCGCATTAAGATTGCAAACTTGAAGACATATTCAGTTCTCAGTTGCAGTAGCTGTGTAACCTTTGAGGGGCCAGTTGACTTCTCTAAATGTCAAGCATTATTTGAATGCTTTATGTCATCCTTTTCGGGTCTAGAGTATAATGACTTTATAAATCTAACTCAATTATTTGAAATAATGTATAGACTTAACATCCAAGTGCACAAGTGCATTACTTTATATTTTGCTGCCATATAATTTTATAATGATATATATAGTTTTTAAGCTGTACCTTTGGAAATGATTTTAATACATGGAATATCCTTTGCTTAAAGGAGTGAACCAGGATTAGGAAGGAGACCAGCCAGATATGTTTCAATGCTGTGCTTTTGTGAAATATTATGCCAAATTATGTGAAATATTTAATGATTTCTGGTCTATAAAATGGCTATTTTACATAACTCAACCTAATAAAATTTGAATATAAAATTTCCCTTTTTGAAATGTAGAAAACTTTGAATTATAGTAGTACACATATTACACAAGAGATCATCTTGCTCCGTCCTCATATAAATATTAGGAGGTATTTATCTTTGATCTATTTTTAAGATCATATAAAGTCCCATATTAATTTTTATACAGATTTTACTTTATTTTGATAATTTATCACATTTTAATAACTTACATTTATCTTTTATGAACTTTGAACTGCTCATTATTTCCATTTTATTGTAATTATAAATATTTAAATATTTAAAATTTTATTGCCATAGCATATATTAAATTCATATTTGTATAGAAAGTTCTCAAGGGAAATATAAAACACTCATAGAAAATAGTTATTTAGTATAATATAAATTAAATGGCTATTTCATGTAATGCAAATGACACTATATTACTTACAAAATTTTTATTGTTTGGGATTTATTAATATTTAAGATCAGTGACATGAGAATGAATACACTTGACACATTACTTTAGAGCACAAAGGATTGCAACCAAAAATGGTACACAGAGCAAAGCCACTACTTGTATGTTCTCTAAACGTTTTCTATTTTGAGACTCAGACCTATGGAAGAAAAAGGAAAGTAAATTTTATACCCATTTGAGAAAAATACTTTTTCTAGAATACAAATAGAATTAAAAACTAAGAAGAATGAAAAACAAACACAACCCGAGTAATAATTTCTAAGACATATTTTTCTCTTAGGGTGGAAGGAAAATTTACTGAGCTAAGCTTAGTATTTATGACAAGTTTTCACATTGTCATTTTACTAATCCATTAATATAAGGATTAATCACTTCTTCCTGTGGCACAATATGTTCCTGTCAAGTCGAATTCTTTTTAAAAGAAAATCCACTAGCCTGAACATTTCAGATAACAAAAATCAACCTAAATTTATTAAACTTTCCAATGCTTACAAGTAAATATGTCTTATTTATACATGTTTAAAAATGATATAATCCTGATGAAAAAAACTGAATCACATTGTAACCCAAAATGGCATGTGGCCTATAATATTAATAACTAACTTTCAATATTTTCTAATCTATTTGAGCCCTTTAAATGAGTGTATTACCATTATGTGCTACAGGTGCTACAAATTTACATAGTATGTTACTATGAATGACACCATAATTAAATGCACTAGACTGATGATGCAGAAAATATTTTATCTTTCAATACATGATTATAAAATACCCACCATGAAAAATACTCTTCATATCAAAAGCTTGCCCACTCCCACCTGCCAATGATGGAAAATAAATTTATTACTAGTAGTTAAGCAGAGATTATTAATTCTCAAATCACATTTCCAATATTTGTAGGTAAAGTAAGTCAAATAAAAATGATTTGCCCCGTGTTGACAAGAATTATATAATTATGAGCACTGTGCCCTATGGGACTGGCCTACTTCAACTTTACTAATTTCAGTTTAAAGTGAAATAAGCGCATATTGAATATTTCTTATTTTTTTAATTTTTATTTTATTGCAAGCAATAGACTAAATGTCAGAGAAATAAGGTGTCACTGTATTTTACCAGTATAAGTTAGGTTAGTTCAATTCAACAACCACTTTTTGAGCATAAACTAGGTGCTGGTCACTCACTGTCCCTGGGGGCACAAAATAAACTAGATGTGGGAGCAGTCTTTGAAAAAATTACAATCATGTAAATTCCCAGACAGCCATGATCCACTGGAAAAATCCAGTGGCAAAATCAGGCGATGATAATTATGAGAAAAAAGCTAATATTGTGCAGATGTTTTTCTTTACTTGTGCTTTTTTGCCAGCAATGTGTATGTAAAACTTCTGAATTATGTTTACTCAAGTATTAACGAATTGGATTAAATCCTTATCTATTAAGCAGAATCAAAACCTTGTATTTACCTTGTCAAATACATTATATTCCACTCAGGAAAACTATCAGACAATCTTTTTTTGAACCTGGATGGGTCATATTATACAAGTGAACTATTAGTTATTTCTCAGAAGAAATAAAACTTTCAAGCATTTGTTAACTTATTGGAACTTGTAAATGTGTCACAGGAAACGAAAGATTTGTAGACTCATTTTCTACTTTGGGGTATCGATGTGATTTCTTGGACTATAGGAATATAAAATGAAAAGTGAGATAGACCGTTCCTCTGCACTGCACATTATTATTTCTCTATTTAAAAGTAGCATGAATAGGAAGAAAGGGGGTAAAAAAGAAAAAGAAAGGTAATTTTTTTTTGCTTCCCTTTAAAAATATCTTTTAACAAGACCACTGTAATCAAAATATGGTTTTGTCTACCAAGTTTTAGGTTAGATATAGTCCCTTTAATGCAATAAAGCACAATAAGTGTAATTTTTTCCCTTGCAGTGACTATTTCTTGTTTTCATGTTCCTATTTGATGTCTTTTACATTGAAGTCTTAGAGCCTGTAAATCACATATTCAGAATTCTTCTTAACCTATGACAGTGACATATTTAACATTTAGAGTTATCTTTTATAGTATAATTTATTTTCCTTTTCAATGCAGTGTTCAGTATTTAATAATAATTAGTTGGAAATTTTATTTGTAAGTACAATTAAAATATTTGAAATTAGTTTGGCATGAGGGAAAATATAATATGAACTGAGTTAACTCATAAATTAAAAGTGTATGTGTTTGCTGTAATGTAAGTTTATCACTGCATGCATATGGTAAAGCTATATGAACCGTATGTCTTCATTTTCAGGATAGCATATGGCAAGTGTTTAAAATAAGTATATTGTAAAACTAAGACAGGTTTGTTAAAGGGTACTTTTCTAGTAAATAAACAATACTCCATGGGAGTGAAACATGAACAATGGATAATAATACATTTCAACTAGAAATCTTAGGTCATGCAAACTGACAGTTCAAGTACTTAAAGAGGATTACTGCACTAAGGTCATCATTATTGTTTGTTAACATAACCTTTATTGTGTAAATGTATGTGTGCACGTGTGTGTGTGTTTGCATGTGACATGGTGAGACAGTTATGATGATTCTAATCACATTAAGCAATGGTAAAAAACCCCTTCTAATAATAATTGAATAGTGCTCATAACCTCTTCACGAGTTGGAATATCAAAGGGACTGTCAACATGGTTTCCAAAAATATACTTACATATCTAAATTGTAACATTTCAGTAAAGGTATCAAGGAATATCAAGATCTAGATTTGTTTATATTCAAAGATGCAAACAGCACAATAATGGTCACATTCTTTTTTTTAAACTTAATTTTACTTCTTTATTTCTTTATTGCATGAAAAATTATTTAAATCTGTAGTGCTTTACAATTTTCAAAAGTTCCATACAAATTATTTCATATAATCCCTAAATAACCCTTTTTCCCCACCCCTATAATACCCCCCCTTCCCTCTCCCCACTGGTAACCACTAGGTTGTTCTCTGTATCTGTGACTGTACTTTTTTTGTTTGTTTTATTAACTAGTTTGTTGTATTTTTTAGATTCTACAGATAAGTGATATCATACAGTATTTGTCTTTCTCTTTCTGACTTATTTCACTTAGCATAATGCCCTCTAAGTCCATCCAAGTGGCTGCAAATGGCAAAATTTCATTCTTTTTTATGGATGAGGAGAATTTCATTGTGTGTGTATATATATATATATATATATATATATATATATATATATACACAATGTGTGTGTGTGTGTGTGTGTGTATATATATATCTCACATCTTTATCCATTTATCTGTTGATGGACACTTAGGTTGCTTCCATACTTTGGCAATTGTAAATAATGCTACTGTGAACATTGTGGTGCATATATCTTTTTGAATTAGTGTTTTAGGGTTTTTTTCGGATACATACCCAGGAGTGGAATTGCTGGGTCATAATTATAGACCAATTTCACTGATTACCATAGATGCAAAAATCCTCAGCAAAATATTAGGAAACCAAATCCAACAATACATTAAAAGGATCATACACCCCAGGCTTCCCTGGTGGTGCAGTTGTTAAGAATCCACCTGCCAATGCAGGGGACACGGGTTCAAGCCCTGGTCTGGGAAGATCCCACATGCCGCAGAGCAACTAAGCCCATGCACCGCAACTACTGAGCCTGCGCTCTAGAGCCTGCGAGCCACAACTACTGAGCCCACATGCTATAACTACTGAAGCCCACGTGCCTAGAGCCCGTGCTCCGCAACAAGAGAAGCCATCGCAATGAGAAGCCCTCACTCGTCACAACTAGAGAAAGCCCACGCACCGCAGCGAAGACCCAACACAGCCAAAAATAAATAAATAAAATGAATTTATTAAAAAAAAAAACAAAAAATGGATCATACACCTCCATCAAGTGGGATTTATCCGAGGGATGCAAGGATTTGTCAATATCTGCAAATCAATCAATGTGATACACCACATTAAAAAATTGAATGTAAATTGATACAGCCACTATGGAGAACAGTATGGAGGTTCCTCAAAAAACTAAAAATAGAACTACCATACGACCCAGAAATCCCACTACTGGGCATGTACCCTGAGAAAACCATAATTCAAAAAGAGTCATGTACCACAATGTTCATTGCAGCTCTATTTACAATAGCCAGGACATGGAAGCACCTAAGTGTCCATCAACAGATGAATGGATTAAGAAGATGTGGCACATATATACAATGGAATATTACTCAGCCATTAAAAAGAAACGAAATTGAGTTACTTGTAGTGAGGTGGATGGACCTAGAGACTGTCATACAGAGTGAAGTCAGAAAGAGAAAAACAAATACCGTATGCTAACACATATATATGGAATCTAAAAAAAAAAAAGCTTCTGAAGAACCTAGGGGCAGGACAGGAATAAAGATGCAGATGTAGAGAATGGACTTGAGGACACGGGGAGGGGGAAGGGTAAACTGCTACGAAGTGAGAGAGTGGCATGGACATATATACACTACCAAATGTAAAATAGATAGGTAGGGAGATCAGCTTGGTGCTTTGTGTCCACCTAGAGGGGTGGTTTAGGGAGGGTGGGAGGGAGATGCAAGTGGGAGGAGATATGGGGATGTATGTATATGTATAGCTGATTCACTTTGTTATACAGCAGAAACCAACACACCATTGTAAAACAATTATACTCCAATAAAGATTTTTTTTAAATGTATATTGCAAAGAAACAGAAAAAAAAAAGGAAGAATCAAAATCATATGATCATCTCAATAGATGCAGAAAAAGCTTTTGATAAAGTTCAACATCCATTTATGATAGAAACTCTCCAGAAAGTGGGCATAGAGGGAACATATCTCAATATAATAAAACCTATATATGACAGATCCACAGCTAACATCATAGTCATTGGTGGAAAGCTGAAAGCATTTCCTTTAAGATCAAGAATAAAACAAGGATGCCCACTCTTGCTACTTTTATTCAACATAGTTTTGGGAGTCCTAGCCACAGCAATCAGAGAAGAAAATGAAATAAAAGGAATCCAAATTGGAAAGGAAGAAATAAAACTGTCACTATTTGCAGATGACATGATAATATGCATAGAAAATTCTAAAGAAAATCCTAAAGGGCCTCCCTGGTGGTGCAGTCGTTAAGAAACTGCTTGCCAATGCAGGGGACACAGGTTTGATCCCTGGTCCGGGAAGATCCCACAGGCCGTGGAGCAACTAAGCCCATGTGCCACAACTACTGAGCCTGCGCTCTAGAGCCCGTGAGCCACAACTACTGAAGCGCGTGTGCCTAGAACCCGTGCTCCACAACAAGAGAAGCCACTGCAGTGAGAAGTCCACACACTGCATCAAAGAGTAGCCCCCGCTCACTGCAACTAGAGAAAGCCGACGCGCAGCAACAAAGACCCAATGCAGCCATTAATTAATTAATTAATTAATTTTTAAAAAGTGAACATCCTAAAGACACCACCAGAAAACTACTAGAGCTCATCAATGAATTCGGTAAAGTTATAGGATACAAAATTAATGTTCATAAAACTGTTGCAGTTCTATACACTAACAGCAAACCATCAAAAAGAGAAATTAAGGAAACAATCCCACTTACCATCATATCACAAAGAATAAAATACCTAGGAATAAACCTACCTAAGGAGGTAAAAGACCTGTACTCAGAAAAGTATAAGACACTAATGAAAGAAATTGAATACAACAGAAACAGATGGTAAGGTATACCGTGTTCTTGGATTGAAATAATTAATATTGTTAAAATGGCCACGCGGCCCAAAGCAATCTACACACTCAGTGAAATCCCTATCAAAATACCAATGGCATTTTTCAAAGGACTAGAACAAATAATTTCAAAATTTGTATGGAAACAAAAAAGTATAGTTCAAGTTCACTGTTTCCTTATTGATATTCTGTCTGAATGATCTATTCATTGTTGAAAGGGGTGTTGAAGTCCCCTATTATGATTGTATAATCAATCATTTGTATTGTATTGAACTATTATTTACATATCACTCTGACGGAACTGTAGAATTTTATTCACTAAGGTTTAACTTAAAATTTTTCGTTCTTTTTTATAGGTGCGATTCTCTGATTATATTATATTTTAGTAGAATTTTATGGAAGTATATCATCGATATAGACAAGGACACAAATTGAAGTTGCAATAACTGAAATGAATTATCACACAGTTAACATGTGCATATTGTGACCCCTCAGATCAAGACTTAGAAATTTACTGGAACTCCAGAAGCACCCCACAAAGCCCCTCTCTATCTGTGTCCCTCTCCAAAGATACGTATAATCTGACTTTAGACAACAACAATTATATTTACCTGTTTTTGAAATTTACACACATGGGGTCACAAAGTGTTACTATTAGTACTGCTATTTTAATGATGTTTCATCATTAATATTACAACATAATTTTGGAGCTTGAGGATGTTCTCGTAGTCAAATGCAATTTTCCATTTATAACCTCTTTCAAATTAGAAGAGTCAGTTTATATTCATTATATCAAAATATTTTCTCATATTCTCCATACTTAATTTAGTTTTACTTAATTTGGCATAGGCTGACAAAGGATAGCTAAAGATTCTCATTTCTGATGTGTTTTCATTAACTCTTTTGTCCTTTCTCTCCCATGCATGCATTATGAGTTAAACGCTGTGCTCTTTGGTTAATAAATATTTGTATTGCTTTCTCATTGTGGATTGCACATGTCATCATACTAAAATTACCTTTGTTACCTCTTTAATGCCATTTGTCTAATTTTGGAAACAATATTGATATTTAATTGTACTTTTTTATTTTCAAAATATTCTCTAATTATTATATTTTACTTTTAATTCAAACACAGATTACCCAAATGAATAATTAAAATCAATTTTTTATAATAAAAAATCAGTCATTTTCTCTTATATTAGCCACTTACTGTTTAGGATATGGAGATAATTTCACTACACATACATCTGTATTGTAAATGATGGACCAAAGTAGTTAGATGAACTGGATAACTTGCCAGGTGTTTCCTTTCTTTACAGCTTTCTCAAGGATGATTGTATTATATATTTGGAAGCCCTTCTGTTTTATCAAAAGTATATAAGGTACTAATACTTTTCTACTAAAACTACCAGTTAAATTTTGATGACGTCTTTGTAGTAGTAAGTAGCAAGTCTTTGGTAGACCCTGTATAAAAATATGAAATGTAAAATAATTGTCTTAGCAGGTACAATTTGTCAACTTCAAAACTGTATTTCATTAGCACACATAAAATTGTAAAGTCTGAGATCCACAAATAAAATTACTTATGCAAAAGTTATTTGTACATTCGAACACTTTGGAAAATTAACATCAAAGTCACCTTTCCTAAATAAAAATGACCTATATAATTTTTGTATTATTTTAAAATTAGTATAAAATATTTTAGTATGGCTCTGGAAATATTTTATTAAATACTACTCTGTAAATATAAAACAAGCTTTTAAATTTTGTCACACAAAAACCTATTTTTTCTCAACTTGCTCATAATTTGCTTACACTTTCATAAAGGTGCTTAAAATAAATAATTAGAAACACATAAGTGATTTTGGGAGAGCTTGATTATCTAAATGCTGTTATGTATTTGTTCAAATGTTATATTTTAAAATATAATGACACAAATCATCACAACGCTTTATGACTTCATTATAGGACAGCTGCAAATTTATTATTATAAATATTCTCCTCAAGATACAGTAAGATTCATGAAATAAACATTAAATTGCCATTAAAAAAAAAAAATCGGGCCGTAGTTTTATGTGTACCATTTATGACTTAAGTAGCTAACTGAAATTTAGTTTCCTGTTCTGTGAAATAAGATTAATAATCTTTGCCCGATATTCTTGTGGATTTCTCAGGAAAATAAAGTTGAAAAAAATATTTGAAATTATAAAGCACCACTCAAATATTAGGTGGCATTATATAGGCTTAGTGACAAAACTCCAATTGAATTCATTTAATTACTATGATCTGTATATTTAATCTATATTTTTAAAAAAGTATTGTTTCAATTTTCATAAAATTACATATGTTAAAATTGACTATACATTTCTATTCAATCATATTTCTGGCTACTATGCAAGAAATGAGAGAGAAATTATATTAAAACAAAATTTTATAGCTTATTTTTCTAGATTGTACTTCATTTAAATTGAGTTGCTCCTTTCTTATGTTAATTTAAAACACTATTATTATTATCTTATTCAATATATCAGAAAGTCTGTTGAACATTATCAAAATAAATGATCACATTTTATTCTGTCATGTCAATACTTATAATAAATAATATAAAAAATGAAATTCCTGTTTAGATATTAATATTTAAATATAGATGTTATTTGTATATGCACACGTGGTTTTAGAATGCTTATTAATCAGAAGATTAAAAATGTATAGCATCAGGATTTCAATAAATATTTTTCTTTAGTAGCAACCTTAATCCTAATTCCAAAAACATTTGTTTGGTACATATTGATAGAAATTAGCTTGACATTTAGACATTTCCCATTAGCTTTAGTAGAATCTGATGAAATCGTTATTTCTGTGTACTGTTGTAGACAAGTTGGGAATGAATCTTTACTCATCCTCGATGTATATTTTCAGTTGTAAGGTCTATTTACATTTTGGTTTAGTGATAATCACAGGCTCATGGCTGTAGTTGCAATAGGAAATCTGGAAGAATTTTAATAGATTAGAAAAAAGTAGAAAGAAGATTGTTGAGTTTCCCTCTAGAAATTTGTGACTTCTACAAACTAAAAAGACTGGTTCTTTTATAACATATGGTTGAAATTGTTCTGTTATAAACATTAGTCAACCGTTGTATTGTATTCTGAGAAACCAAGATAATGGCTTTTGGGGAGCTTCACAAGAAAGAAAATTCTCACCATGAGCACAAAGACAACAAACCATTTAACATTATATTAAGGCACATTTCTTTTTAGTGAAAATAACTTATTTTTACTTTTCAAAAAGATAAACAAATGGAGGTACATTAAAATTTTGAAGCATTTGAGCAAAACATTGATTTTAATTGGAGAGTGCCAAACCAAAAATGGTTGGGAGCTCTCCATCATTGGTGCTAGGGAAAGGTTTTTATAGAAAAGATGTGGAAGCAAAGCAAAAAAAATTATTTGATTGACTGTAGCTTAAGTGGTTGCTTTATTCGGGAAAGAGTAGTTGACTTTTTATTATTAGCTCTTTTTAAGTTTTGTATACTTGGATTTGGGTGCATTGTCTCTGATTTAGGTTTCAGTTTGCTTACATAGGCCACCAAGGCATTAGAGCCACCTCAGGCTAATGGCCTTCATGTTTAACACTTGCCCTCTTTTGGTCATCCTCTCCTACATGAGATAGTGAGCAAAATTTGGTATTAGCACCACTCTCAATGACCATCAAGGTTCAGTTGTTCTTGTCTAAGTGTGAAGCTCATAGGTGTGATTTCAAGTCTGTGGAAGAATTGGTTTTGCTGTTCATCTCATTGTTCAACTTGTTTCTGTTGCTCCAAGTTCAGTGAGACCATTTCTTGTAATGCTGATGGCTGCTAACATATATTTAAGATCATGGAGAGAAGACAATGTACCTGGGAGTCTACAGTGCTGATTTCAGGAGGGTAATGCCAAGAGACTGGCATCTGCTCCTTAGCGAGTATCCCCATGAACCTAACAAATTGGTATCAAATAAATCAAAGAATGTATCTGAATAGGCATCAATCTCATTTAGCCAAAAAACTTGTTAATGTGTTGTTTCTGAGTTTCTATAATACCAGATGTGTTGATCCAGGTACAGTAGGAGACATTTGCTTTGGTACAGGTTCCTCTTTCTTTAGCCAATGAGTAATCTAAAGCAATGCTCTTACCTAAAACTACCTTATCAACTCAAAATAATCCTATGTGAAAGAGTCATATTTTGCAGTGGCTACTATTCATTCCCTGCCTTTGAAAATTCCCCAAGAAGTTTCACAGTTTAGAAGTTCAGTTGGTAGATTGTTCCATCTCATTTAACCAGTCTCTTCGTCCTGTGAATAGGTCAATTCAGTTAAACAATTACTTCATTTCAAGAGGTAATATTGCAGGTGGGCTCCCAAAGTTAGGTCTGTGTGTTGAAAGCAATCAGGAATTTAATAAGAGGCACTTTTCTGGAGACAAAAGAAAAACAAAGGTTAATTGATGGAGCAGATTATAAATCAGTTTCTGAGTCCAGAGGGCAGCCAGTTGATATTCCCAGGTGGCAGGTTCCTAGACATTGGGCTCAAAGCATCTTCTGTAGTCTGAATGTCTCTGGCGATGTCATCAGATGCTCTAGTGAACTTTTTGAGTGACCCACACAACAACAGATGAAAAGGTTGTCCATACATGAGCTGTTGTCTTGATTTCTCTGAAATTTATATCAAGTCATCTAGCTTCAGTTTATAGGGCTTCAAGAAAAGGGAAGTTTTCATTTTTATAATTCCAAGTCAGAAAGATGGAAGAAAATTGGAAAGGCTAGTTTGGAGAGTTGTAGCCAGATATTGGAGGAAACTAGAAAAATTCAGGATCCAGTCCAAGAATAGTGACTTATGTATATTCTAAAATATTATGATTCCAGGTACAGCTTTGATGATATCTAATGGCCTTTAAGTTCTGAAACCAGAATTTTTAAAAGATAAACTGAGGTACATTAAGAGTTTATTTGAGCAAACATTGATTCCAAACCGGCAGCTGCCAAACTGAAAATGGTTAAGAGCACTCCATTGACAGGAGCTAAGGAGAGGCTTTTATAGAAAAGGTGGGAAGCAAAGCAAACAAATTAGATTTGATTGGCTATAGCTTAATGGATCACCTTGTGTGGGGAAGGCTGATTAACTGTTTGTGATTAGGTGTTCTTAAATTTAATTTTCTCAGATTTGAGTGCATTAACTCTGGCTTAGGTTTCAGTTTGCTTGCACAGTCCACTGAGGCATTACAGCTTCCTTAGTCTAATGACCTCCTGTTTAATTACTTTAACAAATGTATTATTTTCAAGTACAGTGATACTTTCAAGTTATTAGTCACTCTGAATTACATTAAATTGACTGTTACTACTATATGCAAGAGCAGTTAGAATGATACATAATGCTGGAAAATTTGGGAGAAATCATGAATATATTTAACTGAATCCTCAAAATAAAATTTCATTAAAATGTTAGTTTTTGTTTGAATCCATAGCAACATATTCTTCTAGTTTGTCCATCTGGCAAGGCATGACGATAAATTTGAACAATATTTAGTACTTAGAAATTTGTTTTTTAATAACCTGAACTTTGAAAATTAACACGTGTGTCCATTACCTTCTGGGCATTTGCCCTTTGATCTTGCCTCCTGCTTTAACATTATATGACATTATATAACATTTCACAGTTTCTTTAAAAGCAGCTGTGAAATAAGTTTGGTCTAGTTTTATCATACTTGACCTCAAGAAGCTATTAGAAGAAATAACTTGTAAAAGGATAATTACTTTATAATTTTAGTGCTGTAAAATATGGTGTGCAAGGTACAGTAGGAGAACAGAGAACACGTGCATCCAAACACAGATGTTGGGTTAGGGAAGGTTTCCTGGAGGTGATGCATTATATAGTAGTTAATTAGGTGTAAATTGGGGAAAGGACAGGAGGAATGGTTTTAATTACTTTAAAGAAAGACAAGGAAACAAACCTATTACCTCAAATATGGCCCTCCAAGCCAAGCTCTTCTCCATGTCCTCAGTTAAATAGTCAGTGATTGTGCCGTCAGAAGTCATAGTTCTCCCTCCCCAGGGTTTCAAACTAGCATTACTAATTTGTTGTTAAAGGCTGTTATTTAACTTTCAGAAAATTGTCATAACGTATCTAGTGGCCAAGAATTCTGTGACCTATTAGGAGAAATAACTTATGGATAAAGTCTCTCTATATATCTAATGATGAAACTGCAATTTTGATGTCTTCTTCATGATAAAATTCAGTAAATGAGCATAATATTCTAGAATATGTTTATCCAAGTTCTTTTCTCAGGAACTAACAAAAATAGTCAATCCTTTTCTACACTAACTTTAAGGAATTGTATCTTTCTATAGTGTCTACATACTCCTTTTTTGTTCTATTCTTTCTTGACAAAAGGTTATCAAAATTCTACACAATATAAAACATTGTATTTGATCCCTTTTCTACTCTCTTCTTCTCTATACCTCCTTCTCCCCACCATCAAATTCTTTATTTGATTAATTCATACTAAACATTAAGTTTCTACTTTAATGAACTATCATTAGAAGAGATATCAATGAGCCATAAATCTAATTCAGGCTCCACATATTATAATCTCAACTATCTTTTACTTTCATTCATAAAATGTTTTTCTTTTATATGTTTTTCTTTTATATTTGCTTAAGGTATTTTTCTCCTGTGACTAGATCATAAGCTCTCAGAGGGTAGCAATCTTGCTTCTCTTAAATCACTTTCGTTTCTCTCTATCTAGCACTAAAGAAAGCCTCAAAACATATTTGTGAACAGAATGAATTGCTGGGCAAATGGATGAGAGATCAAACACACTGTATATTTTAATATTATAATTCTGTAAGTCAAGAAGAAATTATTTTTGGCTGCCTAATCATTTTATATAGACTTGCACAGAACTGAAAGCCAGATTTTAAAAGTTTATTATTAAACTCAATGGCTCCATCTCATACTTAATGCTGAATTTTTTGCGACTGTCAAACTATACTGGTTCCCATTGACTCCAACCTTAGTAGAGCCTAGAGTATAGGTTCTGGCTTCAAATTAATCTTCATTTTAATTTTTGTTTCAGTCTTACTATGTTGTAACCTAGAGCACATTACTTAACATAAGTTGCAGTTTCCTCATCTATAAAATTAGT
The DNA here is from genome assembly GCF_965194805.1 of Balaenoptera borealis. Classification (NCBI taxonomy): domain Eukaryota; kingdom Metazoa; phylum Chordata; class Mammalia; order Artiodactyla; family Balaenopteridae; genus Balaenoptera; species Balaenoptera borealis. The sequence continues at coordinate 34,184,489 of NC_138880.1, read as the reverse complement.
AACATAAAACCTACCATATTAGAACCAATAGAAAGGGTATTTGTATATAGACAGAGATTTATTGTAAGGAATTGGCTCGTAATTATGGAGATTGGCAAGTCCAAAATCTGAAGCATGGGCCAGCAGGCCGTAGACCTAGGAGAGCTGATGTTGCAGATGAAGTCTGAAGGACATCTTCTGGAGAATTTTGCTCTTGCTCAGGGAAAGCTGGTCTTTTGTTCTATTCAGGTTCAATTGGTTGGATGAGGCCCATTCACATTATGGAGGACAATCTGATATACACAATAATCACTGACTTAAATGTTAATTTCATCTACAAAGCCTCACAGAAACACCCAGAAGAATGTTTGATTATCCATCTTGGGCACCCCATGGCACAGCCAAGTTGGCACAAAATGAACTATCACACATACCAAAAAGGGCCTGTATAAGACATCAAGAAATCATGCATAATAGACTGTCTGATGCATATTAAGTTCTTAGAAGATGTTATCATGTTTGTTATTGTGTAAAAAAATAGTAACGATTATCAGTCTTTTTATGTCTAATTTTTTTGTGTGATTTATTATCTATGTATGCCATCAATTCCAGTATGCCTCATAGTCAGGACATCAACATCCTTTCTTACACCTGTATTCTGCCAGTTTTGAAACTCTCCTGTTAGTTTCCTTAAGTGTGTTTCTACAAAAATAGGTATAGATTGATAGGTAAGTAGATAGGTAGGTAGGTAGATAGATAGATAGATAGGTAGGTAGGTAGGCAGGTAGGTAGGTAGATAGATAGGTAGATAGATAGATAGATAGATAGATAGATAGATAGATAATCTTAAGATCAAACTGGTAGATTTTTCTGTGTGTCCTTCACTGAGACTGGCACCATTTTCTGCAGATGATTGTTGAATCTGATCTTCTGTGATGTTATTATCTTTATCATCTGACACAAAAGAGGTTCTAATTTATAGTTCTTAATTGAAAACATAAAATATTAAATGGAAGTGCTATGTATTAATGGGGCAAGTGTCTGACCTTTAATGCTATAAATTTATTTTAAACTTAAAATTTAAGTGATATTGAAATAAAGGAATCTAAAAAAAATGAATATCTTATATTACATATAATCATATACATTTGTATATAATAACTGTTAGTATTGCACTATTGCATTTAGAAATGTCTTTATCCCGTTTCAGTTCTTACGTCTATCTCTTCTTTCCTCTCATCCTCCCTTTTATATCTCAATTCTGCTTTTCACATTCAAAACCATTTCTCTATTATTTGCATGCTGTTTTTTGCAATATTTGTAGTTCAGAGTTAATTTTGATGAATGTAATATTTGCATTGATGTCCTCCAACTATAACATCCTATGAGATTTCCCTCTTGCTATGGAATATTCTCTATTTATTCTAGACAGCAATTCACCCCTAAAAATGGAGATGAAATTTGCTTTAATCAATAGATTTCTTGCCAGGTACATATGCAAAGCTTCTTTTATCTCAAGTTCAAATGTTTGTTTTCTTCTAGCAATTGCTTGTGCTTTGCTGGTATTTATTCAGTGGCCCACAGCTTATATTATTTATAGTAAGAAGAAAATTTTCTGTGATTTCAATTTAACTTTGTTTTAGTCTCAAATATTCATTTATTTTGTGAAATGTGAGCACATAAAGTTTCTTATATCACACAACTGCAAATTTTTAATATAAGTAACTTTGAACATCATACTTAGTAATTGATTTCATTTCTAATAGCCAAAATAGGCATATTAACTTTCTAGTAGTCATTGAAATTATTTCACTTCAATCTAATGTTAATAATATCCTTTATCATTCTCTACTTATGGAAAATCAAAGTTTAATGGAGTAGAGTGGCCTTGGTTAGCCACTACTCTGGAGATTTGGATAACTGCCTGGGAGTTCTAGATGTGTATGAATTAATATAGGCTATAATTTTCAATTTAAGTATTTAAAAAATTGGGTCATTTCCCCTCACAATAATATTGTTTGCTTATTTCTATAGCTTTTATCAATACAAAATTTAAAATTAATATTTTATAGTTAACCTTGTGAAATAAGATCTGTTGATACATTTGCCCCCTAAAATGTAAACAATATAAGTGATAATTGGCAATTCAATAAACTTCTTGATATTTACCCAAAGGTTTTGAAAACTTATATCCATACAACAACCTACACATGAATATTTATAACACCTTTATTTATAATTGCTAAAACTTGGAAGCAACCAAAAGGATCCTCAGTAGGTGAATGGAATAATAAACTGTCATACCTCTAGACAGTGGAGTATTATTCAGCACTGAAACTAAATGAGTTATTAATCCATGAAAAAACATGGAGGAAACTTAATTGCATATAACTAAGTAAAAGAAGCTAATTTGAGAAGGCTACATACTGTACGATTCCAACTATATGATATTATGGAAAAGACAAAACTATGGAGACAGTAAAAAGATCAGTGGTTGCCAGTGGTAAGGAGGGAGCAAGAGATGAACAGGAAGGGCACAGAGATTTTTCAGGGAAGTGAAACTATTCTGTATGATAATACAATGGTGAGTTGGTGTCATTATGCATTTATTAAAACACACGGAATGTAAAACACCAAAAATTAACCCTAATGTAAACTGTGGACTTTGGGTGATAAGGATATGTCAGTGTAGGTTCATCGGTTGTAATAAATGTACCACTCTGGTGCAGGATGTTGATAGTGGGTGAGGGTGTTCATGTGTGGCGACAGGAGATACAGGATGAATCTCTGTACTTTCTGATCAGTTTTGCTGTGAACCTAAAACTGCCCTAAAATATGAAGTCCATTTTTAAAAAAGTAGCACTTAGTGGAAAAAATCAGAAATACGTATCTTATAAAGAATTTATCCTTGGGAATTCTCTGGCAGTCCAGTTGTTAGGACTCTATACTTTCACTGCCAAGGGTGTGGGTTCGATCCCTGGTCAGGGAACTAAGATCTCGCAAACTGCACAGCATGGCCAAAAACTAAAAAAAAAAAAAAAAAAAAAAGAATTTATCCTTTCTGAAACGTATAGTTTAATTCAGGTTGTACAATTAGACCATAGAATATTCACCCTACTCCTTTATTAACCAGTATTAGAAATATTTATAAGAAAAAATATGTTGGACCTGGAAGATATCGTGATGAATGAGGAATATTTTCTGCCCTTAAGAAGTCTACCACCAAATATTATCTGGGGAAAATCACATTTTAAGTTATTAAAAACTGAAGGGAAAATATAATATTAGATATACAAAAAGTGCTTTGGAACCAAGAAGAGAAAGAACAATCTCTGTTGTTGTACGTTGGGGAATTTGAACCTATAGATATTTTAATTGAGTGGAAATAATTGCATGGCCAGTTAATCTTTTGTAAGGACTTCATGCATGTCTTTATTTTCACAGAAAGATCTCTTATGTAGACCATGGTATTTTCAATTATGAGTGACCCTTTACCATGTACCACAGGGAAGACAGTCAAGGGTTTATTAGGAAATTTCCTTAAAAATGGGATAGGTTGATAGTAGAGGGAAATTAGACAACAAGAAAACAATAACTAATTCTTACTATTCATGTTCAAGAATATTCACGTTCTTCTTTAAATATCTTTCAATTTTTTTTTTCCATTTGTAGGCATGGAAGCAGTATTTAAAACTTCTGACTGTCATGGACAATAAATATCTCCTTTCTGATTAGTTCATATTTTCAAACTTTTCTAGAGTAATGAATAAAGACCAGTATCAATCTCTAGCAAGAGCTCTTGATGCAATTTTGTCCTGAGTCTAGAGGCTTTAGAACCAGTGATACATATAATAAATTTTTTATATTAAGTTGATGAGTCCAAAAAGGTATGTCCTTTTAAATGCAGGTTCCCATAAAGTCTTTAGTTAAACAATGAGTGGTAATAGGTTAAAATTGATGATAAAATGCATATGGTTATTTTCACGTTTATTATAGCCTTCACTTGTAATTAAATATATATTGTGTTCAGTGTTAAACACTAATGCTAACCACTTAAGTTATATTTTCATAAAAGTTATCAGACAAGTCTTTTTCTTCAATTAATCATGATGCATTCACTAAGATATCAGTGTTCACCTTGCAAAACTATGCCATAATTGCAGACACTTTATCTAGATAGAAATTTACCATAGCTTGGCACAGAGGAAGCACAAAATAAATGTAATCTATTTTGTTTTGTTTTGAAAAACATAATGCATGTTCTTCCCGTTTTCCACTGGAGCTGTTAAAATGTTAATTATAGTTATTTAAGCTCCCCTGCTTGTTGATATCAACACTTAACGTCATCTATATATTTTTTTCTCGGTAGGTTCTTCTAAGGATCGATCATGCCTTTGGTATAATATCTAAGTAATTTTTGCCGAACCCCACGTCTCAAATACTTTCTATTTTATTGTAAAAGTTTCATAGTTTTCAGTCATATATTCAGGTGTTTTGCCTATCTTGAGTTAAATTTTATATATGTTGTAGAAATATGTAGAAAGTCTACTTTTTTTGCATATGAATATCCAATTTTTCTAGCACTATTTCTTGAAATTAATATTCTTTCTCCACTGAGTTGTGTTTCCACCTTTGTCAAAAGTCAGTTGACTTTGTGAGTCTGTTTCTGGTGTCTCTAATCTGTTCAGTGATCTATATTCCTAGCATATAACAAATACATTTTACATTGCCACCAGCAATGATTGAGAGATTCTTTTGCTTCAGATCCTCATCAGTGTTTGGAGTTTAGACATTCCAATAGGTGTGTGTTGTTTTCACATTGCTGTTTTATCTTTAAATTCTTAGTGACATATGATGTTGAGAACCGTTACATATGCTTATTTGCCATAAGTGTATCTTCTTTGGTGAGATATTTGGTAAGAACTTTGGTCATTTTTAAATTGGGTTGTTGATTTTCTTATTATTTGTATATTTTGGGTACCAATCATTTATCAGATATGTCAAAAATATATCACCTCTATTGAAAGTCAGATGATTATATTCATGAGTATTTCTGGGCAATCTGTTCTGTTCCATTGTGTTTGTTAGTCTCTTTCTGGGTTCTCTATTCTATTCTCTAATTTTTTTTGGCAGTATTACCCTGTCTTGATTAATGTAACTTTATAGTAAATCTTAAATTCAGATAGTGTCAGACCTCAACTTTGTTCTTCTTTTAAATATTGTGTTGGCTATTCTGGGTTTTGCATTGTTGCATAAACTTCACAGTTAGTTTATTGATATCCAGAAAGTAACTTGCTGGGATTTTGACTGGGATCACACTGAATCCATACATCAGTTTGGGAAAAATGGCATCTTAACAATATGGAATATTCCTATCCATGAATATGGAATATGTCTCCATTTATTTAGATCTTTTTAAAATTTTCTTTTATCAGACTTTTGTAGTTTTTCTCATGTTGATATTGTACATACTTTGTTGAATTTATACCTAAGTATTTCTGTTTTTTTTTTTTTTTTTTTTTTTAATGGCTGTGTTGGGTCTTCGTTTTTTTTTTTTGTGCTAGGGCTTTCTCTAGTTGTGGCAAGCAGGGGCCACTCTTCATCGTGGTGCGTGGGCCTCTCACTCTTGCAGCCTCTCTTGTTGCGGAGCACAGGCTCCAGATGCGCAGGCTCAGTAGTTGTGGCTCACGGGCCCAGTTGCTCCGCGGCATGTGGGATCTTCCCAGACCAGGGCTCGAACCCGTGTCCCCTGCATTGGCAGGCAGATTCTCAACCACTGTGCCACCAGGGAAGCCCTATTTCTCTGTTGTTGATGCTAATGTAAATGGTATTGTGTTTTAAATTTCAAGTACCAATTTTTTTTGCTGGTGTATAGGAAAGCAATGCTTTGTGTACATTAATCTTGTATCCTGCAAACGTGCTATGTATACCTGTTAGTTCTATGAGTTTTTTGTTGACTCTTTGGTATTTTCTACATAGGTAAATCATGTCATCTGTAAAAAAGAGAGTTTTATTTCTTCCTTTCCAATCTGTATACTGTTTATTTTATTTTCTTGCCTTATTGCATTAAGAAGGACTTGTAGTACTATGTTAAATAAGATTGGTAAGAGTGGACATCTTGCCTTGTTCCTGATCTTAGCAGGAAAACATCTAATTTCTCACCACCTAAGTGTGATGTTAGCTGTAGGGTTTTTTGGTAGATGTTCTTTATCAAATTGAGGAAGTATTGCTCTTTGTTGAAATTTTTTATTGTGAATTGATATCGGGTTTTCTCAAATGCTTTACCTGTATCTATGGATATGATCATATGATTTTTTTGTTTCCTTTGGCCAGTTGATGTGATGGATTATATTAATTGATTTTCAAAAGTTGAACCAAACTTGCATATGTGGAATAAATTCCATGTAGTCATGGTAGACAATTATTTTTACATGTTCTTGAATTTGATTTGCTAATTTTTTGTTGAGGACTTTTGCATTTATGTTCATAGGATATATCAATGTGTGTATTTTTAATTTCTTCTAATATATTTGGTTTTAGGGTAATGCCAGCCTCATAGAATGAGTTAGGAAATACTTCCTCTGCTTATCTATTCTGGAAGAGATTGTAGAGAATTGGTGTTTTTACTTCCTTAAATACTTGGTAGAATTCACCAGTGAAACATTCTTGGTGTAGTGAACATTTTGGTGTAGTGCTTTCTGTTGTGGAAAGTTATGAACTATTAATTCAATTTCTTTAATAGATATAGCTATATTCAGATTATATATTTTTCTTATGTGAGTTTTGGTAGATTATTTCTCTCAAGGAATTTTTAAATTTCTTCTAAGTTATCCAATATGTAGGCATAGAGTTGTTCATGACATTTCTTTATTATCCACTTAATGTCCATGGGATCAGTAGTGATGACTCCTCTTTCATTTCTTATATTAATAATTTGTGTCTTCTATCTTTTTTTCTTGGTTAGCCAGGCTACATATTTAGCAATTTTATTCATCTTTGCAAAGAACCAGCTATGGTTTCATTGATTTTCTTTATTGATGTCCTATTTTCAATTACATTGATTTCTGCTCTAGTTTTTATTATTTCTTTTAATCTGTTTATTTATATTTAACTTTCTCTTCTTATTCTAGTTTCCTAAGTTGGAAATTTATAGTACTGATTTTAGGTCTTTCTTCTTATCTAATATATGCATTCAGTGCCATAAAATTCCCTCTAAGTAATGTTCAGTGCATCTCACAAATTTTCATAAGTTGCAATTTCATTTTTATTTTTAAATAGATTTTTAAAATTTCAGATAGATTGGAAGTCAACCAAGCACTTGATACTAGATTAACAAGTTATCTCTTGCTTCATAACAAGTCACCTAGAATTTAGCAGATTAAATAATTAACATTAATTACCATACAGTTTTTCAGGGTCAGGAATCTGAGAGCAGCTCAGCTGCATAATTCTGTCTCAGGATCTCTCAAAATATTTCAGTCTGGCTGTTAGTCTGAGATGCATTCATCTCAAGGCTCAATTTAAGTTAGAGAGTCTTCTTCCAAGTTTACTCATATGGTTAAGTAAGCTTTAGTTTCTTAATGGACGTTGGTCTAAGGCTTAAGTTCCTTGCTATGTGAACATCTCCATAAGTATTCTCACAAAGTGACAGATTGATTTCCTCCTAGCAAATCAAAAAATAGAGTTAATGAGCTAAGGAGCGAACTCCAGGGATGGAAACCTCAGTTTCTTATACCTTAATCTCTGAAGCAACATACCATTATATTTATTTGTCATTTGCTGTTAGTCGCAGAGACCAGTCCTGGTATCACGTGAAAGGGTGTGGATACTAGATGTGGAGATTACTGAGGGCCATCTTGGAGACTGGCTAGCTTTGGTATCTTGGTTGTTTGTGGCCACTTTGGCGAAAATGAAAATATCTGATAAGGAATTAGAGGCTACCAGGTCTGCCAAACTATGGCAGATGATGATGTCTATAAAAAGGAAGTGATGCTAAAAGTGAATTGAGTGGGTATTTCCTTCAATGGGAAAACAACCCCATCTGCCTGATAACACAGTAGGGACCATGCAATTCGTAAAGGAAAGGACCAAGTGATAGTCAAAAGACAGGGATAATGAGTCAAAGAGTTAAGTCATTTTGTGGACTGACATTAACACCTACCTGGTGAGCCACTGCTGAAATGTATTTTATACATTTATGCAAAAGTATTTATATATTGGTGACTACAATGAACTGAATGTTTGCTTCCCCTAAGTTCATACTTTGAAATCTATGATGGCATAGGGAGGTGAAGACTTTGGGAGATAATTGGTTCATGAAGGTGGAGCCTTCAAGAATGGGAGTAGGGCCGTATAAAAGGGACCCCAGAGCACTTTCTCTCACCCTTTTTCCACCATGTGAGGATACAATCAGAAGTCAGATGTCTGCAGCCTGGAAGAGGGCTTTCACTACAACCCAACCATGCTGGCACCCTGCTGTCAGATTTCCAGCCTCCAGAACTATGGGAAATCAATTTCTATAGATTATAACCCACCCAATTTATGGTACTTTGTTATAGCAGCCTGAATTGACTAAGATGCCAAGAAGTAGGGGTGCTGCTGTAACAAATACCTAAAAATACGTAAGAGGCATTAGAAGTGGGTAATGGGGAGAGGGCGAAAGAATTTTGAGGTGCATGTTATTAAAGGCCTAGATTGCTCTGAATTTTACTTATTTATTTATTTATTTATATATTTTTAATTTTTATTTAAAAAAATCTTTGTTGCTGCATGCGGGCTTTCTCTAGTTGAGGCGAGCGGGGGCTACTCTTCGTTGTAGTGCACAGGCTTCTCACTGCGATGGCTTCTCTTGTTGTGGAGCACAGGCTCTAGGTGCATGGGCTTCAGTAGTTGTGGCTCACGGGCTCAGTAGTTGTGGCTCGCGGGCTCTAGAACGCAGGCTCAGTAGTTGTGGCGCACAGGCTTAGCTGCTCCGCGGCACGTGGGATATTCCTGGACCAGGGCTCGAACCCCTGTCCCCTGCATTGGCAGGCAGATTCTTATCCACTGAGCCACCGGGTAAGTTCCTGCTCTGAATTTTTAAGGCAATTCTGGTGAGGGCTCAGAAAGAAAAGAAAAGAAGAGGGCTGTAGAGAAAGCTTACATTTTCTTAGAGAATATCTAAGTAATCATGAACAGAATGTTGGTGGAAATATGGACAATAAGGCCATTCTGGTGAGATTCCAGAAGGAAATGAGGAACATGTTATTGGACGATTGAGAAAAGGTGATCCTTGTTATAAAGTAGCAAAGAACTTGTTTGAATTGAGCTCATGTTCTAGTGTTCAGTAGAAGATTGAACTTGTGAATGATGAAGTTGGATATTTAGCTGAGAAGATTTCTAAGCAAAGTGTTGGAAGAGCGCCTTGTTTCTCCTGAGTGTTTATAAAAAAAATGTGAGAAGAGAGAAATGACTTGAAGACAGAATTATTAAGGAAAAAGAAACTGGAACTGAAAGATTTGGAAAATTCTTAGCCTTCTCGTATTGCAAAAAATGAGAAAGTGTGTTTGGTAGAGAACATTAAGGATGTGTTCAATGAGTCTTTGATAAAGAGATTGGTATGTTTATGAATCACGGACTTAGAGGCTATCTCAGCAGAAGCCAAGAGCTGTTCTTTAACACACAAAGCTTGGGAATAAGGACCACACAGAAGGCTATTCAGAGCTGTCAGGGCTGCCACTCCCACCACAGGCCCAGTGGGCAAAGGCCAGGGGGTGGAGCAGTTTCAAAGGGTGAGGCTACCTCACTAGTGCGGGCAGGCCAGGATGCTTCCTCCCAGTGCCTCAGGTGTGGAGCCCCCCCAGAGGGCTGGAGCACGGGCTGTGCCCAGTGGAGCCGAGGAGCAGGGCCACCAGGATCACAACCTAAGTCTGGGAGAGCCATGGAGGGGAGATGGTGTCCCTGTGGTTTTGGAGGGTGGAGTGTTGAGCTGAAGAGGATTAGTCTCCGGGCTTAAGGTTTACTGTGTACCCTGTTAGGCTTTGGACTTACTTGAGAGTCATTATCCCTTTCTTCTTGTCTGTTTTCCCCTTTTGGATGGAAATGCCCATCCTCTGCCTGTCCCACCACTGTATTTTGGAAGCACACAACTTGTTTGGTTTCACAGATTCACAGTTGGAGAGGAATTTTGCCTCAGGATGAACTGTACCTTGAGTCCACCCTTATCTGATTTAGATGATATTTAGATGAGAGTTTGTTTTGGACTTCTGGCTTTGGAGTTGATGCTGGAATGAGTTAAGACTTTTGGGGCTGTTGAGGTGGAATCAATGTGTTTTGCATATGAGAAGGACATGAATTTTGTGGCTCCAGGGGCCAAAAGCAATGGCCTGAATATTTGTGCCCTGCCCAAATTCATATTTAAATCCTAACCCCTAAAATATGGTATTAAGAAGGGGGGCCTTTGGTAAGTAATTAGTTCATGAGGTTAGGGCTCTCAAGAATGGGATTTGTGCCCTTATAAAAGGATCATTAGAGAGCTCTCTTGCTTTCTTTATGCCATGTGAGAATATAATAAGAAGTCTGCAGTCTGCAACCTGAAAGAGGGTCCTCACCAAAATCTGACCATGGTAGTACCTTGATCTCAGACTTCCAGCCCTCATAACTGTGAGAATACATTTCTATTATTTATAAGGCATCTAGCCTATTTAAAGAAATCTTTGAAAATGCAGGAGAGGAATCTATAGATCCTCTGTAAGTACCAGTTAATATCACATGAAGTAGAAGGTGAATTATGATTCTGAGTAAGAGACTCTAAGAAAGGGACTTGAGACTGTTAGTGCTAATGGGTAAAATGCCCTTAGTGTGGTGAAGGAATTTTATTGGGATTATTGGACACTGGTACACAATGTAGTACCATACACAAACCTGTTGACTGAAAGGTAAAGACAGCATAATTAAGTTAGGAGGGTATGGTGATGTAATTAGAAGACATAAAAGTAAAAATATGGCTCAGAGTAGGAGTTGAATGAAATTATAATGGGTTTTTATATAACCCATGCATGAATGTATTACTACAATAAATGCGATGTCTGAATGTGGTATGATAGGAATGGGTTTGCATGAAAGTCTGCTGTTTGTCACATTTTAATTGGGCATTCTTGGTGGAATCTTTAGAATTACACTAAAATATTTCTTTGTTTATTTTAAAACAATGTAAAATACCTAGAGGTCATCAAGAACTTTTGCCTTAAATTTAAAATCATGTTAAATGAAATTATATTAATATCCACAAATCCCTTTTTTGGTGGCCTGTAAGAAAATATGGGCTGTGAGAAATCATATGGATCTTGAGGTTTAGTTATAGCCTACAGAGGATTAGATACATTTGTACCTGCAGACGTATCAGATGTGTTCAATATGGTATTAACAATTCAAGTTGGGCAATAAGTTAAGGGACATTGGTATTCTGTGATTGATTGGACTAACACTTTCTTCTTAATTTCTGTCTTGCAAGAAAATCAAAACCAGTTTGAATTCATGTGTGATGGACTCCAATACTTGTTTACCGCACTTTCTCAGGGATATTTAAGTTTACCTGCTTATGTCCACAGCCTGGTGAGATGAGACTTAGATTTGGTTCAATTGAAAAATAAAGTTATTTGTTGTATTTATTCTATACTGCTGATATTGCAACCGGAATATTAAGCTAAAACTGAATTTTGAATAGTAGTTAAAGGTACAACCACAAGGGAGTGGATATTGAGCTAAGATACAGGTCCCAAAATAAATGTTAAAATTATGAGGAATAACATAGGCCAGAGCATTAGAGATACTCTTCAAACAATCAAAAATAGGTTATTACCTCAGCCAGTTCTGAAATCAAAACAAGAGGCATAAGATTTGAATGAGTTGTTTGATTTGTGGAGACGTCATCTGTCACATCTGGAAACTTTAATAGCCCCTATTCACAAATATGATGAAAAACTAGTAGACATATGTGGTGCTCTACACAACTGCATGCTCTCTTGGAGCTTCAAAGAGCTATTACCCAGTTGATTCCTTCGGGTTCACACTACTCCAGCGTTCAAGTGACATTGAAAGTGTCAGCAATTTACACACAGACGGGAGCCTTTGGCAAAAGCTCGTGATTGCCAGCCAGTGGTGACTGAGGATTTCGGATTAGACAACTCCCTGAGCTGGCCTCAGGATACAGTCCCTTTGAGAGGCAATTGCTAGTCTATTATTGAACTTCAATTGAAATTGTTTCTGTTACAGACGGAATTCAAAATATTTTAAGACCTGAAAAACGGATCATGTCTTGGGTTATGTAAGAGCAACATTCTAAAAGTGAGGGGGATGCATTCGCTAAATAGAAGGGGTTTATTCAGTAATACGTATAAGGGCATCACTGGGGGTACCCATCATAATTAAATAGGAAGCTCTTATGACTTCAAGCCTTACGTTAGACCCCTCTGGTAACTTAATTGATTCACAGCTAAATGAATAATTTTCTGTTTTTACCAGAAGATAGTAAACAAGTGATATGGTTTACAGATAGTAGGTAGCTCAAGGGTAGAGGGCTAAAATTCTAACTAGAAGGCAACTGTATTGCAATGTATTGTAACGCGGCTGTACATTGATTGAAGAAGGAAAAGAAAATCTTCTCACTGGGTAGGATAAAAATTGGTAATCCTCACAGCATTTTGGGAAATGGACAATGGCAATCACTACATTAGGAGATGTCAGTAGGGCAAAGCCTGCAGAAGTCATCCTCCATTGTTTGTAGCTGAAGGTCCAGATGGGTCTGGGCAGATTTAAGGAGTATTCAATTTAGAGTAATCTATGTCTGTGATGTATCTTGATGCAGCTGCATGAACATTTGCAATAATTCTAAGGTTTTAACTGTCTTTTGGTTTCCATTTGACAGATTTATCTATTACAGAGGGCACATTCTTAGGTAATAATGAGAACTGCTGCCTCCTAAATACACGCAAAGGACTTTGTCAACAACAGAGATATGGAAATGTGTAACTTCTAAACTAATGATCTTTTAAGAAAGATAGCCACATATAATAGTTATAAGTATCTCCTGCTTTCCCAACTTGTTATAATATCATGTGACCTAATGCTTATAGGTTATGTTTTGTAGATGGAGGGCAATGATCAAGGCAAAGCATATGCAGTAAACTGAGAGCAGTGTCATTTGGAGATGATTTGGAGTCCTGTGAGTCCTTTCCACTATCCAACACTGTGTGATTGCTGCAAATACCATCTCTCTAGCGGTCCCCAGCTTCAAATTGCATCAAGTCTCTTCCTGAAGTATGTGAACTCATATTAATACGTATCTCTACAGGGGAAGGCAATCTATAGACATTTTTGTTTTAGTTTTTTAAATTGAGGTGAAATTCATATAACATAGTATTAACCATTTTACAGTAAACCATCCATCGCCATTCAATACATTTACCATGGTGTGTAGCCACTACCACTGTTTAATTCCAAAGCACTTGCATCAACCCACAGAAAAAACCCACACCATTAGGCGATTACTCTCTATTGCCTCCTCTACCGCCACCCCAGCTCCTGGCAACCACCAATATGCTTTCTGTCCCTACTGATTTACCTGTTGGATATTTCATATAAATGTAATCATGCAGTGTGTGACCTTTTGTGTCTAGCTTCTTTTACTTACTATAATGTTTCTGAGGTTCATCTACTGCTTGGTCCAGCACTATATTTGATGCTTGGAAAAAGCACTGAATAGAGAAGATAAAAATTCATGCTCTCAGGAGTTTGCAGTTTAGTAGCTAGAGAAGGTTAAGAACAATATCTACAACATATAAAAATTTATATAAAATGTATAGGGTGGTAGAAGTTGATAATTGATATGTGAAAAAAGAAAATATAAAGCCAGCTAAGAAGTATTTGAGAGATGGAGTTATTAGTTGCAGGAGGCGTGGTTGTAGTAATAAGTAACAGGCCGAGCCAGGACTTTCATTTTTTTATTTTTTATTTATTTAAATTTTATTTAATTAATTTTTTTATACAGCAGGTTCTTATTAGTCATCCATTTTATACACATCAGTGTATAAATGTCAATCCCAATCACCCAATTCATCCCACCCCCACCCCCCGCCGCTTTCCCCCCTTGGTGTCCATACGTTTGTTCTCTACATCTGCGTCTCAACTTCTGCCCTGCAAACCGGTTCATCTGTAACATTTTTCTAGGTTCCACATACATGCGTTAATATACGATATTTGTTTTTCTCTTTCTGACTTATTTCACTCTGTATGACAGTCTCTAGATCCATCCATGTCTCTACAAATGACCCAATTTCGTTCCTTTTTATGGCTAAGTAATATTCCATTGTAAATATGTACCACATCTTCTTTATCCATTTGTCTGTCGATGGGCATTTAGGTTGCTTCGAAGACCTGGCTATTGTAAGTAGTGCTGCAATGAACGTTGGGGTGCATGTGTATTTTTGAATTATGGTTTTCTCAGGGTATATGCCCAGGAGTGGGATTGCTGGGTCATATTGTAGTTCTATTTTTCGTTTTTTAAGGAACTTCCATACTGTTCTCCATAGTGGCATTCCCACCAACAGTGCAAGAGGGTTCCGTTTTCTCCATACCCTCTCCAGCATTTGTTGCTTGTAGATTTTCTGATGATGCCCATTCTAACTGGTGTGAGGTGATACCTCATTGTAGTTTTGATTTGCATTTCTCTAATAATTAGTGACGTTGAGCAGCTTTTCACGTGCTTCTTGGCCATCTGTATGTCTTCTTTGGAGAAATGTCTATTTAGGTCTTCTGCCCATTTTTGGATCGGGTTGTTTGTTTTTGTAATATTGAGCTGCTTGAGCTGTTTATATATTTTGGAGATTAATCCTTTGTCCGTTAATTCATTTGCAACTATTTTCTCCCATTCTGAGGGCTGTCTTTTCATCTTGTTTATGGTTTCCTTTGCTGTGCAAAAGCTTTTAAGTTTCATTAGGTCCCATTTGTTTATTTGTGTTTTTATTTCCATTACTCTGGGAGGTGGATCAAAAAGATGTTGCTGTGATTTAGGTCAAAGAGTGTTCTTCCTATGTTTTCCACTAAGAGTTTTATAGTGTCTGGTCTTACATTTAGGTCTCTAATCCATTTTGAGTTTCTTTTTGTGTATGGTGTTAGCGAGTGTTCTAATTTCATTCTTTTACATGTAGCTGTGCAGTTTTCCCAGCACCACTTATTGAAGAGACTGTCTTTTCTCCATTGTATATCCTTGCCTCCTTTGTTGTAGATTAGTTGACCATAGGTGTGTGGGTTTATCTCTGGGCTTTCTATCTTGTTCCATTGATCTATGTTTCTGTTTTTGTGCCAGTACCATATTGTCTTGATTACTGTAGCTTTGTAGTATAGTCTGAAGTCAGGGAATCTGATTCCTCCAGCTCCGTTTCTTTCCCTGAAGACTGCTTTGGCAATTCGGGATCTTTTGTGTCTCCATACAAATTTTCAGATGATTTGTTTTAGTTCTGTAAAAAATGCCATTGGTAATTTGATAGGGATTGCATTGAATCTGTAGATTGCTTTGAGTAGTGTAGTCGTTTTCACAATATTGATTCTTCCAATTCAAGAATATGGTATATCTCTCCATCTGTTAGTATCATTCTTAATTTCTTTCATCAGTGTCTGTAGTTTTCTGCATACAGGTCTTTTGTCTCCCTAGGTAGGTTTGTCCCTAGGTATTTTATTCTTTTTGTTGCAATGGTAAATGGGAGTGTTTCCTTCATTTCTCTTTCAGATTTTTCATCATTAGTGTATAGGAATGCAAGAGGTTTCTGTGCATTAATTTTGTATCCTGCAACTTTACCAAATTCATTGATTAGCTCTAGTAGTTTTCTGCTGGCATCTTTAGGATTCTCTATGTATAGTATCATGTCATCTGCAAACAGTGACACTTTTACTTCTTCTTTTCCAATTTGTATTCCTTTTATTTCTTTTTCTTCTCTGATTGCCATAGCTAGGACTTCCAGAACTATGTTGAATAATGGTGGTGAGAGTGGACATCCTTGTCTCGTTCCTGATCTTAGAGGAAATGCTTTCAGTTTTTCATCATTGAGAATAACGTTTGCTCTGGGTTTGTCGTATATGGCCTTTATTATGTTGAGGTAGCTTCCCTCTATGCCCACTTTCTGGAGAGTTTTTATCATAAATGGGTGTTGAATTTTGTCAAAAGCTTTTTCTGCATCTATTGAGATGATCATATGGTTTTTATTCTTCAATTTGTTAATATGGTGTATCACATTGATTGATTTGCATATAGTGAAGAATCCCTGCATCCCTGGGATAAATCCCACTTGATCATGGTGTATGATCCTTTTAATGTGCTGTTGGATTCTGTTTGCTAGTATTTTGTTGGGTATTTTTGCATCTGTAATCATCAGTGATATTGGTCTGTAATTTTCTTTTTTTGTAGTATCTTTGTCTGGTTTTGGTATCAGGGTGATGGTGGCCTCATAGAATGAGTTTGGGAGTGTTCCTTCCTCAGCAATTTTTTGGAAGAGTTTGAGAAGGATGGTTGTTAGCTCTTCTCTAAATGTTTGATAGAATTCACCTGTGAAGCCATCTGGTCCTGGACTTTTGTTTGTTGGAAGACTTTTAATCAGTTTCAATTTCATTACTTGTGATTGGTTTGTTCATATTTTCTATTTCTTCCTGGTTCAGTCTTGCAAGGTTATACGTTTCTAAGAATTTGTCCATTTCTTCCAGGTTATCCATTTTATTGGCATAGAGTTGCTTGTAGTGCTCTCTTAGGATGCTTTGTATTTCTGCGGTGTCTGTTGTAACTTCTCCTTTTTCATTTCTAATTTTATTGATTTGAGTCCTCTCCCTCTTTTTCTTGATGAGTCTGGCTAATGGTTTATCAATTTTGTTTATCTTCTCAAAGAACCAGCCTTTAGTTTTATTGATCTTTGCTATTGTTTTCTTTGTTTTTCTTTCATTTATTTCTGCTCTGATCTTTATGATTTCTTTCCTTCTGCTTACTTGGGTTTTGTTTGTTCTTCTTTCTGTAGTTCCTTTAGGTGTAACGTTAGATTGTTTATTTGAGATTTTTCTTGTTTCTTGCGTTAGGCTTGTATAGCTATAAACTTCCCTCTTAGAACTGCTTTTGCTGCATCCCAGAGGTTGCGGATCATCGTGTTTTCACTGTCATTTGTCCCTGGGTATTTTTGATTTCCTCTTTGATTTCCTCAGTGATCTCTTGGTTATTTAGTAACGTATTGTTTAGCCTCCATGTGTTTGTGTTTTTTACATTTTATTCCCTGTAATTCATTTCTAATCTCATGGCGTTGTGGTCAGAAAAGATGCTTGATATGATTTCAATTTTCTTAAATTTACTGAGGCTTGATTTGTGACCCAAGATGTGATCTATCCTGGAGAATGTTCCGTGCGCACTGGAGAAGAAAGTGTAATCTGCTGTTTTTGGATGGAATGTCCTATAAATATCAATTAAATCTATCTGGTCTATTGTGTGATTTAAAGCTTCTGTTTCCTTATTTATTTTCATTTTGGATAATATGTCCATTGGTGTAAATAAGGTGTTGAAGTCCCCCACTATTACTGTGTTGCTGTCGATTTCCCCTTTTATAGCTGTTAGTAGTTGCCTTATGTATTGAGGTGCTCCTATGTTGGGTGCATATATATTTATAATTGTTATATCTTCTTGGATTGATCCCTTGATCATTATGTAGTGTCCTTCCTTGTCTCTTGTAACATTCTTTATTTTAAAGTCTATTTTATCTGATATGAGTATAGCTACTCCAGCTTTCTTTTGATTTCCATTTGCGTGGAATATCTTTTTCCATCCCTTCACTTTCAGTCTGTATGTGTCTCTAGGTCTGAAGTGGGTCTCTTGAAGACAGCATATATATGGGTCTTGTTTTTGTATCCATTTAGCAAGCCTGTGTCTATTGGTTGGAGCATTTAATCCACTCATTTGTAAGGTAATTTTCTATATTTATGTTCCTATGACCATTTTCTTAATTGTTTTGGGTTTCTTTTTGTAATTCCTTTTCTTCTTTTGTGTTTCCCAATTAGAGAAGTTCCTTTAGCATTTGTTGTAGAGTTGGTTTGGTGGTGCTGAATTCTCTTAGCTTTTGCTTGTCTGTAAAACTTTTGATTTCTCCATCGAATCTGAATGAGATCCTTGCCGGGTAGAGTAATCTTGGTTGTAGGTTCTTCCCTTTTATCACTTTAAGTATATCTTGCCACTCCCTTCTGGCTTGTAGAGTTTCTGCTGAGAAATTAGCTGTTAACCTTATGGGAGTTCCCTTGTATGTTATTTGTTGTTTTCCCTTGCTGATGTCAATAATTTTTCCTTGTCTTTAATTTTTGCCAATTTGATTACTATGTGTCTCGGCATGTTTCTCCTTGGGTTTATCCTGTATGGGACTCTCTGTGCTTCCTGGTCTTGGGTGGCTATTTCCTTTCCCATGTTAGGGAAGTTTTCGAATATAATCTCTTCAAATATTTTCCCTGGTCCTTTCTGTCTCTTTTCTCCTTCTGGGATCCCTATAATGCGAATGTTATTGCGTTTAATATTGACCCAGAGGTCTCTTAGGCTGTCTTCATTTATTTTCATTCTTTTTTCTTTATTCTGTTCCGCAGCACTGAATTCCACCATTCTATCTTCCAGGTCACTTATCCGTTCTTCTGCCGCAGTTATTCTGCTATTAATTCCTTCTAGTGTAGTTTCATTTCAGTTATTGTATTGTTCATCTCTGTTTGTTTGTTCTTTAATTCTTCTAGGTCTTTGTTAGACATTTCTTGCATGTTCT